>NC_090265.1:1522499394-1522820227 GCF_040414725.1 Anabrus simplex
CCCTCTCATGCTCTCGAAATATTGCCACAGAATAACAATCGCCTATGTGGTGTGTGCTTGAAAGTAAAGAAGAAGAACAAGTCTACATTCTGGTGTCGATGATGTAATGGTGATATTCACCAGGGGTGTTATAAACTAGTGCACTTCTGGAGGCTTCACAATCATGGAGTAAAAAGTAAGACCCACCTAAGTGACTCTGAGTGAAATGTACAAGTGGTAGCATACAATTGTTGTATCATTTTTCCAGCTAAGAACAGTATTATAAACTATATACTGGTACGCACCTATTTACTATGAACTGGTGCTTCTTTTGTATATGTCATTTTTTTTTTAAATTTACCTAAATATAAACATGTTATATATAGCAAAACGTTTGCAAAAATAAATAATATAAACAAATTCAACATATTTTATGGTCTTGTGTATGTGTGAAAGAAAAGCTTTAGTATCATCATCATCTTATTCCTTGTTCTTTTGAGGATAAAAGGGTGTGCTGTTTATGTATGTATAACAAGTCAACGATTTTTAACACAATTTATACTAGGAGTCTGCAACACCGGTAAAATATCGCTGCCATTATAGGATAAATGACCGCCACTTCGAGGGTTAAAAAATGGTAGAAACTCGTTTCTTTCTAGGCCATATTCCTCCAATTGTCTGGGGCCAATAGTAATTTCGAATAAGTTCAGTTTTACGGCCGGATAGCCCTCCTGACGCCAATCGAATGCAGATGGATGTAGGCCACAGTGATCTTCTCTGGCGGCTGTGTTGTGTGCTAATGAAGATGTGTATTAAGACAATAACTCCGAGCTAGAGAAATTAACGAAAGGCGGTTAATATCCCCGGCCCAGACGGGAATCAAACCCTGGGGTCCTCTGAACACTCACAATTCAGCCAAGGAATCGGACGCTAAATAGGAATATAAATATAAAATGAGTAAATGTCATTGTTTAAATAACAGTAAGAATTCGAGGGTAGACAAAATAGCATGGGATATAAATGTGTGAAGTGAATGGCAGCTGCGACAGCGGAATAGCTGTCACGTTGTGCTTAGCAAGGAGCTCCTGGGCTGACAATGCCAAGAAGTGACGTACGCTAGTAATAACGATAATGTCGTGTGGCCTCCGAAAAAACTCAACAGCGTTTTCCAACCCTTATTCAACTAGATAATTGAGAGCTTGAATCAATTTTCCAGTCTTCTGAGAGCCGTCTCCTTCTTAAACCAATATCCCTTTCAGCAGTAGAATTAAATTTAGAACCTGGTATGCTTTCAGACATGCTTTCCACAACAAGTATACATGATATACGTACTTCAGCCTACTCCAGACAGGCTGATGACCTAGGTACCATCATACAGTCTACAAGCAATCAATTTAAGTGTAGTTCTTCAAGTCTTTGCAAGTTATGTTACTCTCACACCATGGGTAGGCCAGTTTGTTATCATAATAATGCATTTCTGTATCAGTTTTCGATATGCAGAGGACTCTGCAAAGAAAGTTAAGCAATACAGTTTAGGATTTCGTCACGCTGACCACGTGAATTTCCAGTATCCCCACTAGGCCACAGCCCGAATGTGCTGTTGCACCACGGGTTTGTTTGTTTTATTATCAGTTTTACATACAAGGTTATAACCAAAAATGTTTCAAACTTCTGAAAAGGAGAATCAAAAACACTTCAACTCTTACTCCAGCTTTATTAAACAAATGCCCCATTCTTGAGGATTAAGAGTTCCTCATTCTGTTATGAAACTGATGACCATGGTACCAAGTTCCTCCATTTCAGTCTACAAGCAGTCAATTTAACTGTAGTGTTTCAAGTCTTGCAAGTTATGTTGACGTCAGGTTTAGGAGCTGTACTTACTGTAAAAACCAGAAAAAGCTAGTTCTCTCCCAGAAGAACACAATATCAGTGATTAAGGGAGCGACAGTCTCTCGTGACGGCATCCAGTTATAACGAAGTGCACTCTCAAGGCTTTGTTAGAAGCTTTTAGCAGACTAGAGGCGTGGCTACCCCGCGCTACTGAAGTGCTCAAAGTGTTGCATACCAACAAGGGGACATCCTTTTGTCCCTCGCCGTAATCACTGGATTGCGTTCCGTAGTAAAGAAGGAACATCGAGTTTCCTGATAGATTAAGGCTTTTATTCACTAATGAACAAGTTCCTTTGTGACTTCCTTAATGGTGATCTGATACACAACCAAGAGAAGTCGTATATAGACTAGCCCATTTCATTTCGTTGCGTGTGTTATTTGTAACATTACACTTTCCTAAGACTCCCAGTGGCTTTGAGTTTCTTGTTTATCAGATTATTATGATTTTCGCTTGTTGTTCGTTATTTACTTTGTTTGTCTCATTTTATAATTTAATGAAATGTCGAACAGGAACTGTATCCAGATTGCAAGGTGGTTTCTGAATGATAATAATAATAATAATAATAATAATAATAATAATAATAATAATAATAATAATAATAATAATAATAATAATAATGGCTTTACGTCCCACTGTGACAGTACATATATCACACCCTCGCACTTTATTCAGAAGTAAGAAATAGTATTGTCATTATTCGTATTATTATTATGGTTATTATTATTTCATTTGTATTTTTATTCGTTATATAAGCTGGAAGGTCTCCGTATGTGATATGAGTAATTTGTTAATTGGCAGTCATACAAATTTTAGTGAAAAATGGAAGGGTATGTATAGGTACTTTAAGGCAGGAACAGGTTCCAAGAGGGACATTCCAGGAATAATATTAATGAATGAGAGGCAGAAGTTTTCAGTCAGCAGTATGTAAAGATTGTTGTTGAAAGGAAAATGTCCAGATAGAGGAGGTGACTAATGCTAAAGAAGTATTAAAATTTACATATGATAACAATTGTATCTATATATATAAAATAAGACTTTTGTCTGTACATTGCTCAGAATTTGAAAAAAATGGTATTTCTGTATCGGTCATGTCCACAGTAACCAGGAAATGCACTTTTTACTTTTTCCGTAATGTCTGTCTGTCTGTCTGTCTGTCTGTCTGTCTGTCTGTCTGTCTGTCTGTCTGTCTGTCTGTCTGTCTGTCTGTCTGTCTGTCTGTCTGTCTGTCTGTCTGTCTGTCTGTCTGTCTGTACACGCATCACTAGAAAACGGCCAAATAGAATTTAATGAAAATCGGTATACAAAGTCGGAGAATAAGTCGCTACAATCTAGCCTATTAATACTGTTATTCACGCTGAGTGAAATGGTAGTTTAGGGGAAGGCCTAAATGTAATTCTCAAATATTTATATTATTAGTTATCGTATCGATAAATACTGCATAACGAAAGTTATACAGAATTAAATTTCCGACCATTTATGTCTTATACATTTTTACCGTACCGGCTATGGTACCAGAGATATTCATGAATTTGTATTTTTGTTGCTAAGTCTATATCAACACCGAGCCACGAGAAAATGGGTTAACAGAATTTCATGAAAACCGGTATATATAGTCGGGGAATAAGAAACTACAGTCTAAGCTATAAACAATTTTATTCATCCTGGATGAAATTGTAGTTTAGGGGAAGGTGTCTAAAATGTAATTTTTAAATACCAATGTTATTGGTCCTATCGAAAAGTACCATATGAAAAGTTACAGAGAATACAATTTCCGGTCATTTATGTTTTATTCAGTTTTACCGTACCGACTATGATGAGTGGTATTTCAGAGTCGGAAGAAAACTAAATGTGAAAGCCTATAATATCGAAAGTGCATAACATTGATCAACAATAATATTACATTGACAATTGTTTATTGTGATGTTCTTTGTCTCTTATGCTGCCTCTCAACTCCGATAGATGGGATTACTGCTGCATACCGAGTATAACAGCCTGACTGAATATTGGCGGTAAATAGTCGGGGAGTTAGAAAACTTTCTTCTTTCGCATGCCAATCCTCTGGTGGTGGTGGTAGTAGTAGTAGTAGTAGTAGTAGTAGTAGTAGTAGTAGTATGGCCTGGTCTAGAGTAACAATTTAGGCCTTTTCCAAATTATAGCACCACAGTATTCACTAAATAACTCAAAATTCAACTCTGAAAAGAGTCGTTTCTTAAGAAAAGCTTCTTTCTCTTTACTTTTATTAAATTCTACATTCAATTTATTCGAAACTAGCAGTGAAGAGGAGGTTTCTCTTCTGGCTTGGAGGAAAAATTTGCCTTCAAGTCAGATAGATTTTTCCGCCGCCAGTGTAGTGAATTGGTATTTTCCGACTCATCGGGTACTCCCAGGAAACAGAATAGTAATTGGGCATAGTTTTTGTCCTGGGAGTCTCCACTATTCGACTCTCTCCCCGCCGAAGAAAGCCAAAGAGTGTTCACAGATCACGGCTGCCTGCGGTTTGGTCATTCCAGGTCTGGAACTTTGGACTGTTAGATAGGCAGCGTAGTCCTGTTCGTTAAAAGTGAGAAAATGTGTAATCTTTCATTTGAACGAGTATTTCGTAATATGAAAGCATAGCTTTTAATCGCGCTATTCCTATTGACGTCATTGTATGTTCATTTCAGTTGGGAAAACCACTAAGAGAATCGTTCTGAGGATGTAAAAAGGCATTATAATGAAAACATCCTAACCTGATTGTGACTGATGGTATGAAATTGGGTCTACCATTACAGTGAAAATTCCCTCAGTCTTCATATTAGAAAAGATGTTTGGTGACTTCCCGTCGCGTTTCTAGGGTAACGTTAAGAGCTATACAATTTAAGACAATCTTGCTCACAACGTGTACACTACCTAACGTAGAATTCTGTATACAATGTAGAATTCCGTAGCGAAGCACGGGTACATCAGCTAGTTTACAATAAGATACAAAAGTTGAAAACTAGAAAAGCAGCTGGAATTGATAAGATTTCTGGGGGTATACTAAAGACAATGGGTTGGGATATAGCACCACATCTGTAGTACTTATCTGATTATTGTTTCGTTGAAGGAGTTAGTATCTGGGTGTTAATATAAGGAAAGATCTTCATTGGGGTAATCACATAAAAGGGATTGTACATAAAGTATACAGATCTCTGCACATGGTTATGAGGGTGTTTAGGGGTTGTAGTAAAGATGTAAAGGAGAGGGCTTATAAGTCTCTGGTAAGAACCCAACTAGAGTATGGTTCCAGTGTATGGGACCCTCACAAGGATTACTTGATTCAAGAACTGGAAAAAATCCAAAGAAAAGCAACTCAATTTGTTCTGGGTGATTTACGACAAAAGAGTAGCGTTACATAAATATTGCAAACTTTGGGCTAGGAAGAACTGGAGGGAAGGAGACGAGCTGCTCGACTGAATGGTATGTTCCGAGCTGTCAGCGGAGAAATGGCGTGGAATGACATTAGTAGACGAATAAGTTTGAGTGGTGTCTTTAAAAGTAGGAAAGATTACAATATGAAGAAAAAGTTGGAATACAAGAGGACAAATTGGGGCAAATATTCATTTATAAGAAGGGGAGTTAGGGACTGGAATAACTTACCAAGGGAGATGTTCAGTACATTTCCAATGTCATTGAAATCGTTTAAGAAAAGGCTAGGAAAACAACAGATAGGGAATCTGCCACGTGGTCGACTGGCCTAAATGCAGATCAGTATAAATTGATTGATTGATTGATTGATTGATTGATTGATTGATTGATTGATTGATTGATTGATTGATTGATTGATTGATTGATTGATTGATTGATTGATTGATTGATTGATTGATTGATTGATTGATTAAGTTGTACAAGCGGCTGGAAAAACAGTGCTGTTTATAACTCGGGAACTTTCTGTAAGTCATGTGGAACAGCCCAGAGTCCTATGTCGCGGCTTGGTTGTTATTGTCTTGGGTCCCGGAAGAGGATCTTCCACTCGTGATTGGATGGCCAGGATCAGTCTAGACGTACCATGTGAGAGCAGGGGAAATCTGAGGTCTATTTAGGCATGTGGACTTGACTGAAAACAGCGGAGGAGTTGATTTTAAAACTTTGGTGTACGTAGAGGAGATGTAACTTTTGTGGAACGTGGTTGACGTGAAATTTTGTGGAATATGATGTGTGGTACTGACCTACATACTGTGGAGTGTTTAGGCACTTGGTATTATATCACTTGTGACGGCTTGGTGTCTTATATGTTGATGAAAGCTATGGAGCACGGTATCTCAGACTTCCCATAATTATGTTCTGAAACAACAAGCGTGTGTTGCCCAAGTGAAGGTATCTTTAAACCAAGTGTTAGAATCAGTGAACACAGTATTATAAAGGTACAGTATCTGTGTGATATAACAAGTGCTAATTATGAGAATATGCAAGTTGTGATTGTAAACTTATTAAATTATTGATAAATAACTGAATAAATAGCTGAAATAAATGAAATGAAATAATTGAAATAAAGTAAATGAATAAAAATAATTAATCGAAATGTCTGTAGTATGGGCACCAGAGTTCACCAGTATGGATCGCTCAAATTTTAATAAAGCACATTCTCTCTCCCACGGCGTGTACATAAAGCTGCATACTGGTACATCTGCTTCAGGCTTTACCTAATCTTCTGAAAACGACTAAATAGGTAGGAACTGCACCTAGGTTCATCATTAACTCCACTGATTCTAAAATAATTAACTATATTCTGAACAATATCCGTGCATGAGTACCTCATAAACACGCCGAAATATACATTTAATACACACACAAAATACTGCTGGAAGGCTCCATACTTACAACAAAAACAACAACAGTGGGAAACTAAAAGCGAGGACAATCTACAATTAGCAGTCATTCCATTGAACATTAATTACAAATCAGGTACACAAACTAGAGAGAATTATCAACACGATAATATACAGCTCTGAACAGGTACACAAGGTATTTTATAAGAGCATTATTTGCTCCACTCACTTAAATAGCCTAGGAGTCTGAGCTCCAACAGTTAATTTAGTCCAGCCCCTCAGAGGCATACATTGCTTACAGCACAAGGTTATACCTGACAATCTTCAAATAAGGTGTTTACAGTCACGTAGCCCTGGTCTGGGCTTATTCTCTGCTCAACAGTTTTATACATTACAGTTCTTAACGGGAACTTCACACAACAAACAATTATCAAATAAACAGGGTCATGATTACCCGTACTACCTGGCCTTAGTGTAAAAGGAAAAGGTTATACGTGATCGGTCATAAACAAAAGGATAGGAGGCTGCCTTCCTTATAGAAATGGTTAAAAATCCTAAGTGGGCTTATGTCCCAATGATACAGAAGCTAAGCCTATTCTGCAGAGGGGGTGACTAAGTAAGAAACATTAAAAGCCAAAATAATGTTCAGAAATTTTGAGGGTTTAAAATCTAGTCACCCCATTCCAGTTTGAATGGGAATCAACAGAGGGTAATCACTCTTTGTTCCCTTAGTTCAAATGTTTCCCAGTAGGGAATAGAACGGAATCCTCAGACTTGTCGAACTTCTACATTGAAAACCTCCAAATTTAGAACTTTACATAAATAAAGGAGGTTTGAAACCTTCCCATCAAGCTATCTGCCGGAGCTATCACATGCTATGGAAATTCGGTCATTACCCTGCTTTACTGGGCATTCCGAAAGCCACCCGCGGCCCCTGCCTCCGTTAGGACACGCCGCACTCAAGTAACTGGTGCAAGATGAAGATGATAAGGCCCTAATGCGCCCAGCTTTTATAGTATTTTTGAGGGGAAGCTTCCAGAACTCTTTTGATACGTTGGATTCCTGTACACACCCCCGAAAATGTTTACAAAACTCTGATAGGTTGCTTGATATTGGAGAAGGAACCAGCAGAAGTGTTGACAACTTTGATACATAAAAAAGCAATCCTACGAACCAGGATGAAAAACCTCAACATTACAAATTTCTTTATGGATTAATTTTAGTTTACCCCAAAAGATGGAGCAATTAAAACTATGGTAGAGACATCTAACAGTTAAAAACCAAACTATCTTGTACTACATCAGTTCAAGGTAGATTACCTAGATGGCCTTATAGAAGGCGTGCAGTTTAACTGGCCGGAGAAGGTGTACCCCCGGTACAATGATGATATTCATATAGGGAGAAGGACAAACACCAAGGGCTGTGCTCAAGGTTTGACGCCCCCATTCGTGAGATGAACCACCATCAACAGTGTCATTCGCCCTCATTCCTTATAAACATTGCGGAGAGTTTTTCAATTGGATCCAGACTTTTAGCACGCAGTCTAGCGAATCAGCCAACATTCTGACGGTGAAATTTTTCCACCAACGGAATTCGAACCGGCTAACTACGGAGTCAGACCATATAGACTTGTCACTTTAATGATTATGGCAACCAGGTGGTCTTTATCAACGTAATATTATAAACATTTTTTAAAGAACCAGTATCCAGAAATTATTTACAGAATTACTGCGGCCGTATTGGTATTTACACTAACTTCAATACTTCCTCTTTTCGTTGTCAAGAAATCTCGTTATTACCCCCTGGAGGCGAGAGATAGGATACATCCGCTGTCTGTCTCAAGAGGTGGCTAAATGAGGTTCCATAGGAGCTGTCAACTTAAGACCATGGGTGGTAACTACGGGGCCTTAGGTCGAATCTGACATCGCTTCCACTTACATGCGTTGGTTACTCACCTTCATCTTTAAATTCAACCTCTCTTGGCAAATTCTTGTTCTCTTCCGACTCTCCGCGATATTAGACTTTCAAGGCCTTCGATCTTCATGCTATGTCCGATCCCTTTTTTTTGTGGCACCTTCATTTTTCGAAGGACTGGACCTCATGGGGATGGACATTTTTACATGGGGAAGTTACATATTTATAATCTCTCACGGGTTGTATTCTCATCAGATTAGAGTTAAGAGGAGATGGTTATCCCATTGCACCTACTCTTAAAACTACAAACAGCACTATAACTTTGAATTTAACAGTTCACACTGAACGACTAACACACTATGCCAGACAACGAATAAGTCTTAGGGCTAGTGATACCCGGGTACCCGATTACCCGAGCATTATTCGGAGCGATCGGGTAATATCCGGGTACTCGGTTATCTGTTCAATCAAAAACTGATCTAGTATTGCCCTGGTACTCATTCATTACAATTTTGCAATCTATAATTGTATGATCCTCCCCTGCGAATCATATGAGCTCGCCGCAGTGAGGAGGCTTGTGCATCCTGGTGAAACAGATAGCCGAGCCGTAGGTGCAACCATATCGGATGGGTATCTGTCAGGAGACCAGACTAACGAATGGGGGTAACAACCTTTCGGAAGATGCAAGGGCGGCAGTCTAGATGATTGACTGATATGGCCTTGTAATATTAAACATGCTTAGCTGTGTTGATACTGCTACATGGCTGAAAGCAACGGGAAACTACAGCCGTAACTAACTCCCGAGGACATGCAGCTGTCTCTGTACGAATGAATGATCTGCTGATGATGGCTTCTTCCCGGGTAAAATATTCCGGAGGTAAAATAGTCCTCCATTCGGATCTCCAGGTGGGGAATACACGAGAGGGAGCGATCATCAGGAAGATGTATACTTACATTCCGCAAGTCGGAGCGTGGAATGTTAGAAGTTTGAATCGTTGTGGTAGATTAGAGAGTCTGAAAAGGGGATGGATAGACTAAAGTCAGATGTAGTTGGTATAAGGGAAGTACGTTGGCAGGAAGAGCAGGATTTTTGGTCAGGCGACTACAGAATCATCAACACAAAATCAAACAGGGGAAATGCAGGAGTTGGTTTAATAATAATTAAGAAAATAGGGCAGCGGGTAAGCTACTACGACCAGCATAGTGAAAGGATTGTTTTTAGATAGACACCAAACCAATGCCCACAACAATAGTGCAGGTCTTCATGCCTATGTTCCATCTATTTTTCGAAGGGGGCTAATGACCTTAGATGTTACGCCCCTTTAAACAAGCATCATCATCATCATCATCATCATCATCATCATCATCATCATCATCATCATATTTTTCGAAGGATCGGACCTCATGGGGATTTACATTTCCCTCTGAATTACTGACTGTCATAGGAGAAACTAGCACGGCGAGGTTATTCCATTTAGTATGTAAGACGTTGAAAGAAAAGAGTGTGAGGGATTGTTTCAAGGAACATAGTTCACAAGACTAAATGAAAAGGCTGAAGAAAACACAATAGAGGAAGAATGGGCAGTCGTAAAGAATGAGATCAGTAGGATTGCTGAAAAAAGTTATTAGGAAGAAAGGAAAGAACAACTAAGAAGCAATGGATAACTCAGGAGATACTAGATCTGATTGATGAACGACGGCAAAAATACAAGAATACAAAAAATGAAGAAGGCAGGAAAAATTACAAGTGATTAAAGAATGGAGTAGATAAAAAGTCTAGGACAGCTAATGATGAACGGCTGAAAGAGAAAGTGCAAGGCAATTGAAGGTTGTATGGTCCTATGAAAGTTATATGCTACATACAGGAAAATCAAGGAAACCTTTGGAATAATTAAACTACGTGTGTGAATATTAAGAGCTCGGATGGAAAACCACTCATAGGAAAAGAAGACACGGCAGAAAGATGGCAGGAACGTACCCAAAACTTGTATTAAGGTAAAGAAGTAGATGATATGTTTCTGGACGAGAAGAGGCTATTGATGCTGATGAAATGAGAGACCCAAATTTTCAGGTCAAATTCGACAGAGCTTTGAGAGACCTAAAGAGGAACAAGCCACCTGGCATTGATGACATTCCCTCTGAATTACTGACTGCCATACGAGAAACCAGCATGGTGAGGTTATGCCATTTAGTGTGTAAGAAGTGTTATACAGGAGAAGTTCCATCCGATTTTCGGCAGGAGGCTGCTATACCTATTCCCAAGAATGCGGTGCTGATAAGTGTGAAAACTACCGCACCATTAGTTTAGTATACCACGCCTGCAAAATTTTAACACGTATTACTTACAGAAGAATGGAAAGACAAGTTGAAACTGAGTTGGGAGAGGATGAATTTTGCTTCAGAAGAAATGTAGGAACAGGTGAAGCAATCCTTACTTTATGTCTGATCTTAGAGGATCGAATTAAGAAGGACAAGCCCAGGTACATGGCGTTCGTAGATCTAGAAAAGGCATTCGATAATGTTGATTGGACTAGGCTTTTTGAGATTCTGAATGTGGTCGGGATCAGATACCGAGAATGAAGAATTATCTACAATCTGTATAATAAATAGTCTACCGGACAAGTTGGCCGTGTGGTTAGGAGCGCGCAGCTGTGAGCTTGCATCCGGGAGATAGTAGGTTCGAACCCACTGTCGGCAGCCCCGAAGATGGTTTTCCGTGGTTTCCCATTTTCACATCAGGCAAATGCTGGGGCTGTACCTTGATTAAGGCCACGGCCGCTTCCTTCCCATTCCTAAGCCTTTCCTATCCCATCGTCGCCATAAGACTTCTCTGTGTCTGTGCGACGTAAAGCAAAATAGCAAAAAAAAATCAGTTTGCAGTCATAAGAATCAAGGCTGTGATAAAAGAAGGAGCACTCCAGAAATGAGTGAGGCAGGGCTGCAATTTGTCCCCCCTACATTTCATAGTTTGTATCCGGTAAAGGGAATCGACGATGAATTTGGGAAGGGAATCACAATCCAAGGAAAAGAAATAAACCCTTAGATTTGCCGATGATATTGTTTATTTTATCTGCAGAAAATTTAGAGAAATGGCTGAATGGTATGGACCGTCTTGGGGAAGGAGTACAAGATGAAAATAAATAAGTCCTAAACAAAAGTAATGGAGTGCAGTCGAACGAAGTGAGGTGATGTAGGAAATATTAGATTAAGAAATGAAGTCTTAGAGGAAGTAGATGAGTATTGTTACTTGATTAGTAAAATAACTAACGATGGCAGAAGTAAGCAGGACATAAAATGCAGACTAGCAAAAGCATGGAAGGCCTTTCTTAAGAAAAGAACTTTGCTCACTTCGAACAGTGATATAGGAATTAAAAAGATGCTATTCCCAAGAAATCCCGTACTGATAAGTGTGAAAATTGCCGCACCATTAGTTTAATGTCTCACGCCTACACAATTTTAACACTAGTATTTACAGAAGAATAGAAATATAAGTTGGAAATAAGTTGGGAGATCAGAAAAAACGTACGAACACGTGAAGCAATCCTGACTTTACGTCTGATCTTTTTTTTTGCTAGTTGTTTTACGTCGCACCGACACAGATAGGTCTTACGGCGACGATGGGACAGGAAAGGGCTAGGAGTGGGAAGGAAACGGCCGTGGCCTTAATTAAGGTACAGCCCCAGCATTTGCCTGGTGTGAAAATGGGAAACCACGGAAAACCATTTTCAGGGCTGCCGACAGTGGGATTCGAACCTACTATCTCCCGAATACCGGATACTGGCCGCACTTAAACGACTGCAGCTATCGAGCTCGGTACGTCTGATCTTAAGACGATCGAATTAAGAAGGATAAGCCCACGTACGAGTACATGGCGTTCGTAGATCTAGAAAAGGCATTTGGTAATGTTGATTGGACCAACCTATTTGAGATTCTGAATGCGATACTAAAGTCTGCAGTCATAAGAATCGAGGGCTGTGAAAGAGAAGCAGCAGTCCAGAAAGGATCAATCAATCAATCAATCAATCAATCAATCAATCAATCAATCAATCAATCAATCAATCAATCAATCTATCAATCAATCAATCAATCAATCAATCAATCAATCAATCAATCAATGAATCAATCAATCAATCAATCAATCAATCAATCAATCAATCAATCAATCAATCAATCAATCAATCAATCAATCAATCAATCAATCAATCACCACTGATTTGCATTTAGGGCAGTCTTAAAGGCTGCAGATTCCCTATGTTGTTTGAGTGGTATTTTCTTAAATAATTTTAAAACAATGGAAATTTATTGAACGTATCCGTTGGTAAATTATTCCAATCCCTAACTCCTCTTCCTATAAACAAATATTTGCTCTAATTTGTCCTCTTGAATTCCAACTTTATCTTCATATTATGATCTTTCCTCGTTTTGAAAACATCACTCAAATTTATTCGTCTACTAATGTCATTCCACGCCGTCTCTCCACTGACAGCTCGGACGTACCACTTAGGCTAATAGCTCGTCTCCTTTCTTCCAAGTCTTCCCAGCCCAAACTTTGCAACATTTTAGTAACGCTACTCTTTTGTCAGGAATTACCCAGAACATATCGAGCAGCTTTTCTTTGTTTTTCTTCCAGTTCTCGAATCAGGCAATCCTGGTGAGGATCCCATTCACTGGAACCATACTCCAATTGTGGACTTCGCGCGAACAACCGAGCTCAGGGGGAGGAGGACAATGATGTTAGTGACATTACGCTTTAGGAAGTGAAAATGGTGGTAAATAAACTCCACTGTCATAAAGCAGCAGGAGTAGATGAAATTAGACCTAAAATGGTGAAATATATTGGGAAGGAAGGAATGAAATGGCTTCATAGAGTAATAAGATTAGCATGGATTATTAGTAAGATACTTTCTGATTGGACGAAATCGGTAATTGCACCTATCTATATGCAAGAGAACAGGAGGGATTGCAGCAACTATCGAGGTATCTTCATTGATTAGTATACCAGGCAAAGTATTCACTGGCATTTATTATCTGCGCACTTTTTAGCGATAGATTTACACCTTAGTGCTGAATCGGTCGACCTCGGCAATCTTCGAGATTCGTACTGGCAATCTTTGTAACACCATCGCCCTCTATACTCCGCACGGCCTTACTTCTAAATTGAAGTTTCGCAAAACAAATGAGCATCGCCTTCCCTCTGTTGCCAGGGCGCTACGCCCGCGAGAACAGCTGATGCAATATGACCGCGGTAAACAGCCCTTTTAAATTGTAATACAGTACTCAGAAAAATGAATGAATATGGATTGAAAACAAATTCACAAAAACTACACTTTCTAACAACATCTGGCACTAAAAGAGAATATATTATTAACAATAAAAGAGAATGAGGAAATAACACATCACTAACGGCTAATGGCTGGCACAGAAAGGAGGTTATGGCATACAAAGGAAACAATCTACTGATCTCAGAGTCACTGGAACCCTCCAACAATATGAAAAACACACTAAATATTGAAGGAAAATGCAAAAGATCGCGAACCGTACTGAATACCATACGCGCTGAGCGAGATAGGTTAACCACGTGGCGAATGTAAATATTAGAATTGGCAACTAGGTTTCGAGATCGTGCTCTGCCGATATAAATCGATATGAATGGCAGCTTGGGATTGGTTGGATGTCTATGCTTCAGCGCATAACCACCAGACAGAGCCAAAATCTGCTGAAACGTCAATTTAGAAGTAGAGCCGTACGGAGTATAGTATACCTCTCAGCCTCCCCACTTTAAGAATACATGCGAACATCAAGAAGTACTCACTTTCTCCATCGGAGCGCTGCAAGCGTGGCCAGTCAGAACGAGCGGCATGCAATTCCCCACAGCTATTAGGCCTACATTCTGATGATCTTCCTGTTGATCGGCTTACTATTTAAGTATTTCAACCTCTCAAAACGTTCAGTCACTTCATGTCCAATGTTTTTTAAGAAACTCGGAATAAGAATTTTGCAGATTACCTGACCTAATTTCTCAGCATGATTAGAACTGTCATTTGAGTCGCACTTTAAAACCTCCGAACTCTTCAAAACAGGCAGAACTACGATAGTTAAAGTCATACAAGCTCCTGTATTAACAAATTTTGCAGCTCCACACACGAAATCATTAGCAAAGTTTATAATCCACACCAACCGTTCTGATGGATAGAAGAAGACATTACACTGATCTTGCTTAAAAATTATCTCCATTAGTGGAGAACTACATTTTTCTTGTTGAATTAGGCTACGGCATGATTCATAAGTTACTTCTTTTCTTATTTCCTTCACAACGAAACCACTGAGGAAAGCAAGCGATGCAAGTTTAATAGACACTAATTCCAGACCTATAAAAGAAATAAGGGTATTAAGTTTACTGCATAATAACAGTATGGTTATTATTTTGATTACTGTTATCTAATAACCAACAGTAAATCAATTTTGTAAAAGTGAGTATACGTACAATGCGGCTTGTGAAGATTTTGCAGGATGTCTGCCACTGTTCCTGGAATGTTAGGGATCACTTCCGATGGGACTGATTGAGATGACTTGACACAGCTAATAACATTCATCTCACGAGTACGTTGATTTCGCCGTTTCAAAGGAATTCCTAACTTCAAAATTTTGTTGAGGGGAAGTACTACAGCCCTTGAATCCAGCATGTCATTGTTGCCTGAAGTTCTCCTCAAAATGCTAAAGAACATTTCTAGGGAATCGCTGTTAAATACTCTAGTTAGCACAAAGTGAAAGCCAGACGACAATAAGTATCGGATACAGAGAACTGTAGAACACGTAGTTAGCCGAATAGCCTCGTAAGTTTCATTGCTGAGAAAACTCGCCCCTTGCTCATGGCATGCTTCCTTCACATCCTCAAGATATACCAGAAACTCACTCTTCAGCTAGTGAAGCCTGTCATCATCTGTGTTGAAAGAAATGGACCTTGTCAGGGCAAAACTTAGCGTTGTTGTGACTGCTAACATCATGGATATTGAATCATTTCTGAATCATTTTCATGAAGTATATAGTCGCTGTGCAGTCTTGGAACAGGTGGGCGTTTGGATGTCCAGAATGTTTTTGGAGATATTCCAGAGCTGTTATTATTGGTGTAGAAAATATGTCCTTCGCTCGTTTCACATTCATTTTTTCTATGTTGTTTGGGCTTACATGTTTTCGAGTCAGAAAGCGAACAGGTTTTACCACTTGATTTGCTTGCAATTCATATAAATTCTTCACGTGAGAGCCACTTATTGTGTCTTCTCCGTCAAACATGGTCTTCTCTAAAAATGTGTTTCTTACTTTCTTTAAAATGTGACATTGGTCAAATGCAAGAAATAAGGGTCGGTTCGGGTCATTTGGGTGAGTAATTTGTGGCTTCAAAATCTTGCTATTGGAAAGTCGTCTCATCATATTAACATTGGTCTTATGATTATCGGAAGCTAGACGTATTACAAGAAATCCACAAGCCTCAATCTCTCTGATAACAGACAGTGTCAAATTATACAGTCCCTTACCTGAGATTCGTTTGGTAAAGAAGTACGCGGCTGGAAGTCTGTACTTAGTGCATAACCCTGCTATCATAAAATAAAGCAAATTATTGGCGAGAATTTCAGATTCCCTCACATTCTTGACGTTCTTAATTTCGGATATAGTATTATCTGGAACAGATGTGGTTTTGTGACCAGAGAAAGTATCGAGCTTTTTGTCTTATTGCAATTGTTGTTTTATTGCCATTTCATCCACCATCAAGGAACATACTCTTTCAGCCTCATTCAAACGTTCAGATTCTAAGGTTAATCTCTCTTTCACAAGGTTCGTAACTCCTGTGTCGCATGAAGTATCACCCAAATACCTGGACAGTGTGCTCTTCATGGGCGCCCGCAAGGGGGGGGGGGGCAAGGGGGGCACTTGCCCCCCCCCTGGAATTCTAAAGATGTTGATGTTCAATTGTTTAATATCATACCAGATTATTTCATAAATTGAAATTACTGACAGTCATCTAGCATATGTTATAACTGGAAGTTTCTGTAAACAATTTAATGTTGCTGACGTTATATTGGTTTTTATATTCAAGAAAATTGTTAATGTGCCCCCCCCCCCCCTGGAAAAGATCCTGCGGGCGCCCATGGTGCTCTTAGAAGGCAACTTTAGTATATTTTTCCTAGCATACCTATAACCTTTGGGCGATATGCATTCCCAAACTATACTGTGTTTTACCGTGGATTCTGTCCATCTCGGAGAGCATTTCTCAAAATTCGCTATTTGCTCAAGAAGGAATGAAGACTTGGCATTTGAGGGATCATGCACGGCTGTTTTAATTATTCGTGACAAGGCTTTATGATAATTATTGTTATAAATCTCCAACTCCTGATTAGTTTTATTCAGTTCGTTTTCAAGACCTGAAAGTTTAGCCCGCGCTCCCCACAGTTTTAGTCGCAATTTATTCGTTTCTATTTTGAGTAGCTTCTCGTCTAAAATGCCGCACTGGACATCAACGGAACGGTGAAAGTCATGATTTGCGGGACACTCGTGCAGGGAAACACCTGAAGTATTACTTTCGTCACAGCTTGGCTCAGTTGATTCATATTTCCGTTTCTTACCTTTGGCAATGTCTGAATGTTTTATAATAGGTCTACGTTCTGCTTTGAACTGTTGGACTTCGTAAGATGGATAAGAAGGGAAAACAGAGGGAACAGCAGCATCCTGCAGTTTCTTAATTTTCTATCCAGGTCGATAGTCAGACTCACGAAAATGAAGGCTACATACCACAGGAGATCTAGAATTTAAATTGGGCCTGAAGTCTGCTCTTGATATAGCTTTAAGCCATTGTTCTCTGGGGTCAGTTCGGTTGGGAAATGATACTCCTTTCACTTTACTACTCCGGCTTGTGCAGCAAGGCACGCAGCAATACACCATTGCTATTGATAGATAGAAACCTGCAATAGGACATTAATATGCCAAGTTAATGTAGCCTTTGGCAAGATCGTAAGCAATAACTAATTAAAGCAAATATATTACGATAGCCTTCAGTGAAGTAAGAAATTAGATTAAAAGGGTATGAGAAACTCGAACGGTGCGCCGTTGTAATTACTTATTTTAATAAATTACTACCATTACATACCTTCTTATGATGAAATAAACAGTCTGTACTTCCACTAATATCATAACTCAACACAATCTCAGTAAACCACATAAAGAAACGACACTCGACACCAAGGTAGATAGAGTATATTAGGTAGGCCATTCCCGCTCAAAGCGCTGTCATTGGTTGATCACGCGTGACGTAGCCGGGAGGGCTAGAAGCGCGCGCCTGCATTGCCTGCATGCAGCATAAACCTCGATAATTAAGAAAAATAAGTTCAATTTCTTATACATAATTAAAAAGCTGGCTTCATTATAATAAAGAGGTACTTTACATACCACCTGCAATCAGTGATATAATACTGTTGATAGAAAATAGAAGAAACTTTAAGTAATTACATCTTAAAAGCCGGCTGTAAGAACAATACATGCATAGAAACACTGGAACAGTTATTGGTTTAACTGTATTTAAAACTCACGTTTTGATGACTTAGGAAGGTGTTGAAGAGGCTGAAGCTGCCCACAGTCGACTCTTTTTCGCTTAATACTTCTTCATAGCATCTATATGATGTTTTTGTTGAGGTGACATATTCTAATGAAAGTCCTAGTTCTGACTACAGCGATATAATATTCTAGTCAAGTTCTGATTTTATTATAGAAGTCAAAGTCTGCATTACTCTTTCACATTTAGAAATATAAATCCCGTGAAAACTACCAAACAGTACATCAAACTGCATAACATTTTGATACCATTCTTCGGTTGGACGAGTAAGGACTTCTTTTGAAATGATTGATAACCAGTCGTGAGGCACTTCCTGTGGCAAGGCAAACATTTCACCTTTGTCACCCAAGCTATCATCAACAGAGCGACATTTGAATTCCAAGTAGCCTGCAAGATATTTGATTGCATCCTGGTTTACGTCTTCAGTTTCGAAGTTCTGGCTAAAGTCTTCCAAGTCTTAACAACTCCAACGTTTCTTCCTGTTCATCTACGGGTACAGTTGTTAACGGCCCCTCAAAAACATCTATATATAGTTCATTGCTTGCGGAGCTCAAGAAATCTTCCTCGTTATCAGCATCAGGATGAAAAGTACCCGTATCACTCGGCAATGAATTATTTTCAACTTTCACTGACGCACTACAGGAGAGAGGGATTTCATTACTCCCTGTGAGTAATAGAAGTCGAATTCTGTTACGAACTTCAAAAGGAAACGGATTGCTATAAAAAAAAAAAAAACTCCTAGGCCACGGGCACGTGGTTTAATCTGGCAGTTAAAATATAAGACATATTTACATGTTCCATGTCTTCAAATAATCCTAAGAGAGAGTTTGTAAATATTATGAACCCCTTCTGAAACGGAAGTAAAGTTTTCCGTTTACCAAATCTCACTTGTGTAATCACCTTTGAGAAAGCGCTTCAGAATATTTTCCTGGCTCCTTAAGTTTAAGCAGTATCCACTCCTAAGGGGAGTCTTTTCATCTTTAGGTGGCCTGAAATTCAACACGTCGAAGGTGTCATTGACTAGCTCGATGAAGTTGCTTTCAGCGTCCTTGTTTAAAGTATACCGCACTGCCAGAGCTGTGCGCAGCCATTCTCACATTCTGACAGGATCTGTCTGTTATACTCACAAGATGAGCCTCATTAAATGATGTGTAGTTGATAGGTCCCCTGTTTGAATTTGTAATAGGTGTTCTATTGTCGTCTTCTGAAATTCTGAACCATCAGCTAACGTCAAACATTCATCTAAAAAGTTGTTTCTCAATAATTTCAAGAGGTGGGGTACATCACAGAACCCCCATACCTTCCTTTCATCATCCACTGGACTGGCAAAAAGTTCTTGTCCTTGTTTAGGGTACGTTTAGTTCCTTCCACACTTTAAATTTTTGCCCCCCAGGGTCACAAGTTACTGCGACAATATGCATGTCACAAGCCTCAAGTTTAAATTACGTTTTTTAAAAACTCTGACGTCATTGTCACGTCGAAATCATAAAAAAATCGGTTGCTTCCATGCAGCAAAGAGCCCTCGAACCATCGCTACCTGGACGTTGCTGTGAGGCCCTAGTATGCGGTCATCAGATGAATGGTATGAAATACGTCCGTCTATAATAATTTCATCAAATGTCAAAACCGCGATCTTTTCAGACTCCTTGTAATTTACTGCGCACCTCACATTTTGGAAATCTGTGGTACAAGACACCAGTTGTTTTTATCCCCAATTAGTACATTGTGCCATAGCACAATTAACTAAGTATTATTTAGAAACCTTACTCATCTTTAACACAACAATCAATACAATACTGAAAATGTTACAAGACTGCGTACCGCAAAATAGACCTATACTGAAAGTGAGTTCCTTATCGTTCACCGCAACAACTGCCGACAGACCTCCACGTGACGTCAGCATGAGGCGATGTTACGCTGGAAGCAAAGCGCGGGAGTCGGGAATGAGCTCCCCTGACTCGACACATTGTTTACTCCCTCTTTCTTGTTGTTCCTAACGTGCCTTCAGCGCGGGTCTCGTCCACGCTTCTAGCGCCACAGCGGCCAAAGTAGTCCCTACGTGATGTTCGCAAAGAAGCACGCAAGCCGAGCGAAGTGGGAAGGCTGAGAGTAGTGATGGGCTAGCGACGGAATCGAGTAGAATCGAGTAATGTGCTCTTAGAATCGGTATTACTCGACTCCAGCCTCGAGTCCAAGCATACTGGTGTCGCTATCTGTGGACATGCCTTAGAACTAAAATCTACTGTACTGGAGTGCACGGCATTCAGGGTCACCCACAGAATATTTTTGTGGTGTGGAGTGCAATATGTTTGCTGCTGATGATTGATGTTGTTCAGTCATCGGTCGTCAATAATTCGATTGTTATGATTATTATTATCATCATCATAGGCACTAAAGGTTGTGACTTACTAACAAACTGTCAGCTGTTTAGCTAGAACAGAATGACGTTCTGTCCGCTGATTTGCTGCGTGAACGTACGTCACATTCTGGATGCCTCATCTTAATACCCGACATTATATCTGCCGAAAGTATGATGTACATATAAACTGCTGTAATTCACCTGTTCCCCCGGACGATTGTAGGCTTTGGCGCGGTTAGCAATAGGCTATGGTTACAAGAAATCTGTCATACTAACGATCATATTAGCACATCTACGCCCGTGTATATGCATAATGGCTACATGAGATATAATTTACCAGTAGCGAAGCAATACAATGTGTGCAGAAATACCGTCTATAGTCTACAAATAGCACATGTTTAAAATACACTAATTACAACATACATACCGTGACAGGGATTTGAAATAATAATAATAATAATAATAATAATAATAATAATAATAATAATAATAATAATAATAATAATAATAATAATAATAATAATAATAATAATAATGTTATAACTTTTACGTCCAAGTACGTACATTTGTATGGTTTTCGGGGATGCCGAGATACCGCATTTAGTCCCCCGGGAGATTTTTTACGTCCCAATAATTCTACCGACACTAGGTTGACGTATTTGAGCACCTTCAAATACTACCGGAATAAACCAGTATCGAACCGGCCACGTTGGGCTATGAAGGCCAGATAAGCTATATTATCAATATTAGAATAGATGGCATATTCAGTGAAGTGTGTGCGAGACGCCGTAAACGGATATTTTCATATCTTATTATGCGTATTAAGTGGCATTATTATCGTTCTCAAGTAATTATCAAATTTAGGTTATTCCTTTTGCGCATTCATTCGGTTTTTTCATATCGTACTGCGCTGTCGCAATCCCATAAACCCTCAGCGACCGCTTGTACGCATGCTTCATCCATCTACGAGCCGGCGAGTGAGCGAACGTGTGACGTCATGCTATCATCGAGCCTTCGCAAGCGAAGCGAGTCCGAGCCTGGACTCGAAAGAATCGAGTACCGCGATTCCAGGCATCACTCGCGCACATCACTAGCTGAGAGGTATACTAGAGGGCGATGGTAACACAAACCGTTGCCTACACTATAATACAAGGCCTGGAAATAGAGCCCGTAAAACGCTATAGAAGTGGTCACACTGCAGTTCATTGGCGGGCCGCTAGGATCGCTACCTTGCCCCCTGTTTACCAGGTTCGCGCCTTTAAACGTGTGTATTGAGTTGGTTATGAATGTGTGTATTCTTGTGATAATAAGCACTCGCACGTTCAATCATGGTTTATTGCTGTGTTCCTTATTGTCATTCACGACAAATTAAAGGTAGTGGAATTTCATTTCACAAGTTTCCAGTGAATAGTGCTTTAAAAGAACGGTGGCTTGTTGCTATATCTCGCAGAGGAGACAAACCGGGATCTCTCTGGGTTCCTACAGAAAAATCGAGGGTGTGCAGTAAACACTTCAGAGAAGAAGACTTTAGTATATGTACATCTAAAAAGACACTCCTGCCTAATAAAGTCCCTTCAGTTTTTACAGAGTTCCCCAAACACAAACAAGTCAGTTTAAAATGTAGGAAAGCTCCTAAGAAAAGACAGCTTGAAAAAACGGACAGTAAAAATGAGTATATAAGAAATAAGAGAAAATGTGTGGAATAATCGGATTCTCCTGTGCCTGATAATACTGGAGAATCTGACCTAATAAATGTAGGCACCACAACAGTAGGTACGCAGTTTTCTCCCGTCCTAAAATCAACAGTACCAAAATACATTACCAGGAAATTAAGGAAGGAGATCAGAAGAAATAGAAAGCACGTGACAATATTAAGAAGTTGCGCGTAAAAATTCGTGACTTGGAAGCAGAACTTAGTAAGGTAAAGAAGGATCCCGGAAATCTTGCAAGTCGAGTTTCTAAAATTCAGAAGGAAGCTGAGGGAGGTAATATGAAAGCAAACGTTTTGTTAGAACAACTTCAGACCTTTGGAAAAAAGAAATGTAAATACCAGGAGACTACAGTTAAAATTTGTGTGCTATTATCTTCAAGGTCGCCAACTGGTTATCGGCTTCTCAGAACACTCGATATTTTGCATCTTCCTCATCCAACAACGTTGAAATCGTATGTTGGATACTCAAAAGGGGAAACGGGCATAACTTCGCTAACTAAAGCCCGATTACTGGCAGAAAAACTGTCGTTAGTGAACGATAACGAAAAGGTTGGTTCCCTTATAATAGATGAAATGTCCATAAAGCCGAGACTTATGTATGACAGGAAATTATATATGTTTATTGGACTGAATGACATTGACATTGACGCTCTTGGAATCGAAGATAGGTTGGCCAATAAACTACTCTGCATTTTGTTCAAGGGACTCTCTACATATTACAGAATACCGGTGGCTTTCTATTTCACTTCATCCGTTACGGGCTCACAACTTGCAAAATTAACCTTGGATGCGTTAAATGCTGTTGAAGAGTGTGGTTTCAGAGTGATCAGAATTGTGACCGACAATTCTCAGGTAAATGTTTCGATGTTCGAAACATTATGTGGAGGAAGCATTACGCATGAGATACGACATCCAGCTGATAAAACTAGGCCTCTGTTCCTAAGTTTCGATCCCAGTCACGTCATAAAAAACGTGCGATCCCAACATTTGTCACGAGACTTTTTTGTAAACAATTGTGTCGTGACCGGCGATCATTTGAGCGGCCTTTTCAAACTCCAGAAATCTTCAATTATGAAGCCGGTGAGGAAACTAACCAGAAAAGTAGTTTACCCTACAAATTTGGAGAAAATGAATGTAGCAAGAGCCAAAATTGTATTTTTCCCCTGAAACAATCGCTGGTTTGAAGAGTATGGAGGTGGTTTGTCCCGAGAGCATTAAACACAGGAACAGTTTAAAAGAAACAATTTCTTTCATGGAGCATTTTATGAAGTGGTTCGATGCCCATGATGTCTGCAACACCTCGTATGGGACATATTCCAGGAATGAGAACAAACTGGCATTTTTCAGCATTGAAGATGAACGCCTCAGTAGGTTAATAAATGATTTCCTGTCATATATCAAGAACATTCAAATGCATCCAGAGAAAGAGAAAAGATTCACGAGGGAAATGTCTTGACTACCCAATCCACTGTGGCCTGCGTAAAATACCTCATAAGTATAAAGTTTCATTATGTCTTGACGAGGAATCTAACAAGCGATGATATCGAGCTTTTCTTTAGCCACCTACGACGCAAAGCGGGATACAATGACACAATGGACGCAAGGTCATGCCTTAACGCAATCGAAACAACGCTCCATACAGGAATTATTGCGGCATAAAAACATGGCAATGTTGAGCTGAGAGATGAAAATAAGATCCGCAATGTACGAACCAGTTTACTACAACCAAGAATGTGCCAGATGGATGAAAGATATAGAAGGAATGAAAGTCGCGATGATGTGCAAATTCCGCAGCTTCCTGAACACGTAATATCTATCATTACAAAACCCTTGCAAGGTAAATTACATCAGATCTGTGTGAACAATACTTTTTTATTTAAGTGTTCGCTAGTACATAAATATGATTAATTTGTTTCAGATTCAACAGCTACAATACCTGGTATTTCTATAGCTATGGTAGCAGGATACTTAGTGCGTGTGGTAGAAGAACAAACAGACTGTGAAGGCTGTTTAGAACATATCACTTCTCCAGCTAGTGAAAGTCCAACATTGTGTCTTATTCGCTTTCAAGATCGAGGAGCCCTCAGATACCCGAAATCATCGTTTGTGGCTCTTCTGCAGCGCATGACGGAATTTGTTACCTCTGCTGTGCAGTATTTACCCCGACGACAGTTACTGAAAATGTGTACGTTTTTTCTTAAAGCCAGGTTCATCAGTGAAATTAAGTGTAGAGAGTGTAAAGACGACAAACTACCTCTTTTTCTACTCCAAAAATTTCTGAGACCTCTATTAGACAACATTGCTTCGAGCCACTCAAGTAGAAGTGAGAAAGTTTTGAAACTCGATAAGAAGCCCCTGAGTAGGAAAGTCTTAAAACTGTAGACACCTACAACATTCAGCTCTCTTTGTTTAGGATATAATTTACTTATAGACATACACGGCCATGCGAACACAAGGGGGCAACAGCGCGATCCTAGTGGCTGAATGGTGATCTAAGATGGCACCCGTTTTCATTAGTGCATTTCAAGGCCTTGTATTACAGCGTAGGCAACGCACAAACTATGAATCGCCTATGTATCGCTGCGCGACATCTGGCGTACACTTTACGTACTAGAACTGTTGTTATTTACACAGCAAAGCCAAACTATAGAATTCACTCTAGGAATAAGATTCGCATCGAGAAATGTATTATAATGTTATATAATGTGTGTGTGACACAGTTGTTGGCTTAAGATAACAAAGGTTTAGAAAATTCATATCGATCGATCATATTATCGATTCACTTTAGATTTCATTTCCATTTAGTTGGCAGTCCTACCGGCACCGAGAGAGCTCCCTCCTTACTTCTCAAACTCGTACACTAATCTAGCGCTAAAAAGAGCGCAGATAATAGGAAGGGAGGATGCGATCAGTGGTTGAGAGTAAGTTGGACGAAAACTAGTGTGGTTTCAGATCACAGAGAGGCTGTCAGGATCAGATTTTCAGTATACGCCAGGCAAAAATTCTACGAGAGGAATAGACAGTTTGTTTATGTTACGTAGATCCAGAGAAGGTATAGAGTGCCAACGGAAAAAATCTTGGCCGTAATGGGAGATTATGGGATTAAGAGTAGATTATTAAAAGTGAGAATTGGGCTGCAGTTGAGAAGTGACGGTAGAATGAGTTCTTTGTTCAAGATACTTACACGATTAGGCAAGGGTGCAATCTTTCACCTTTGTTGTTCATAGTTTACAGGGATCATCTGCTGAATGGTATGAAGCGGTAGGGAGGGATTCAGTTAGGTGAAAATATAGTAAGCACTAAGCAGTGTGGCCTATGCCGACTATTTGGTCTTAATGGCAGATTGTGCCGAAAGCCTGTAGTCTTAATATCTTGGAACATGAAAATAGGTGTAATGAGTATAGTATGAAAATTAGCATTTCCTTTGGTGTCAGTAGGTAAGAATTCCAAGAGAATTGGTTGTCAGATTGCGGATACCAAGCTGAAATAGGTAGATCATTTCAAGTATTTAGCATGTGTGTTCTGCCAGGAGAGTAGTGTAGTACGGTGAGATTGACTCAAGGTCGAATAAAGCTAACGCACTGAGCTCACAGTTGTGGTCAACAGAAGAAGGAAGTCAGCTCCCGGTCGAATCTAGCTTAACGCCGGTCTGTTTTCAGACAACTTTGCTTTACGGGAGCGAAAGCTGGGTGGAATCAGGATATCTTATTCATACATTAGAAGTAACAGACATGAAAATAGCGAGAATGATTGATGGTACAAACAGATGGGAACAATGACAGGAGGGTACTAGAAATGAGGAGATGAAAGATAATTTAGAAATTAAGTCAATGGTTGAAGCTGTATGCATAAACCGGCTTTGGTGGTGAGGTAATGTGAGGTGAATGGAGGAGGATAAGTTACTGAGGAGAATAATGTTCTCTGATATGAAGGGCAAGAGAAGTAGAGGGAGACCAAGACGACGATGATTAGACTCATTTTCTAACGATTTGAAAATAGGAGGTATAGAACTAAACGAAGCCATAGAACTAGTTACAAATAGAGGATTGTGGCGGTGGTTAATAAATTCACTAAGGCTTGCAGACTGAACGCTGAAAGTCAGAAGTGTCATAACAGTCATTAATGAAGATGTATGTATGTATGTATGTATGTATGTATGTATGTATGTATGTATGTATGTATGTATGTATGTATGTCTTCTCTTCCTTCTTCTACCGCTTTTCCCACACCTGTGGGGTCGCGGGTGCGAACTGCGTCGCACTTGTGGATTCGGCCCTATTTTGCGGAAGGATGTCCTTCCTGACGCCAACCTTATATGGAAGGATGTAACGACTATTGCGTGTTTCTGTAGTGGTTGGTAGTTTAGTGTGTTGTCTGAATATGAAGAGGAAATTGTTGGAACAAACACAAACACCCAGTTCCCGAGCTAGAAGAATTAATCAAGCACGATTAAAATCTCCGACCCGGCCGGGAATCGAATCTGGGACCCTCTGAACCGAAGGCATCAACGCTGACCATTCAGCCAATGAGTCGGACTATGTATGTATGTAATTATAATTGAAAGGGCACTTATGGCCTATTATTGTTATTATCCACCATGTGGATTGTCTTCGTGATACATATCGTGTAGCTGGAAGCTTGCATTCGTTGGGTGGTGGCTTCGAACCTCACAGTCGGCAGCCATGAAGAGGTTTCCCACTGTTTCTATGTACACATCATGCAATTTAATTTCACGGTCACAACCTCCCTCTCCTACTTCTTTCCTATGCCGGTATCGCAGATAATTTGTATTTGTTAGAATGACGTTAACGGTCAGCAAACGAAGACAAAAGTTGGCATTGTCGCCAATAATGCTAACCAAGTAGACCAGGGAGTTCCAGGTAGGCAGACTGTCCACGCGCTAAGTGGTGAAATAATAAACACGAAGTTGACACATTACTTAACGCTGTATTCGCAATAACAGAAACATTTGAGGTCGCTCGTCATTGCTAGCCGAACACTTGAATGAAACGCTGGTGCTATGTCAGCGACTTCACTTTAAAGTGCCCTGGTAAAATGCCTGCAGGCCTCGTTACGGCCACTGCAAGGAAACGACTCGACGATGTGTCAGCTGGAGATCAAGATAGCGCTGAGGACTCGGATTACCACCCTAACCACAGGTACAGTAAACAACCGACATTCACATATTAATTTTCATTCTAAGTCTGTACAATGATTACTGTTGCTGTTCGAGGGAAATGTAATTAGATTTGGTGATCCTTAACTTAATTATGTGTTGATAATTTCACTGATCGTGGAGTAATGCAGGTAAAACTTACGTAGAGAGTGTCGAAGACCTGTCATTCCAAGTAGACGAATATTTCCATCGACTTCACATCCATCGCGCCTTTTTCTTCTTTTTGGCCTTTTCCCAGTTACCTGCGGTCAGTACTACGTATGTATTAAGGTCTTTTTACAGCCAGATGCCATGTTTTTGTGCTGGCTGGTAGTATGGTGTGTTGTATTGTGTTGTGTTGTGTGTTAATGAAGAGAGGATAATGCGACGAACACAAAAATTCAGTTCCTGAGCTAGAGGAATGAACCAAACGTAGCTAAAATCCCAGGTCCTGCCGGGATTGATCCTGGGACTCTCTGCAACGAAGACCGAATACAAGAAGCTAGACGATTTCAGATCCATCACTATAATAATAATAATAATAATAATAATAATAATAATAATAATAATAATAATAATAATAATAATAATGGCGTGTGGCCTCCGGAGAGGCCTGGTGCATGTCTTTCGAGTTGATGCAGTGGGCGACCTGCGCGTCTGTGATAATGAAGTCTAATGCTGAAAATGTCACAAGCACCCAGCCCCCGAGCCATAGGAATTAACTAATAAAAGTTAAAATCCCCGACCCGATCGGGAATCGAATCTGGGACCCCTTCAACCAAAGGTCAGCACGCTAACCATTTAGCCACGGAGCCGGCCAGATCCGTCACTGGTAAGGTATAATTTTTATTTATTGTAGGACTTTTAGTGCCATGTTCGGCTCGGCTGGTACAATTCCTTCTAGTTGACGTCCATAGGCGACCTGAACATCTAGGTTGAGATGATATTAAAAATGAGGTAGCTACCCCTGCAGATCAGAGGCAGAATGTCGGCCTTCGGATCCCCAGACCGGGGTTCAAACCCGACAGAGGTAGTCGGATTTTTGAAGGTCTGGAGTAAAACGGAACGTCAAAATTGACGAGCAGTCAGGCCATACGATTCTTCGTCTTCTTCTTTCTTTATTTCTTTCTTAATCTGTTTACTCTCCAGGGTTGGTTTTTCCCTCGGACTCAGTGAGTGATCTCACCTCTACCGCCTCAAGGGCAGTGTCCTGGAGCGTGTGACATTGGGTAGGGGGATGAAGCTGAAGAGGAGGACCAGTACCTCACCCAGGCTGCTTCACCTGCTATGCCCAACAGGGGCCTTGTGAGGGGATGGGAAGGTCGGAAGGGATAGACAAGGAAGAGGAAAGGAAGCGGCCGTGGTCTTAAGAAGTTAGATGCCTGGAGGAGAAGTGGAAAACCACGGATGGCTGAGGAGGGAATTGAATCCACCTCTACTCTGTTGACCTCCTGAGGCTGAGGCGACGCCGTTCCAGCCCACGTACCACTTTTCAAATTTTGTGGCAGAGCCGGGAATTGAACCCGGGCCTCCGGGAGTGGCAGCTAATCACACTACCACTACACCACAGGGGCGGATTATTATTATTATTATTATTATTATTATTATTATTATTATTGTTGTTGTTGTTGTTGTTGTTGTTGTTGTTATGAGATAGTGAGAGAGTGAAACTCGGTGCTGACACACAGCCAACTACTGTCGAATAACACCAAGGGGTCTACTCAAGGCTTAACGTTCCGTCCGACGGATGATTCACCATCACCAGCGTCATATGCCTTCAGTCCATATGAGAATTGCGGAGAGGTTTCGAATTGTATCCAGGCTTTTGGCACGTAATCTAGTGATAAATTATGTACCACCACCTGTCCTACCCTGCCGGCCAAAATTATAATGGTGAAAATGTTTTCGACCAACGCGACTCAAACCGGCTAACCACGATGTGAGACCATAAGTCTACAAAATTGACGCCTTAACGACCGTAGCCATCATTATTTCACACTATATCGAATTTCATATGTGAACGTATTTTTTAAAATAATGTGGAGAGTGGAATTTCGTCGATACTGCAGTTACTTACCACACTCAACTTTTACCAACATAAAATATACCATCAAAAACCTTTCTAAGTGCGCGTGGAGCAGTAGCTGCATACCACAGACATATAGAGGTAAACTGGCAATGAGCAGCAGTATTCTGAAGCCGGAAGCATGCGGCTGCGGCCATCTTATGTCACTACACTACCCCGATGCATTAATGTAAAATAGTAGCCGAAGCGGGAATATTGGACAGCAGATAATTAAAATAATTAAAAGCACATCGAAATAATAACAACAAAACTGATTAATTAGACCTATTAGGACCTTCATTTTACTGTTTAAAAAAAAGAAACACTGGTATATCAATTTACGACTGCTTAAAAATAGTCAACCTGCCTTAGACCGATCTGTGGTCAAATCTGCTTCCATTCAACTCTCTTACAGCACGATTTACACGTATTTTCAGGTTTGTTTGTTTGTCCAACCCTTGTCACTTTTCTGTATGGGGTCGGGTATGAAGTGAGATGAATCTGTCGTGGCGAGTTTTTATGACCGGATGCCCTTCCTGACGCCAATCTCAACAGAGGAGTTAATGAGCTGAAATGAATCACGTGATATATGGTAGTAGGAAGGGAGAGGGTGAAACCCGATGTCGGCACATAGCCTTTTCCTGTCGTATAGCACCAAGGGGTCTGCTCGAGGCTTATTATCCCCATCCGACGGACGAATCACCATCAACAGCGTCATATGCTCTCACTCCATTTGAGCATTGCGGAGTGGTTTGGAATTTAATCCAGGCTTTTGGCACACAATCTAGTGATTAGATATTGTATACCACCACCTCCCCTACCTTGCCGGCCAACATTCTGATGGTGAATTTTTTTCGACCAATGGGACTCGAACTGGCTAACCATGGTGTCAGATTGCTTTAGAGTTCAACGCCACCAGGCGGATTCTGACACGTATTTTCAGGTACAGTAATGAAATTACACTAATAAGGCGATAAAAACGTGCGTGTCCTTTGAGTTTAGATCTGAAGCATGTAAGCTTAAACTTGAAAAAACAACAACAACAATGTTTTATACAACTTAGCTGTGACTTCATTAGGTATGTTGCCTTTCATGACTGAGCTTAAACGATTACATGTATTCTTCCCGAAATACATCTCAGTAAGTTTGCACACATGAACATCTTTCGTAGGAATGTGCAGATTACCTCCATTCTTAAAAGAAATGAATGGATAAGGATTTTCCAACAATAATGTCATGGGCGCCCGCAGGATCTTTTCCAGGAGGAGGGGGGTGGGGCACATTAACAATTTTCTTGAATATAAGAACAAATACAACGTCAGCAACATTAAATTGTTTACAGAAATTTCCGGTTATAACAGATGCTAGATGACTGTCAGTAATTTCAGTTTATGAAATAATCTGGTGTGATATTAAACAATTGAACATCAACCTTTTTAGAATTCCAGGGAGGGGGCAAGCACCCCCCTTGCCCCCCTTGCGGGCGCCCATGAATAATGTTTAATGTTATTTATTTTACGTATTACTAACTACTTATGTTTTCGGAGACGCCGAGGTGCCGACATGTTGTCCCGCAGTTCTTTTACGTGCCAGTAAATCTACCGACACGAGGCTGACGTATTTGAATACCTTCACATAGACGTATCTGAATACCTTCAAATACCATAGGACTGAGCCAGGATCGAACCTGTCAAGTTAGGGTCAGAAGGCCAGCGCCTCAACCGTTTACGCCACTCAGCCCACCTAAGGATTTTCTTTCTTGTAGGCTACAATACCTTCCTTCCAAGTATCATACGGTATATGACAACTGACTAACATCTTTACCACCAAATCCTGAGGTACATTCAATAATATTCTGTGATAATAAACCTAACACCTATTTTGATTGTTACAAGCTTACCAATCTTCCACTCTAATTTTAACAGTAATTTTGATATCCTTACAATTTATCTTTGAAGATTAGAAGAGATCGAGGCCACTATTATTCCATTACTAACAGCACCGAAACAAAAACCTAACTTATAACCCAATGTTGTATTATTGTTATCATTACGCCCTAGCCGCACTCCATCACAAGGAGGCTAACACCGACAAATATACACCGGAAGGAAGTGAATTAGGCATTTTTATAGTGAATAAGATTGTATTAAAAAGTAGGCAACAGGTGTACATGAGCACATGTACGCCACTTACTGGTGTACTGAAACTCCCATTTCTTCCTTATTCTTTCTTCGTAAGTAGGAAAAACCACAACCAAACACTACGCAGGTATTCACCATTCTGCCGCACAATAGTTAGCCGAAGCATTATTGTGAATTGTGCATTAAAACAGCATAAAACAAAACTGCACGTAACACAGTAACATGCATGTTTACCGTGGCTCTGTAGTGACGTAAGATGGCGGCGGCCGCAAGCTTCCGGCTTCACTTGCACCAATGCTACGAGATAGGGCGCTGCCAGTCTATTTACTATATGTCTGTGCTACACACACACAAGATGGCTACAATTGCGTTATGTGAGCGAGACAATACACGATCGACTGATGAATGATATCGATTGCCATGGATACGTCGACTATTTGAATGGTAGGCCCTAAACTGTGCATAACGAGCTCATATTAATTACTATTCCATTATTTCATACTCTGAAAATATTGCACCTTAGTCGGGCGAAAGTAATTTACATGTTTATTCGTTTCGAGCATTTCAACTGACACATTAAACCTAAGTTTCGGCCGTGCTTTATATCGAGTAGAGGGGCGTAGCCACGGGAGGGTTACTGGGGGTTAACCTTCCCCCCCCCCATGGAATTTTTATAAAAGACAATAAACAGAAACTGACGATAAACAAGTGAAAGTCGACTCAAAGGGTTGGCTCCTTTGAATATTCATAACGACAAAATCTTGAATCCTGAATCTATTTTCTAAGGAGCATCGAAAGTTGCATTTTAGGTTGTAATCTGAACATACCATTCACCGTAAAACTATTTACTTTGATCACTTGTTCTGTATTTTAATGTAACATGTTGTAATGTACCGGTATATCAACATAATTTACTTTGTATCAGTGTCCTTATGACATTCGTGCATGCGCGCACCACACACGCACATGTACCTTCATTGGGTTCTATCATCATTTTGTAACTATAACTTTGCCAACCGTCGATCCTGGCTACGTTACTGATCAGGTATGAAGTGACATGAATCTTCGTAACGAGTCTTTACGACCGGATGATCTTCCTGACTTCAACGTCATTAGAGGAGTTAATGAGATGAAATGAAATGTCGTATGGCTTTTAGTGCCGGGATATCCCAGGACGGGTTCGGCTCGCCAGGTGTAGGTCTTTCTATTTGACGCCGTAGGCGACCTGCGCGTCGTGATGAGGATGAAATGAGGATGAAGATAACACATATACCCAGCCCCCGTGCCAGTGGAATTAACCAATTAAGGTTAAAATCCCCGACCCGGCCAGGAATCGAACCCGGGACCCTCTGAACCGAAGGCCAGTACGCTGACCGTTCAGCCAACGAGTCGGACGTGATACATGATAACAGGAAGAGCGAGGGTGAAATCCTGTACCGGCATATACCTTACTCTTGTCAAATAACACCAAGGAGCCTGCTTAAGGCTTAACGTTTCCATCCGCCGAACGTATCACCATCAACATAGTCATATACCCTCACTCGATATGAACTCGATGGAACTTAATCCAGGCTTTTCGTCACGGTTGCCTCGATCGTGCATGATTTGGGTGGCGATGCGCCAAAAATTTTCATAATATTTAATTTAAAATAAGTATATCCGCCATAGTGTGGAATAAAATATTGTACTCAATAAGTGGTAAGTTCACCTTACTCGTTTCGAAATTTCGGCCTCGCCTGCGTTTCGACGTAAACATCTCTGTCGTAAGGTAAGCATCACATTGCATAAAGAACTATTATCGACCTGCATCGGTCTCATCTTTGGCTTTGAATACGTAAAAACAAGCAGCAGAAGCAGGTTCAGCTAGCACCTGTGAAGAAGGGAGTGAGAATATGGTTTATGGAGCCGGTTGGAGTGTACGTCTTAGTGGACTTGGCAGACTCATATGTATACATTATAGAATCTTATGGCTCATGAGGAAAGCAAGGGGAAAATGCATCAGTCCTCATTTCGCTAGTAGGGTTACACTTCTTCAGTGACGTAGAGGCTTTCTGATGGTAGAGCTGTTTAGGAACCAACACCCTTCCAGGGAGGATTCTACACACATACACACATTGTTACTCCTCAGGAACAGTTAAGCCGCTGCCTTGGAAATATTTGCAAGTAAGGAGACGAACAGCTCGGCTAAGCGGAATGTTTCGAGCTGCTAGTGGAAAGATGGCTTGGAATGGCATTAGAAGACAAATGAGCTTGAGTTTTTAAATGTAGAAAAGATCATAAAATGATAAAGCTGGAATTCAAGAGGACAAGTATTTGTTTACAGGAAGAGGAAATAGGGATTGGAATAACTTATGAAAGGAAATATTTGATAAAATTCTTTGAAATCACTTAAGAACAGAGTACGTAAAGAACTATTAGGGGATCGCCTCCTGGGCGACAATCCTAAATGCACATTAATGGTGACTGATGGACGGATTAAAGAATTCGTGAGTTTAAAGCTGTAATAACGTTATTGGTTTTACGTCCCATTGATGATTATGGTTTTTGGAGACACAGAGCTCTCGGAAGTTTGCTCTGCAGGAGATACTTTAAGGGGCTGCCTAGCCGATGTCGTAAAGACGTGCTTGGCTTACTCGGAAGGGCATGGGTTCGATTTCCCGTCAGGAAGTCGAAATTTTAGAAACAAATTTTCAGCTTCTGGAGAGACACAGGGGCCCTGAGGTTTACTCAGCCTACATCAAAAATGAGTAACAGGTTAGAGCAGAGAGCTAACCACTCTAATCCACTTAGCGCCGAGGTTACGGTTAGTGGAAGCGTTCACCTTCCACAACTCCAAGGGCCTTCATGGGCTGTACGAAGATGACTTTGCTTGAGAATTATTTTAATGTGCCAGTAAATCTACCGACACGAGGCTGGCATATTTGAGCACCTTCAAATACCACTAGGGTAAGCTGGGATCGAACCCGCAAACTTGAGCTCAGAAGGCCAGCACTCTACCGTCTGAGCACTCAGTCCGGCAGTTTCAAGTTATTTTAGACAGAGAAATCCGGCCTTAATGGACTGTCCACGTTTTCTATCTTGACATTCTGAATATTTCCCTCCAGTATAATACTTACGTTTAAGTTGCCATTTGTGTAGATGTCATGAACTCTAGTTTTATAGTCAGAATTCACGTAACATAGGCAGCCACTGACAAAATAATTATGATGCGAAGTTGCACATTTGTGTACGGTACCTATGATCTGTACAGGTTAATGAGATACACCGCATACTTATCGTCAACAAAACCAACATTGTTATATTGCCTTCATTTGGCTTATAAGCCCAGTTTGATCCATCTAGTTGATTCCTAACTTAGTCTATATTTCCTCATTCCGATTCTCCCCACCTGTTTGTACCAGTAATATTCTCGCTACTTTCACATGTAAATGTAAACAGCCTATGGGCTGGGTTTAAAGCCATTGTTGAGAAATGTGTAAACAGGTATGTATCTTTAAAAATAGTGAGAAATGTTAAGGATCCACTATATTATACCAGGGAAATAACGAGATTAAGAAGGAGGTCCAGATTAGAAAGAAACAGTGTTAGCAATATTCTTGCGGGAGTAAGGAGGAAGGGACTTATTAGGAAATTAAATTTAGCAAAAAAGTCAGCTAAGGATAACATGATGGCAAACATTATTGGCAGTCATACGAATTTTAGGGATCAATGGAAGGATATGTATACAGTAGATACTTTAAGGCAGGAACAAGTTCCAGGATGGACATTCTAGGGATCGTTAATGAACAAGGGTAGCGTATATGTGAGGATTGGCAGAAGGATCCAGTTAACAGTATATAAAGGTAGCTGGGTATAAGGATAATGCCCAGATAGATGAGGCGACTAATACTGGTGAATTACTGAAATTTACCTACGATAACAAAGACATCTAACAAAAAAAGATACAAACGTTGAACGCTAGAAAATCAGCACGGATTGATAAGATTTCTGGGTATATATTAAAGCCAATGAGTTGGGATAAAGTGTCATATATGAAATATTTGATTACTGTTTGCATGAAGGGGTGATACCAAATGAACGGGGAGTTGCAATAGTAGCTCCAATATACAAGGGTGATAAGCATAAAGCGGATAATTACAGATCGGTCAGCTTGATATGTAATGTAGATATGATACTGTATAGGCTTTTGGGCTTATGACGTGTCAAGAAAATAAGGTGAAATTCTTTACGATTCGCAGAGAACTGTGCTCCGCGTCATCAGAAGAAAATCTCGACTGCCCACGAGAAAGCCTTCTTATAAGAATATATATATATATTGTGCCCTACTGGACTCTGAGGTTCCGGCCAGGCGAAAGCCGGTCTCGAACCCAAGGTACAGTAGTGATAGAACTCTCACAAACGTGAGCTGGTGCACATAGTCTTACCTGAACACACGTCCATACTCAGCCGGATACAAGCGCTCTTCTCAGGGATAACATGGGGATCAATGGGCAACATAAAAATAACACTAGGACATGTGACTAATCAGGTAAGAATCGGCTAAATTAAAATTAAAAAAATATCTAACAGAAAACATCGCTGCATTCAAAGTTTAACAAACAGGGATTTATTACATAAAATTAAATTATTTACAAATGAAAGAGCTTTTCAAAATGCTTGGGTCAAGATAATGTTGAGCCGATGACAACCAGTTCACTGCCTTCACGAAAACAGCTGTGCTGTAACAAGCATGTTACAATTATGTAAGTAACGAATTCTAGAAAAACGGATATCTGCTGAAATACACATCTAACAGTAATTCCCATAAAATGTACTATGCCTCGTACCATCGAACCCCGGTGCAAACAAATATCACCACAAAATGTACCGTGTCCTGACTCGGCCACGAACCCTAGTCCCATGAAGAGTAAGGCGTATAATATTCATATGCAAACAATATAAAAGAACACAACCAACATATCCTAGGGTGTCAATATCAAACGGGTCAGTGTAAAATGAATGTAGAGCAAATAGAACATTAAAAAAATCTCTCTCAGCTTTCAAAACATCAAGGTCGTCTCTTCCCCTTACACACTCGACAAGCTGCAAGACGGCAATATCACCCAGTTTCAAGACTGTGACGTCAGACACCACACCCTCACCCTCCGACCACTTCACCAGCGACAGTCCACATAATTTACCAGCTCAGCTGGGCTGCAGGCTAAGAAATCTCGCCTCTCAAAAACACCGTACGTAATCTGACTGCTAAAGCACTCCTTTAAATACACCTGGGCTATCCGCCCTTATCTCACTATCACCAGCACTATAATATATCTTACTTCCGCCTCCCATGGGCTCAACCTTGATAATACAAAAACACAAATCACTAAGTGATAGTCACATGGCCATACTAAGGCATCTCCAATACATCAAATACACTCTCTAACTGTGCTGGGCTTTCTCATATCAATACATACAGTCAGCTGTCTGCATAATGCTCATGTCTCTCAAATATTCGGACTCGCTCGCCCTGTCAGTGAAGCTAGGTGGATTACGGGTTATATCCTGGTCACAACTATACACATCTACGTCTGCAGAAACAAATGCCTAAATGCGATACAATAAAAAGTGCCTGCCTGTTAGACTAACCTCCTATGACCAAGGGAGTTCGATCTGACCCATAAAGACAACACGTACGCTAATATAATGCAATCAAAGGAAATATAAACACACCCACAACGAATCTACAAACAATCATCTACCCTAATGTACGGGGTTCGAGCTTGAGGCCTAGCTCTATATTACTAAGAAATATTCCTACCATAGCTAATCTGTTGACTGACGGCCCCCCTATTCCTATCTAAATTTAAATGACATGCTTGAAACAGAATTGGAAAGCTCTGACCTTATGTTATTGATGACATGACGGAGCGGCCCTCCCTGTGGACCACTGAATTTACCACATCATGACAGACTGCGACGCTTGCAGCAGATACTGTTGACCACTTGGAGACATTCTTTCTTGCGTGACTCCTTCGTACAGCTCCCTAGATGGTTGGAAGATGTCCCCTTCGACGTCGCGCTGATCAGGTGCTCCCAACGTTCCTGGATCGATGCCCGTTGTCGTGTTGGCTTCAGCTCCGGTTGTGGCTTCCTCGCAATGATGATGTCAAAACTCGTTCTGACTTGATGCTGGGTTTACTGAAAACAAATTCATTCATTACAGACTGTCCAAACTCGATGCCTGTTTCCACTACTATCGTGTCTCACACGTTACATTGACCAAGTCTTGTTCAGAATTTTAAACCTGGTACACAATAGTTTCTTCACTACTCTTAGTCACTGTTATTTCATCCCTTCACTCGGACAACATGTAGTACTTGAATTACCCTGACCCTATATTTATTTTAGCATTTCGTACTGTTACAACTTGACCTCACAGAAATATGAAGCTACTAGTTCATCAGTCTCTTACAGGCAGTGCCTCATCTCCCCATAGCATATCCTCACAGGTAAAGTCAAGAATTCAGCTGAATATTCAAGTTGATTACTTACTTCCTCGCAGATACAGTAGTACTAGTAGTATGTGCAGCTCGAAGACAAAGCGTTGTTCTCAGTACCAACACGCAGTATGACGACTCGTTCAAGCAGCCTTCCGGTCAAAGAATGAGACTGATATGCCAGGCGGCCTTACTTTTATAATCAGTTAGCGTAACCACGCCACTTGATCGCGTGCAGGATACGCGCGCCCGCGATTCGCAGTTCTCCCGCGCAACTCCCGCCAAGTACTCTATTTAATGAATGCATTTATGATTGCAGCCCCAATGCATATCAAAATTAAGCAGAAATTATGCAGGTTGCAATTCTTGCATCAAATCCAATGCAACTCTTCCGTAACCAAAGATATTAATTTAACTCTTTCTTCCCTCCTACTGTAAGTTTTGCCGGGATCCGGGAAGCGTCCCCAATCTTCATTACGAGGCTTGGCTTGGGACATAACTCCCTTTAATGAGGTTCTGGAGATTTCTCATAATGACGCTCTAGCTCCCTTCACACAAGAACGCTTCTTCTGGACTCCTTTATGAAATATACTCTAAGACAATGACTTCGTGGGTGGTCTTATGTAATCCCAATATCCAATACTAAAATCTATGCCATTGGCTCATGAACCGTATGGTTCAATATATATATATATAATAACTTGTCCTGACTGACTGACTGACTGACTGACTGACTGACTGACTGACTGACTGACTGACTGACTGACTGACTGACTGACTGACTGACTGACTGACTGACTGATTCATCGTCGCCGAGCCAAAACTACTGGACACAAAGAAATTAAATTTTGGGGATATATTCATATTAGATGTAGGTGCTCGCTAAGAGAGGATTCTTGGATATTCCGTCGCTAAGGGGGTGAAAAGGGGGAGGGGTGAAATTTTAAAATGATTGTATCTATATCTCAAAACTTTAAAAGTTTACAGATGTAAAAATTGGTATTTAGATTCTTCTTTAAAAATAAGGAAATACGTATTATTTTGTTTTCAGAAAATCCCAATAGGAGGGATGAAAAAGGGTGAAAAAGTGGTTGAATGCCTTTAATCAGGATACCGGTACTTATATCTCAGAAACTGAAGATATCACAGACCTGAAAAATGGTAATTTTGATCTCTTTTAAAAATAAAGAAACACATTTTTTTGTTTTTGGAAAATCCAAATAATGGGAGGGTGAAAAGGGGGGGGTGAATTTTTAAAATGAGTACATCTATATCTCAAAACTTTTAAAGTTTACAGACGTAAAAATTGGTATTTAGAATCTACATTAAAAATGAAGAAACACGTATTCTTTTGTTTTCGGAAAATCCCAATAGGAGGGGTGAAAAGGGGTGAAAAATGGGTTGAATGCCTTTAATGAGGATACTTATATCTCAGAAACTAAAGATATTACAGACCTGAAAATTGGTGTTTGGGATCTACTTTAAAAATAAAGAAACACATATGTTTTTGTTTTTGGAAAATCCAATTAATGGGGGGTGAAAAGGGGGTGAATTTTTAAAATGAGTGTGTCTATATCTCAAAACTTTTAAAGTTTATAGATGTAAAAGTTAGTTGGTGTTTAGAATCTTTTTTTGTTTTCGGAAAATCCCAAAGGGAAGGGTGGAAAAGGGTGAAAAAGGGGTTGAAAGCCTTTAATGAGGCTAATTATATTTCAAAACCTGAAGATATTACAGACCTAAAATTGGTATTTGGGATCTAATTTAACAATAAAGAAACAGGTATGTTTTCGTTTTTTTGGAAAATACAAATAATGGGTGGGGGGGGGTGAAATGGGGGGGGGGGTGAACTTTTAAATTGAATGTGTCTACATCTTGAAACTTTAAAAGTGTACAGATATAAAAATTGGTATTTTGAATCTCCTTTAAAAATAAAGGAACACGTATTTTTTTGTTTTCTGTAAATCCCAATAGGAGGGGTGTAAAAGGGTGAATAATGGGTTGAATGCCTTTAATGAGGATACATATATCTCAGAAACTGAAGATATTACAGAACTGAAAATTTGTACATGGGATCTCCTTTAACGATAAAGAAACACGTAGCCTATTTGTTGTTTTTGGAAAATCCAATTAATGGCGGTTAAACAGGAGTGACAAATTGGGGGGAATTTTTCGAAAGACTATATCTACAGAATATCTGAGAAACGTAAAATGTTACAGACGTAAACAGTGGATATTTGGAATTTCCTGTAAATGTAAAGAAACATAGGTGATTTGTTTTTGGAAACTCCACTTAAGGGGAAATAAAAAGGGGTTAAATTTTGAAATGAGAATTTCTACAGTATATCTCAAAAAACTTAACATGTTACAGAAGTGAAAAATGGTATTTTTTATCTCTATTAAAAATAAAGAAACTTGTATATTTAGTTTTCGGAAATACCACTTGGGTGGAAGGGGGGGGGTAAAAGTGACTGAAAATGGTGTTGATTTCTTTTAATTAGGCTACTGATAACTCAAAAATGAAGATGTTACAGACGTGAAATTTGATATTTGGAATCTGCTTTAAAAGTAAAGAAACACGTATTCTCGGAAAATCCAATGGGGGGGGGGGTGTGAAAAATTGAAAATACATTGTCTTAATTGTATGAGAATACTGACATCTAATAAAAACTAAAGTTGTTAGGGCCTACAGACGTGAAAATTGGTATTTGGTTCTCCTTTAAAAACAAAGAAAACCCCATTTTTTGGGGAGTGGAATCATCTTGGGGGGCGGGAGTGAAAAGGAGTTGAATTCCTTTCATGAGGACACACAAACAAGTATTTTTTGCCGGACAATTCTCTTGGGGGGGGGGGGAGGAGTGTGAAGGAAGTGAAAAAAGTGAATTATTGTTATGGGGATACTTATATCTCAAAACTGAAGGTAATAGACGTGAACATTGGTGTTTGGAATCTCCTTTAAACATAAAGAAACACTCCTTCTTTTATTTTTTGCGGGGGGGGGGGGGGGTAAATAAACTTAACTGCGGCGGGGTATAAAAGGAGGTGAGAACAATTGATGTTACTGTTCATAATATACTTATAAGGAGTCTCCGTTGCTCAGGCGGCATCGCACCGGCCTCTCACAACTGGGTTCCGTGGTTCAAATCTCGGTCACTCCATGTGATATTTGTGCTGGACAAAACAGAGGCGGGACAGGTTTTTCTCCGGGTAGTCCGGTCTTCCCTGCTATCATTCATTCCAGCAACACTGTGAAATATTTCATTTCATTTGTCATTTATCGATCATTGCCCCAGAGGAGTGCTTCGGCAGCCGGCACTGTTCCTACCGCTAGATGGGGCTTTGTTCATTCCATTCCTGACCCTGTCGAATGACTGGAAACAGGCTGTAGATTTTCGATGTACTTCTTCTGATCATGAACCGATCATTTTTAATCTTTCCTGGGTTCGTTTTCAACAGCCATCTTTTCCTTTGGAGAACGTTCTTTGATTAGAGTAGATTCTCCTGGCATATAAATAAAAATTTAAACACATTTGAAATACACGATAGGAATGAGATTGACCGTCAAAGTTTTCACCTCTATAATAAGGTCAATAATGCACTGAAGTATGGCATTCGTATCACCAGAAATCCCGCACACTTGCCTACGCGCGACAATGGTGCTGGTCACATTGTCAACAATGACAATGGCAGCAAATGTAATTTACCGCCAAGTAACGGTCTTGCATCTTGCTGTGGGGTCCAGAACTTGTAATAATAATAATAATAATAATAATAATAATAATAATAATAATAATAATAATAATAATAATAATAATAATAATAATAATATGTTCTGGACCGTCGTCAAATGTGCGGACCGCGCTGGAAACGGGTCCTGGACGGGTAATGACTAAGAATGCAGTCCGGCCGCGGCTTCATTACCGCCCTAGGCACCCAAGACGACACCACGCCGGATCTCCTGAAGGATTTGATCCATAATAAAATGCTTATAGGAAAAGATGGCAAAGATTTAGGGACCCAACTGACCGGGTGGAATACCTGAATCGAGTCCGGGCAGTACGAAATCGATTGCTGGAAAGAAAGATTGGAAAATTTGAGAAAACTTGCCGTAATCTATTAGAAAACCAGTCAGATCGCGAATTTTGGCGGATTCTCGCAGAAAACGAGTCAGATCACGAATTTAGGCGGATTATATATCTAAAACAATAAGCATTCAATTATACATTTCAGTATAATACCGTAGCGAAGCACGGGTATCTTGCTAGTAAGAATATATATCTGCGAAACGTAAAGAATTTCACCTTATTTTCTTGACACGGCATAAACCCAAAAGCTTATACAGTATCATGTCTATAAGTACGGGCCGTAAAAGTATCAATGGCAACGGTGATATGTATATTTTGTAAGTTCTGGGAAGGCTTTTTTCTGATTATTTTAGACACGTTTGCGAAATTACTAACTGATTTGATAGAAGACAGTTCGGGTTTAGGAGAGGTTATTCCAGTGGGGCTCAACTTGTAGGATTCTAGCAAGAGAGCAGATCATCATCATCATCATCTGTTTACCCTCCAGGTTCGGTTTTTCCCTCGGACTTAGCGAGGGATCCCACCTCTACCGCCTCAAGGGCAGTGTCCTGGAGCTTCAGACTCTTGGTCGAGGGATACAACTGGGGAGTATGACCAGTACCTCGCCCAGGCGGCCTCACCTGCTATGCTGAACAGGGGCCTTGTGGAGGGATGGGAAGATTGGATGGGATAGGCAAGGAAGAGGGAAGGAAGCGGCCGTGGCCTTAAGTTAGGTACCATCCCGGCATTCGCCTGGAGGAGAAGTGGGAAACCACGGAAAACCACTTCCAGGATGGCTGAGGTGGGAATCGAACCCACCTCTACTCAGTTGACCTCCCGAGGCTGAGTGGACCCCGTTCCAGCCCTCGTACCACTTTTCAAATTTCGTGGCAGAGCCGGGAATCGAACCCGGACCTCCGGGGGTGGCAGCTAATCACGCTAACCACTACACCACAGAGGCGGACAAGAGAGCAGATACCCGGTATATTTGATTCAGGAGGTCAAATGGTTTGCTTCACTATCGACCTGTTGAAGGCTTTCGATAAGGTAGATCATGAGAAAATACTGACGAAAATGAGGGCTGTTGGATTAGACAAAAGAGTGGTTGAATGGGTGGCTAAATATCAGAGAATTAGAGAAGGTGAAGTATGCTTTTAGAGGCTGCCTGGCCGAGGCGGTAAAGACGTGCTCGGTTCGCCCGGAAGGACGTGGGTTCGAATCCCCGTCAGGAAGTCGTAAAATTTAAGAAATTAGATTTCCACTTCCGGAGGTGCACATGGCCCTGAGGTTCACTCAGCCTACACCAAAAATGAGTACCAGGTTAATTCCTGGGGCCAAAGGCGGCCGGGCGTAGAGCTAACCACTCCACCCCATCAAGTGCCGAGGTTACGGATAGTGGAAGCCTTTACCTTTCACTCCTCCAAGGGCCTTCATGGCCTGTACGGAGATGACTTTGCTTTGCTTTGCTTTGCTTTGAAGTATTCTTTTGTAATGACTAAGAATGGAGTCCCAGAGGGCAGTATTATTGGCGCTTTATGTTCCCCTATATATCAAAATATGAAGGTAAATTTGGAATTCAAGAGGAAAAATTGGAGCAAATATTCATGTATAAGACGAGGATCAAGGAATTGGAATAATTTATCAAGGAAAATGTTCGATACATTTACAAGTTCTTTGAAAACATTTAAGGAAACTGATAGGAAATCTGCCACCTGGGCAACAGCGCTAAATTCAGATCGTTGATGACTGATTGGTTGACATGTTACTTCCAACATATGAATAAGATATCCTGAGTCCACCCAACTTTCACGCCCGTTGCTACAACAGTCGCGTAACATCATAAGATTCCTTGCTGTTGAAAATCCACAGCCGGTTTCCAGTCATTTAACCGGGTCAGGAATGGAATGAATGAAGCCTCCATCTAGCGGCAAGGATAGGAAATGTGCCGGCTGCCGAAGCCTGTCGCACTCCTCTGGGGCAATGATAAATGGCTGACAGATGAAATGAAATGTTAATAGAGAGTTTTGCTGGAATAAAAGATGACAGTGAAAACCGGAATATCCGGAGAAAAACCTGTCCTGCCTCTGCTTTGTCCAGCACAAACCTCACATGGAGCGACCAGGATTTGAACCGCGGTATCCAGACGTGAGAGGTCGGTGCGCTGCCGCCTGAGCCACGGAGGCTTCTTGCGTACTGTTATGAGACCAAATTATCCCACCAGCATGAAATAATCAACCTGGATATCCTGCACCGTAAGGAGGCTTTTATTAGATTGACTGAGGAGTGTGTGGGATACGACTCTTTCCAGAAAAGAACGATCCCCTTATAGTCGTAACGGAAAGGTGAAAATATTTATATAATGAACCGTTGTTGGTCTAAATATATCGAATCGAATCATTGATCGTTGTATGCGGAGATACAAAGGTAGAGAAAACAGCAGAAAATTAGCTAAAATTAGAAATGAATTCCACAAGTTTCGGATTCGATCACAGACTTGTAGACCAAAAGTTAAAAGTGACCTGCCACTGTCAGTACCTGATTAAATTTCCAGTGCGAGGTGTTTCTAAGAGAACCCGTTCAGTTCAGAGACATTGCCTTAGCTTCTCACTCCGTCAAGCGCTCAAGTGCTTGTGGGGCTTTAAAAATTAAAAGTGATGTTCGTATCGTTCGGAAGCCATGTTAAGTTATGGGTTCCGTGACCTATAATTAAAAAATCAAGTCATGTATAAATCCTGTCTTGTTTGTTTGTGTGTTTTTTGTTTCTTTGCTTCCTTATTCTTGAACTACGAGCTCGTCGTATAATAAAAGGAGCAGTGGATAATATTCGCCTCACTAATATGTTAGGCGTAAACCAAGAAATTAGGAAATAAATTCTGTGTACAGTTAAATTTCTAACCATGTCACGATTGACTATAATCCTAAGGGTTTGAACAATAGGCCCTATGCTGGCAATCACTAGTTACGGTCATCCACTCTCAAAGAGTCTGTTGGCACTTGGTATAGGCGATCTCCTTATACTGGGAGATAATCGGTCCCTTCATTCGTTAGCCACCTGCATATAAAATATTATTTTTATATGCAGTCGTTGCCCCCTCTCTACCGCGGGGAGGTGAATGTCAGGATTTCACCGTCATTGAAACAAGGACCAAATGGCATTTCCTTGTTTCTCTGGTTCTTTAGAGAGGACGAGTCCACTATCGTAATAAAAAAAAATGAGGACTGAATCCTCTCATCCTATGAAAAGCACACGAGCTCTCTCCTTAGACAAATGACAACAAACGACAAATAACACTGCAGGACATATTGGCAACAAAATATGACACGCACAAATACCTAAAATAAAAACATAAATGAACACTTGTCTTGTCGAGATAAATACATGCTCGTCTTCCCAGTCGGCTGCTTACCTGATGTTTATTAACCTGCTGCCGTGATGGGTGGTTAACAAGGTCGTCTGCCTTTCTACGTCCCAAACAAAACATTCCTCTTCGTTGTAGAATCACATTTACTCGGGGAAGGTCGCCGCAAACACAATAGAGATAATACATGACAGTCTGCGAGTTATCGAGGGACAGCGATTAGAGCTCTTTCTAGCGGAGTGACCTGGACTTACTGATTCTGTCAGGAGCACGTGTATTTGTTTGTGACATTTTGGTGTTATTTATGCGTTTGCAGTAAGTTAACATAAGTAAATAGTAGCGTGTGTCATTCCTTTACATCTCCTCTCAACATGAGTGGAAAGATATGTGCTGTGTTTGGCTGCAATAACTATGAAGTGCAGAAGGATTCACGGTCTTTCTTCCGTTTCCCCCGTGACAAGAAAATGTAAGTAAATATTGTGTTTGCATATATATTCTTCTTTGCCTTTGCTGGCGGGACCTAGTGTTTACAGTGCACTATGTCTTCTGGTATGGGCTAGAGCAATCTTGTTACTTTCATTGATCTGTCTCAGTCGCCTCTGTGGTGTAGTGGTTAGCGTGATTAGCTGCCACCCCCGGAGGTCCGGGTTCGATTCCCGGCTCTGCCACGAAATTTGAAAAGTGGTACGAGGGCTGGAACGGGGTCCACTCAGCCTCGGGAGGTCAACTGAGTAGAGGTGGGTTCGATTCCCACCTCAGCCATCCTGGAAGAGGTTTTCCGTGGTTTCCCACTTCTCCTCCAGGCAAATGCCGGGATGGTACCTCACTTAAGGCCACGGCCGCTTCCTTCCCTCTTCCTTGCCTGTCCCATCCAATCTCCCCATCCCTCTACAAGGCCCCTGTTCAGCATAGCAGGTGAGGCCGCCTGGGCGAGGTACTGGTCATTCTCCCCAGTTGTATCCCCGACCCAAAGTCTGAAGCTCCAGGACACTGCCCTTGAGGCGGTAGAGGTGGGATCTCTCGCTGAGTCCGAGGGAAAAGCCAACCCTGGAGGGTAAGCAGATTAAGATGAGAAGATCTGTCTCAGCTTTATCCTTCGCTTTGACAAAATGAAAGTGACTGAGGTATGAGTGATGCTAGTAATGCCATTCCTTCTGCAGCCAGTCCCTGCTATGAATGGTGTGAAAATATTGTTCATAGGGTCGGTTGGTGCATGCATTTCAGTGGGCTTGGCAGACTGATATGCAATAGCAACTTCTGGCTCGGTGAGGAAAGCAACGGGAAACTACCTCACTCCTCATTTCCCTAGTACGCCTCTTCAGTGATGCCTAAGCAATCTATGACAGCTGATGGCGGAGCTGTTGAGGATCCAACCAGCTTTCGGGCTGAGGACTAAACATACATATATTCTTCCAGTGACAAAGAGATCTTTATAGTACTTTCTAAACTTCTGACCTGCTCAACCCATATTTTAACTGGCTTAAAATTTATAATAAGCTTATTTGATTGTATAGTGCAGCAGTTATTCTTCAATACCGATGTGTTGTTGTAGGTGTGAACTGTGGGTTTTGAAATGTCAGAGAAGTGACTTCGATAATGTATTGTATGTGAAAGAAGGACGTTACGCTTGGATAAGAAGTATGCGATCTGTTCAGATTATTTTCAGGTCAGCGACTTTACAAATCCCCGACTATACAGTGAAGGGTATGTTAAATTCTTACTCTAATTATACGCAAATATTCCTCAAAACATAACTATTGATAGCATTTTCATACTTTTCTTTATTTTATCCCACTCCTCAGATTAAAGCCGTGATTGGTACCAATAAAGAATCTCAAAAAAAAAAAAAAAAAAAAAAAGAAACATCAAATGCTACCGACCCTTCCAAAAGGGGTAGTCCTTTCAAGAGAAAAATATTGACAAGTGTCTTAATGTGATGATTAGGGCCCGGATTTTTTAAAAATGCATATGCGCATATGCAATTGCATATTTTGACATATTTTGAGGGTTAGTGCATATTCTAGACGTAACAGCATATTCCGGTATATAATGTCTGAATTTAAGGATAATTACAAGAACTACTAAATACTGTAAATCTGTTTTGTACATCCCTAGCTAGTTGCCTATTTTATGTGCATTCCTCGCTAGTTGGTATTTTCGACTGTCTGTGTAACGGCACTTTACTTTCACAACTGAAAATGGCAACAGATAGCTTAGGTGTGGGTAGGCAGGCTGGACTTCCCTGAATTCCTTTCTCTACCACAGCAGATAATAATCTCAGGGGGCTGGGCACTTGGTCAGGAGAGAAGTATCTTCAGTTCACTAGTTACGTTCCATTTTAGTGCCCTGCATCTCATTTCTAAAAGTGTTAGTTTTTAAAAAATGCCTAAGGAAAAGAGCAGCAGAAGAGATTTACTAAATCAGTGGGTGTCGGGTAATAGGGACTAATCAACAGATGGTGTCATCGTGTACTGTCAAGTTTGCTCAAAGGAAGTGAAATGTGAAAAGAAATTTCAGCTTGAACAGCATTCAAAAACAACTGCACATATTAAAGCAAAGGAGGGGAAGAGCAGCACACCACAACAACTACTTTTTACACAGGTAAAGCCCAAGTCCTGTAGTCTTAATACATTTTCAAATGATCTTTGTCGGGCTTTCGTATGCAGCAACATTCCATAGAATAAATTAAACAATCCAGTTCTGCGATCATTTCTCGAGAAATATTGCGTAAATCAAAAAATACCAGATGAATCAACTCTTAGGAAAAATTACCTACCTCCGCTATATGAATCTACCCCGGAATTGATCCGTTCTGATATCGGAAGGAACTGTGTCTGGATATCGGTGGATGAGACAACGGATTCGTGTGGCCGTTACATAGCAAATTTCGTGGTTGGTAAATTACATCCAGACGAACCCGGTAAGCCACATCTTCTTGCTTGTAAAGTACTGGAGAAAACCAACCATAGCACAATAGCAAGATTTGTAAATGATTCTCTGCGACTATTGTGGCCATCTGAAATTGAGACTAATTGTTGTAAAGTGCTTGTACTACTCACAGATGCAGCTTCGTATATGTTGAAAGCAGCAAAGGCCCTCCAAGTATTTTATCCAAAACTCATACACGTAACCTGTTTAGCGCACGGATTACACCGCATTGCAGAACAAATACGCGCACAGTTTCCAGCTGTTAACAATGTAATTGGATGTGGGAAGAAACTGTTTCTGAAAGCACCAGCTCGTGTCCAGCTCTACAAAGATTGTCTACCTGAAGTTCCTTTGCCACCTGAACCTGTCCTGACTAGGTGGGGGACATGGTTATCTGCAGTATCATTTTATCAGGAACATTTTAATGAAGTGAAAGAAGTGGTTACAAAACTTGAAGATGAACATATTGCGTGTGTCCGTGATGCAAAAGGTGTGTTTGAAACCGCTACTGTTTATCAAGATGTGAATTTCATTCATGCATATTTTTCTAAACTTCCAAAAGCCATTGAGAACTTAGAATCTTCTGGTACTCCCCTCCATGAATCACTTGATCTCGTTGAAAAAGCTGCATCATGTTGAATTACTCTCCAGGCGAAATTGGAGAGAAGATTAAATGCAAGTTAGAAAAGGTGTTGAATTCGAACCCAGGACTGAAGAAGATTAAGTTAATTAGTCAATACTTGAGTGGAACTAGGGTATCCTTGCCAGATGTATGCTCCGAAACGTTGGTGCCCATGTATAAGTACTGTCCAATTACGTCAGTTGATGTAGAACGATCATTTTCAGCCTATAAACTCATTTTGACGGACAACAGACATAGTTTGTCTCCAGAAAACATTGAAAGACTACTAGTTACCTATTGTGATGCTTCTTTTTGCAATAAATGATACCTGTAAATAGGTAAGTGAATAAAATTGCATGTTTTTAAGAGCATATTTCCTTATTTTCCGTGCATATATTGTAACTTTTTAGTGCATACTTGCATGCATATTTTCAGGTTTTTTGGTGCATATAAATCCGGGCCCTAGTGATGATACAATGTTTTTTAATGAGGGAATAGACAAAATCTAACCGGAAACGTTCAGGCAGGAATGCTAAATCAAAAAGTAATGCATAAATAAAAGATCAAGCCCTTTTACAGCACCGCATTTCACATCTTGAGTAAATGTCTAATTTCAGTCTTTAAATAATAACCTGTTGAATAATTCTTCTTTCTTTTCTCCAGAATTACTTTAGCAACTTCGAAGTTAGTATCTTAATAACACTTTCTTTCTTAATAACACTTTCTTTCCAGACGTAATTTATTTATCCATTTCCGTATTTGAATTTTCACCGATATTTGAATTTAGCGCGAATTTTCATGTCACGCCACTAGGAGCGCCACTTGCGAATTGTCCCGCATTTTAACAAGGCTAGATCCGGAAGTGTCGTGTGTTGTCTATACTGTATTTGCTGTAACTCAACACGTGGTTTAAAAGGGTCTTCTCCCAGCCTGTCACTCAGGGTCACACGTCTCAGCTGGGCAGCATTCTTACCTCCATCCTCAGGAGAAACACCTCAATATTACGGGCGCCTATGGTCCTCATACATCTCGCAACAAAATCTCTTATTGATCTGGTACAATTATTGTTTTTCCAAACTCGTAATTCAACATCGGGTAGGCCTTCACGTGCTTTGACATGCGTTACCTGCCGAGATTTTCCCAGAAAAATCTTCCTAACTCAATGGTGAGGCTGACCGTCCACAGCTTACTCTGAACCACTGAAAAATTCTCTCACAGCACTAATCTCCCGGTTCGATACCACGTCAGGCACTACTGACCTTACTTTCAGGATGACCATATCACCTCAGACTCTCTCAAATAAAACAGACAGGAATAACATTATCTGACAAGACCTCAAACTCACTAAACAGTTGCCCATGTCTACCAACATCTAATACAACGCTAATAACCCTGAACTAATGCATGCATGGTCCTAAACCTCCTAACCTATTTACATTTATACAAAGACTTGTCTGAAGGCATGATTAAATTAATATTTACAAAAAATGCGAATCCTGGTTTGTCCTAATCCATGCTGAACATTTGTTCAGACTTATCTGTTCCTGTGACGTTCGCTCGTCCATCCAAGGCCGCACTGCGTGACTTAGTGCATGATTGCACTACTAACGTTCATAGTTGCAGGTCCTCGGTTCGGCTCCGTGCGGTCGTCCGTGAATGGTGCCATCTGCTTGATTAACACATTCTGTAGGAAGCTCCGTTACCGTGGGAAAATCAATTTGCGCAGGGAGATCTATGCGTTGGAAGTTCAATTTGCTGCCTACTGCAATTAATGCAGATTATTACATTTATGGATATGGCTTACGACTAGGCCCATCCCTCTTGCGACTATCCCTCTTGGGAAACGTTTTATTTCAGTTTCTGCTAACTGAAGCTCAATCCGTCTCCATGAAGTGGAAATGACGTATGGCTTTTAGTGCCGGGAGTGTCCGAGGACATGTTCGGCTCGCCAGGTGCAGGTCTTTTGATTTGACTACCTTAGGCGACCTGCGCATCGTGATGAGGATGAAATGATGGTGAAGACGACACATACACCCAGCTCCGTGCCAGCGAAATTAACCAATGATGGTTAACATTCCCGACCCTGCCGGGAATCGAACCCGGCACCCCTGTGACCAAACGCCAGCACGCTAACCATTTAGCCATGGAGCCGGACAATCCGTCTCCATAAGCACATAGTCACTCTTACTACATTCAACTACGAACAACTCGTCTTCACAGCTCTCTTTTTGATCCCGGGCACTGACTCTTTCTTGGTTAATTACTCGAAATAGTCTAATTAACATGAGTCGACATGTTCGCTGCACACTTCTACTTGAAGCGAACTCGGTAATTATACTCTATTGTCTCCGATTGTACCTTACGATACTGTCTTTGTTCAAGAGCTAGATTTCCGCAATACGTATGGTACCATGTTCACATATCAACAACGAATCCGTCTCAAGGATCACACCCTTTTTATAAGTTCCCATGAGGGACGCGGCGTGAGTCAGCTCCCCGACAAACATTGCCTTCTCCTTTGTGTCAATTAAGCTTCAGTTCCCAAGCTCCATAAAAATGTGAATATTAATTAGTCAGAGCAGCAATATGAGATGTTTTCAGCTTTTTTTTTTGTTGTTTTTTGTTTTGCTAGTTGCTTTACGTCGCACCGACACAGATAGGTCTTATGGCGACGATGGGACAGGGCAGGGCTAGGAGTGGGAAGGAAGCGGCCGTGGCCTTAATTAGGGTACAGCCCCAGCATTTGCCTGGTGTGAAAATGGGGAACTACGGAAAACCATCTTCAGGGCTGCCGACAGTGGGGGGTTCGAACCTACTATCTCCCGAATACTGGATACTGGCCGCACTTAAGCGACTGCAGCTATCGAATATTTTTAGCTAAAGACACTTGGAAAATTACATAACAACATTTCTCTGTTTTACACTCGTAAACAGCTAACTGGCGTAAATTTGCAGGTCCAAACAGTCATAAGATCTCCCGCTCTTCTACTCGTGGGATTGAGTTGGGTAATTCCCCTAACTTCTGTCTCTGCCAAAAGCTTCGTTTCTCTCTCATACAAAAACCACACCCGTGCGTGGCGTAGGTGGCCAACTATACTGCTACCCTGAACGTTCGCGGGCTTTCAAGTTTTCATGCCTCGGTGTCAGTAACGTTACATATTGGCCCTATCACATAATAGGGGCTGCCTGGCTGAGGCGGTAAAGGCGTGCTCGGTTCGCGCTGAAGGACGTGGGTTCGAATCCCCGTCAGGAAGTTGTAAAATTTAAGAAACGAGATTTCCACTTCCGGAGGTGCATATAGCCCTGAGGTTCACTCAGCCTACACCAAAAATGAGTACCAGGTTAAGTCCTGGGGGCGAAGGCGGCCGGGCGTAGAGCTAACCACTCTACCTCATCACGTGCCGCGGTTAACAATGGTGGAAGCCTTTACCTTCCACTCCTCCAAGGGCCTTCATGGCCTGCATGGAGGTGTCTTTGTCTTTGTCCTATCACATAATACAATATGGTTCAGTGCACATATGAGTTACTATCTCAAAAAAAATTACTGAGGCGGTAATACACCCCTAGGCTTGAGGTGACATGCAGAACTAATTGAAATGAATAGTGAAAATCCGAATGCCGTTTACATCCAAGTCCAGCCCCCATCGATGGGGGTGAGAAGAGATGAAAGAAAGGAATGTCCAAAATGACCGATATGATGGATGTGTTTGTGTTATGTTCCGGCATAGCTCACAACCAAACTTGGTAAACCCATGACTTACTATCATGAAGAAATACTGTGGGGGGTAAAACAACCCTTAACGAGGGGGTGGGGAGGGGGCGACATGCATAAATAATCGAAAACGACCACTATTAGTGTCGAATCCATAGTTTTGGGAATCACTGAGATGAATTGTGACACTCCGGTTGCCGTTTTTTTTTTTTTTTTTTTTTTTTTTTTTGCTATTTTGCTTTACGTCATGGTTCATGTTTGTGGGTTACTGTAGTCACGTCCTAGTTCGTGAACCATGGGCAACGGCTGAGTGGCCTAGTAAGTGGTCCTGAGAGTCGGGATACCAGTTACTATGGTATGGAATGTGAGTGGGCATCTCGGACATATTCTGAGTCGTGGCCCTCCTTGTGCTCAGGCGGCTAGGACTATACAATTCACCGGTGGTCCATAACCCGTTAGAGGAGAGATCCTCACTTGGACTATGTGCAAGTAGGGCAGCATCCTGCTTCATGAATTTACCGAGCTCAGAACACTTTAAGCAAGCCTCGGACCTATGGGAGTAATGGAGTCCCACTCCCATTTGACAGGCGAGGGACTCCTTGGAAACAACTTGGCGAACGAAATGGAATTCGATGGGAAGCTATCAATATTAATGGGGCTTATGGAAGAAAGAAGGTAGAACTGGCTGAGTCAGCAAAGAGGATGCATTTGGATGTGCTAGGAGTAAGTGATATTCGGGTAAGGGGAGATAACGAGGAAGAGATAGGAGATTATAAAGTGTACTTGACGGGTGTTAGAAAGGGAAGGGCAGAGTCTGGGGTAGGGCTCTTTATCAGGAACCATTGCACGCAACATAGTTTCTGTTAGACACGTAAATGAGCGAATGATGTGGGTAGATTTGTCAGTTGGAGGAATTAGGACAAGAATTGTGTCCGTGTATTCACCATGTGAGGGTGCAGATGAGGATGAAGTTGACAAGTTTTATGAAGCATTGAGTGACATGGTGGTCAGGGTCAACAGCAAGGATAGAATAGTGCTAATGGGCGATTTCAATGGGAGAGTTGGGAATAGAACTGAAGGATACGAAAGGGTGATTGGTAAATGTGGGGAAGATATGGAAGCTAATGGGAATGGGAAGTGTTTGCTGGACTTCTGTGCTAGTATGGGTTTAGCTGTTACGAATACATTCTTCTAGCATAAGGCAATTCACCGCTACACATGGGAGGCTAGGGGTACCAGATCCATAATAGACTATATCTTAACAGACTTTGAATTCAGGAAATCTGTTAGGAATGTAGGAGTTTTTCGGGGATTTTTCGATGATACAGACCACTATCTGATCTGTAGTGAACTAAGTATCTCTAGGCCTAGGGTAGAGAATTCAGGAAATCTGTTAGGAATGTACGAGTTTTTCGCGGATTTTTCGATGATACAGACCACTATCTGATCTGTAGTGGACTAAGTATCTCTAGGCCTAGGGTAGAGAAAGTGAAATCTGTCTGCAAACGAATAAGGGTAGAAAAGCTCCAGGATGAGGAAATTAGACAGAAGTACATGGATATGATTAGTGAGAAGTTTCGAACAGTAGACAGTAAGCAGGTTCAGGATACAGAAAGTGAATTGGTGGCATACAGGGATGCTGTAGTAGAAACAACAAGGGAATGATGAAGTGAGAGCAGCCTGTAAACGTAAAATGAAGGCTTATCCGAAATGGCTCCAAACAAGGGCCGAGGCAGACAGAGATTCTTACGTAGATGAAAGAAACAGAGCGAAACAAATAGTGGTTGAATCCAAAAAGAAGTCATGGGAAGATTTTGGTAATAACCTGGAAAGGCTAGGTCAAGCAGCAGGGAAACCTTTCTGGACAGTAATAAAGAATCTTAGGAAGGGAGGGAAAAAGGAAATGAACAGTGTTTTGAGTAATTCAGGTGAAGTCATAATAGATCCCAGGGAATCACTGGAGAGGTGGAGGGAATATTTTGAACATCTTCTCAATGTAAAAGGAAATCATCATAGTTGTGTTGCAAACAGCCAAGCTCATGGGGAGGAGGAAAATGATGTTGGTGAAATTATGCTTGAGGAAGTGGTAAGGATGAAATTAGACCTGAAATGGTGAAGTATAGTGGGAAGGCAGGGATGAAATGGCTTCATAGAATAGTAAAATTAGCATGGTGTGTTGGTAAGGTACCTTCAGATTGGACAAAAGCAGTAATTGCACCTATCTATAAGCAAGGGAACAGGAAGGATTGCAACAACTATCGAGGTATCTCATTGATTAGTATACGAGGCAAAGTATTCACTGGCATCTTGGAAGGGAGGGTGCGATCAGTCGTTGAGAGGAAGTTGGATGAAAACCAGTGTGGTTTCAGACCACAGCGAGGCTGTCAGGATCAGATTTTCAGTATGCGCCAGGTAATTGAAAAATGCTACGAGAGGAATAGGCAGTTGTGTTTATGTTTCGTAGATCTAGAGAAAGCATATGACAGGGTACCGAGGGAAAAGATGTTCGCCATACTGGGGGACTATGGAATTAAAGGTAGATTATTAAAATCAATCAAAAGCATTTATGTTGACAATTGGGCTTCAGTGAGAATTGATGGTAGAATGAGTTCTTGGTTCAGAGTACTTACAGGAGTTAGACAAGGTTGTAATCTTTCACCTTTGCTGTTCGTAGTTTACATGGATCATCTGCTGAAAGGTATAAAATGGCAGGGAGGGATTCAGTTAGGTGGAAATGTAGTAAGCAGTTTGGCCTATGCTGACGACTTGGTCTTAATGGCAGACTGTGCCGAAAGCCTGCAGTCTAATATCATGGAACTTGAAAATAGGTGCAATGAGTATGGTATGAAAATTAGCCTTTCGAAGACTAAATTGATGTCAGTAGGTAAGAAATTCAACAGCATTGAATGTCAGATTGGTGATACAAAGCTAGAACAGGTCGATAATTTCAAGTATTTAGGTTGTGTGTTCTCCCAGGATGGTAATATAGTAAGTGAGACAGAATCAAGGTGTAGTAAAGCTAATGCAGTGAACTAGCAGTTGCGATCAGCAGTATTCTGTAAGAAGGAAGTCAGCTCCCAGACGAAGCTATCTTTACATCGGTCTGTTTTCAGACCAACTTTGCTTTACGGGAGCGAAAACTGGGTGGACTCAGGATATCTTATTCATAAGTTAGAAGTAACAGACATGAAAGTAGCAAGAATGATTGCTGGTACAAACAGGTGGGAACAATGGCAGGAGGGTACTCGGAATGAGGAGATAAAGGCTAATTTAGGAATGAACTCGATGGATGAAGCTGTACGCATAAACCGGCTTCGGTGGTGGGGTCATGTGAGGCGAATGGAGGAGGATAGGTTACCTAGGAGAATAATGGACACTGTTATGGTGGGTAGGAGAAGTAGAGGGAGACCAAGACGACGATGGTTAGACTCGGTTTCTAACGATTTAAAGATAAGAGGTATAGAACTAAATGAGGCCACAACACTAGTTGCAAATCGAGGATTGTGGCGACGTTTAGTAAATTCTGAGAGGCTTGCAGACTGAACGCTGAAAGGCATAACAGTCTATAATGATAATGTATGTATGTATGCTTTACGTCGCGACGATGGGATAGGAAAGGCCTAGGAATGGGAAGGAAGCAGTCGTGGCCTTACGGAAATCCATCTTCAGGGCTGCCGACAGTGGGGTTCGAACCCACTATCGCCCGGATGCAAGCTCACAGCTGCGCGCCCCTAACCGCACTGCCAACTCGCCCGGTAGGTTGCCGTTTTAGTTTATGTTCTGCCCCCACCGGGATGGAGGGATTATGGCTGTATGTGTGGATGTTCCAGTAGGCCTATTGCTCTCCACCAAACTTGGTACACATATAACTTATTATCCGAAAAAAAAAAGCGCGCTGTAGTGATATGACACCCCTAGAACCCGTAGGGGAGGGGGTGACATGAAAAAATGATCGAAAACGATCAATATGATTGTCTAATCAATAGTTTATGGGGTCGCTGAGATGAATTGTGACACTCTACATGCCTTTAAGTCCAAGTTCAGCCTCCATAACAATAAATCATAAAGTACAAAACGTAAAATATCAGTCAACCTCACAATAAAAAATATAAAAGAAATCGCTTCACATATACTTATTACGTGTAATAGAAAGCCTAAAAGCAAACATTCAGTAAAGTGCCCGGGCAGCACCGGGTAATATATCTACAAAAAATAAAATAATGTATTTCATGCAATTTATGTAAAAACGATGTTTGTTAAAGAATATTTTTTATTTCGCTTTTAAATAAATAGTTCTATTGAAATATTGTTTAGGGCTGCAACTCGGCCAACATATCTCTAGCATTCCCTGGAGTCCAACTACAAAACTTACGAAGTGACAAAAAGTAAGGCTCTCCGACACAAAGAAGCCATTTTGTAATGATAGGATGAATAGCTCCTAACTTTCAAATTTGAATCATGACTATCGTTAAACACGATATTTGACTGTGTTACAAATTACCACTGTACAAAGTATTGTAGCAAGAATACAAACATACTGTACAAGGGAAATTAACTTATATACATTTTTAAAACACTTTAGCGTATTTCTTATCAAAATTCCTATCTAGAGTGTGTCATACATTACTGCAGTGTCGAATTTTCAATTACAGTATATTGAATGACCGGAAAATTTTTACCGGTGGCCAGGTGCAGATTCAATCAATCACTACTCATCTGCATTTAGGGCAGTCGCCCAGGTAGCAGATTCCCTTTCTTAGTTTTCTTAGTCTTTTCTTAAATGATTTCGATAAATTGGAAATTTATTGAACATTTCCTTTGGTAAGATATTCCAATCCCTAATTCCCCTACCTATAAACGAATATTTGCCCCTATTTGTCCTCTTGAATTCCAACTTTATCTTCATATTGTCATCTTTCCTATTTTAAAGACACCACTTAGTCGAGCAGTTCGCCTTCTTTCGACCAAGTTGTTTGATACTATCTATGAGGATGCGCAGAAGTAAAGTTTATATTCGTAATCAGTCCCACCGCATTCGGCGGAGGATCATGAATTTGATTATGAATTACCGTATTCAGTTCATTGTTGCTAATTTAATAAGAAGTTTATTTTTTTCCAAGGTAATGTTAGAATAGTAACTGGCAAGCATTTAACTCACTGTAGTGTAAATACTTAGTAGGAAGTAAGTTGTTGTGTAGTTGAAGAAATATAACCTCCGTACATCCTCATTCGACGTACCAATCTTTTTTTTTCTAGGGGCTTTACGTCGCATCGACACAGATAGGTCTTATGGCGACGATGGGATAGGAAAGGCCTAGGAGTTGGAAGGAAGCGGCCGTGGCCTTAATTAAGGTACAGCCCCAGCATTTGCCTGGCGTGAAAATGGGAAACCACGGAAAACCATCTTCAGGGCTGCCGATAGTGGGATTCGAACCTACTATCTCCCGGATGCAAGCTCACAACCGCGCGCCTCTACACGCACGGCCAGCTCGCCCGGTGACGTACGAATCACCATGAACAAAGTCGTATACCCTTACTCCATATAAGAGCTGCGGAGAGTTACGGAATAAAACCCAAGCTTTCGGCACGCACTCTAGTGATTAGGAAATGTATAGTATCACCTCTAGTACCCTGCCGACTAATATTTTGCGAGTAAAAAAAAAAAAAAAAAAACTATTGGGACTCGACCCGATAATTAACGGCGAGGCCGCAGTACCTTTATCTACCGTGAAAGCTCGTCAATGTACTCCTCGTGTGCAGCTTATGTAGTTAGTGGTAACAACTTGCTAGTTTCGGAAGTCTTTAAAAATTCTGTAATAGCTGGACAGGAAGCGTGATGTCATCATCATCATCATCATCATTTGTTTACCCTCCAGGGTCGGCTATTCCCTCGGACACAGCGAGGGATCCCACCTCTACCACCTCAAGGGCAGTGTCCTGGAGCTTCAGACTCTTGGCCGGGGATACAACTGGGGAGAATGACCAGTACCTCGCCCAGGCGGCCTCGCTGCTATGCTGAACAGGGGCCTTGTGGAGGGATGGGAAGATTGGAAGGGATAGGCAAGGAAGAGGGAAGGAAGCGGCCTTATGTTAGGTACCATCCCCGGCATTCGCCTGGAGGAGAAGTGGGAAACCACGAAAAACCACTTACAGGATGGCTGAGGTGGGAATCGAACCCACCTCTACTCAGTTGACCTCCCGAGGCTGAGTGGACCCCGTTCCAGCCCTCGTACCACTTTTCAAATTTCGTGGCAGAGCCGGGAATCGAACCCGGGCCTCCGGGAGTGGCAGCTAATCACGCTAACCACTACACCACAGAGGCGGACAAGCGTGATGTATTTAACAAATATATACCAAAACCCCATGGCGCAACAGCTCCGAAGTGCCATGTCCTACCAACCGACCACTGCTCAGCCCGGAGGCCTGCAGATTACGAGGTGTCGTGTGGTCAGCACGTTATTCTTGGCTTTCTAGACCGGGGCCGCCATCTCACCGTCAGATAGCTCCTCAAAACCCCTGTGTGCTGTTTAAAACTTTCAAGTTCATTTTTATTTCGGGGTGGGGGACGGGGAGGGTTGTACACTCGTAAACGCCCCGTCCCCCCGCCCCCTGATTAAGGTAAAATACACGAGTACAGTCTTGGCTATACAGCGCTCTTCTAGTAATTCCAACAAACCCATTGTACAATTTTAAAGATAAATATTGCTATTCTTATTCTAAGATCAGATACTGAAAACGAAAGACTGAAATCTTACAACCCTGTTTTTCTCAGAATTAACATCATTGACTTAATGTTTTGCTTCTAAACCCACGAATGTTGATCTGAAATTGTTTTATCAATACGTATTCACATTTATCCACCTGGTGACCATGATCGCCATGATCGTTAATTCATCAAGTCTATATGGTCTGATACCCCATTTAGCCGGTTCGAGTCCCGTTAGTCGAGAAAATTGTCACCATTAGAATGTTAGCCGACAGGGTTGGAGAGGCATACAATTTCTAATCACTAGATTGCATGCCAAAAGGCTAGATTCAGTTCCAAATCTTTTTGCAGGGTTCATATGGAGTTATGGCATATGACGCTTTTGATGGTGGTTCGTCTGTCGGATGGAGACGTTCAGCCATGATCAGACCCCTTGATGCTATTCGACAGAAGTAGGAGTAGGCTAAGTTTCTAGAAAATAGAACTCAGAGAATTAGAGTAGGCGAAGCTTTATCTGTCCCTGTAATAATTAAGAGGGGAATTCCTCAAGGCAGTATTATTGGACCTTTATGCTTTCTTATATATATCAATGATATGTGTAGAGAAGTGGAATCTGAATTAAGGCTTTTTGCAGATGATGTTACTATGTACAGAGTAATAAATAAGTTACAAGATTGTGAGCAACTGCAAAATGACCTCGATAATGTTGTGAGATGGGCAGTAGGCAATGGTATGTTGATAAACGGGGTTAAACGTCAGGTTGTGAGTTTCACAAATAGGAAAAGCCCTCTCAGTTTTAATTGCTGCGTTGATAGAGTGAAAGTACCCTTTGGGGTTCATTGTAAGTACTTAGGTGTTAATATAAGGAAAGGGTAATCACATAAATATGATTGTAAATAAAGGGTACAGATCTATGCACATGGTTATGAGGGTATGTATTTAGGGGTTGTATTAAGGATGTAAAGGAGAGGGCACATAGATTTCTGGTAAGACCCCAACTAGAGTATGGTTCCAGTGTATGGGACACTCACGAGGATTACTTGATTCAAGAACTGGAAAAAATCCAAAGAAAAGCAGCTCGATTTGTTCTGGGCGATTTCCGACAAAAGAGTAGCGTTACAAAAATGTTGCAAAGTTTGGGCTGGGAAGAACTGGGAGAAAGGAGACGAGCTGCTCGACTAAGTGGTATGTTCCGAGCTGTCAATGGAGAGATGGCGTGGAATGACATCAGTAAACGAATATGATTGAGTGGTGTCCTTAAAAGTAGGAAAGATCACAATATGAATATAAAGTTGGAATTCAAGAGGACAAATATTCGTTTATAGGAAGGGGAGTTAGGGATTGGAATAACTTACCAAGGGAGATGTTCAATAAATTCCCAATTTCTTCGCATTCATTTAAGAAAAGGCTAGGAAAACAACAGATAGGGAATCTGCCACCTGGGCGACTACCCTGAATGCAGATCAGTAGTGATTGATTGATTGATTGATTGATTGATTGATTGATTGATTGATTGATTGATTGATTGGCTATATGCCAACACAGAGTTTCGCCCTCTCACTTCCTGCTATCATACGTCACCTCATTCATTTAATCTCATTAACTTCTCAGATAGGGTTAACATCGGGAGGGGCATCCGGTCGTAAAACTCACTACGTCATACCCGACCCCGTGGAGAAACGGGACAAGGATTGACACATTTCTTCTCCAGTTCTTATTTCTGCACCATTGATTACATTACCTCAGTTGCTGTTTCGTTTTCTTTTACTGAATTCTATCTCTGCAAAATATTCATGTTTTTTTAAACTTAATAACAAATTCTGTATCCAAACACATTTATAAACAAGAAATGTGCGTTGCAGCTTTGTAGCTATTGTTGAAGTACTGAGTTTTGATTGGTAGATTTTCGCTGCTGGACACTAATTTGTCCTTGATACTTCCTCCTCAACGGTATTTCAAAATCCCCTTTACTGAAACGAATGAGACACCGAACTGCTGACAGAAATGTGAGAGGTTGGCACACTTACTTTCTCTGCCGGCCCTCCAGGAACAGTAATTAGAGTCAGTTACTGCATTGTCCATGGCCGAGCAGCTGCCATCTTCGCTCCTGTAAGTACCTCACTTTAACTTGTTTGAGCAGAGATGGGAAATTGATGGTAATATTGCGATAGTTATCTATTAATTGGAGAGGGGTTGAATGGATTGCCCAGACAGCCTGAAAATGAGAAACCATTTGTACCTGATACTGCAACTCTTAGGCTAACTGGATGTTCGGTTCAAGGAAGAATAAAATATAAAAATATACTTTTTCCCCCTTGGCTTTCGGTCTTGCGAGCATGCAGCCACCATGCACGTATACATGAATAGGACAATGAATGGGATACAGAGAAGCATATGAGAAACAAATAAAACAGTCACGACTGGAAGAGAAAACACTTAGAAACACATTAAAGAAACATTCAACACTTTCTGATGGTCCAAGAAACGTTCATATAGTCAAATTTGTTTCACGAAGATCATCATCATCATCATCATCTGTTTACCCTCCAGGTTCGGTTTTTCCCTCGGACTTAGGGAGGGATCCCACCTCTACCGCCTCAAGTGCAGTGTCCTGGAGCTTTAGACTCTTGGTCGGGGGATACAACTGGGGAGCATGACCAGTACCTACCCAGGCGGCCTCACCTGCTATGCTGAACAGGGGCCTTGTGGAGGGATGGGAAGATTGGAAGGGATAGGCAAGGAAGAGGGAAGGAAGCGGCCGTGGCCTTAAGTTAGGTACCATCCCGGCATTCGCCTGGAGGAGAAGTGGGAAACGACGGAAAACCACTTCCAGGATGGCTGAGGTTGGAATCGAACCCACCTCTACTCAGTTGACCTCCCGAGGCTGAGTGGACCCCGTTCCAGCCCTCCTACCACTTTTCAAATTTCGTGGCAGAGCCGGGAATCGAACCCGGACCTCCGGGGGTGACACGCGGCTAACCACTACACCACAGAGGCGGACTTCACGAAGATACTGAAACTAAATATATTTCACGCTTAAAAGGGGATAATAGCACTGTGACACTGGTAGGGAGGGTGATTCGAAGTTCGTGGATCCTTTTATGTAGGTGGTTTTGAGCAACTTACAAGCCAATATTATGTGGTTGAGATCTGCAACACACGACGGATCACAATCACACATGGGAGAGTTCAACACACGGATTCTATGTACAGTAAATGGCTGGGGTAACAGCCGTGTCCCAAACGCATGCGGATGGGGTTGTAAGGGGGCGCCTCTGAAGACGCAAATATTGAAACCAGGGTCTTGTGGGAACTTCTGGCTCGATGACTGCATAATGTCGTCCTTTTTGAGCCTGTGATTCTCTTCACTCGGCCGACCACTTTACGACAAAAATATATTTCGCATTTAGCAATAATTTGTCTTTACTAGAATATGACTATTGTTATTTTTAAATAGGTATATTTTGTTATTGAATCTTAATTTTGTTATACAGGGTTATTCAGCTAAGTTGTCCACCTCAAATAACTCGTGGACGGTTAATGGTATTGACATTCCGTTTTCACTTTCAGCAATGGTACTATGGAGCAAATAATCGGACTTGAATTACTTTTTCATGACGTCAATATGTTCGGAGAACTTTGTTTTTTAACATGGATCTACACTATTTTATACTCATAGCCTTAAACCTATAAACATTACAAATTCAGCACCACCGAGTTCGATAGCTGCAGTCGCTTAAGTGTGGCCAGTATCCAGTAATCGGGAGATAGTGGGTCCGAGCCCCACTGTCGGCAGCCCTGGTTTCCCATTTTCACACCAGGCAAATGCCGGGGCTGTACCTTAATTAAGGCCACGGCCGCTTCCTTCCACTTCCTAGACCTTTCCTATCCCATCGTCGCCATAAGACATATCTGTGTCGGTGCGACGTTAAGCAAAATAGCAAAAGAAAAAAATCAGCACCTTGTTTATTTTGAAAATCGGGCATATATTTCTCGAGAAAACGAGCTTCATTTGCCAGCTGCAGACTGCCCTGTTCGATTCTCGCTACGAATGAAACATGAGCTAGCTGTTGATATACAGAGGTGCTTCACCTTCTTCTGATATATAGGCATTCTTTACTGTACTCGTAAATACATTATGACATCATGTATGATTTAAGACCTTTAATGTTGCCGTAGGTAACAGGTAAAGGAAAAACGGATATGCGACGGGTTCTATGAGCCTACTTTCTTATCCTGACGTGACATTAAACCTTACAGGATCGAACGAGCTAGCTGCGCGGTGTGGGCCGCTTAATTATTGACTTATATTTAGGAGATGGTAGGTTCGAACGCCACTATCGGCAGTCCTGAAGATGATTCTCCGTGGTTTGCCATTTTCACACCATTTTTACTTTAATTAAGGGCATGACCGCTGTCTTCCCGGTCCTAGTGCTTTTCTAACCTATCGTTACCGAAATCCCACCTGAGTTAGTGCTAACACTAGGAAAAGAGAAAACCGTACATGATGGATGTCGGGAAGGACATCTCCCCGTAAGACGGGGCCACATCGCTATGCGTGACACGGATCGCAACACATCCCCACCAAGTTGTGGGAAATGTGGCAGAGAAAGGAGAAATAAACAAAAAGAAAAGAAGGCGTAGTTTGAATGTTTTAAAGCAATGGGGGTAGTGGAAGTGAGTATTATTTGAAGAAGGAGTACAACTGGGCAATCACCCCTTCTTAACACCAATCAGAAGGGGAAAAATAGAAGTGGTTCCATTCTTTCAAGAATGAACAAAAGAAGGAAGGGATAGAAGTCTTCAGGGCTGCTGACAGTGGGATTCGAACCCACTATCTCTCGGATGCAAGCTCACAGCCGCGCGCCCCTAACCCCGGTGGTATTTGAAGGTATTTGAAGGTGCTCAAATACGTTAGCCTTGTGTTGGTAGATTTACTAGCAAATAAAAACCTCCTGCAAGACAACATTCCGGCACCTTGGCGTCCCCGAAAACCGTAAAAGCCAATAACATTACTATTATTATCCATACATTTTATCATTGTGTATTTAGGAGCACGGTAGAGAGAATACCTACTGTAGCTGTCAGAAGAAGGTAAAGCAACTCTGTACTGTATGTCAACAGCTAGCTTATGTTTCATACGCAGAACGAATGGAACAGCGCAGTCCTCAGCTGGAAAATTACATTTTCTCGAGAAGTACTTATCCAATTTTCAAAATAATCACGGTGCTGAATTTGTAATCTTTGTATGCTGACGACTTGGTCTTAATGGCAGACTGTGCCGAAAGCCTGCAGTCTAACATCTTGGAACTTGAAAATAGGTGCAATGAGTATGGTATGAAAATTAGCCTTTCGAAGACTAAATTGATGTCAGTAGGTAAGAAATCCAACAGAATTGAATGTCAGATTGGTGATACAAAGCTAGAACAGGTCGATAATTTCAAGTATTTAGGTTGTGTGTTTTCCCAGGATGGTAATATAGTAAGTGAGATTGAATCAAGGTGTAGTAAAGCTAATGCAGTGAGCTCGCAGTTGCGATCAGCAGTATTCTGTAATAAGGAAGTCAGTTCCCAGACGAAACTATCTTTACATCGGTCTGTTTTCAGACCAACTTTGCTTTATGGGAGCGAAAACTGGGTGGACTCAGGATATCTTATTCATAAGTTAGAAGTAACAGACATGAAAGTAGCAAGAATGATTGCTGGTACAAACAGGTGGGAACAGGTAGGAACAATGGCAGGAGGGTACTCGGAATGAGGAGACAAAGGCTAATTTAGGAATGAACTCCATGGATGAAGCTGTACGCGTAAACCGGCTTCGGTGGTGGGGTCATGTGAGGCGAATGGAGGAGGATAGGTTACCTAGGAGAATAATGGACTCTGTTATGGAGGGTAAGAGAAGTAGAGGGAGACCAAGACGACGATGGTTAGACTCTGTTTCTAACGATTTAAAGATAAGAGGTATAGAACTAAATGAGGCCACAACACTAGTTGCAAATCGAGGATTGTGGCGACGTTTAGTAAATTCTCAGAGGCTTGCAGACTGAACGCTGAAAGGCATAACAGTCTATAATGATAATGTATGTATGTATGTATGTATGTATGTATGTTTAAAACTAGCTGTATAAAACTGTCAGTATTCGGGAGATAGTGGGTTCGAACCCCACTGTCGGCAGCCCTGAAGATGGTTCTCCGTGGTTTCCCATTTTCACACCAGGGAAATGCTGGGGCTGTACCTTAATTAAGGCCACGGCCGCTTCCTTCCCAATCCTAGACCTTTCCTGTCCTATCGTCGCCATAAGACCTATCTGTGTCGGTGCGACGTAAAGCCAATAGCAAAAAGAATATATATAAAACAGTGTAGTTCCATTTAAAGAAACCGAAGTTAGTACCATTATCTCAGAAGATTGACGCCATGGAAAAGTAATGCAAGTCCGATTGTGAGCCCCTTGGTAGCATTACTGAAAGTAAAAACAGAATGTCGATATCTTGAACGTTTCACGAGTTATTTGAGGTGGACAACTTAGCTGAATATACACTGTACGTGTACTGTATATCTATAAAGGAGAATGTCTTCTCGACTGACTGATTCATCCACTCGTTAACGCCCAGCCGACACTATTAAAGTTAGAGGCATGACATTTTAAGGATATTTTAATATAGGTATGTAGAAAATAATGTGCTAAGAAAGGGTTTTACGAAATTTTGATTTAAAGGGTTACTGGTAAAACGGGAAACATTAAAAATTTACACTTTTTCGATTTTCTCGGCTGCAAAATAAAATACAACTTCGGTTTTGCACTAAGATATCATAAAGTTTGAACAAAAAATTCTAGCACTAAATCAGATATGACCGGGCGAGTTGGCGGTGCGGTTAGAGGCGCGCAGCTCTGAGCTTGCATCCGGGAGATAGTGGGTTCGAATCTCACTCTCGGCAGCCCTGAAGATGGTTTTCCGTGGTTTCCTATTTTCACACCAGGCGAATGCTGGAACTGTACCTTAATTAAGGACACGGCCCCTTCCTTTCCACCCCTAGCGCTTTCCTATACCATCGTCGCCGTAAGACTTATCTGTGTTGGTGCGACGAAAATAATTGTAAAAATACAAAACAGATATGTAGCAAATACTTCATAACAAAATGAGATATTAACGCTATTCTTGCTAAGAAATTGTTATCTATACTGTGAGTACGACCAATTCTTTAATGATGGCTTAATCGTGATATTGTTGTATTATTATTGTAAGAGAGTCCGGCTCCATGGCTAAATGGCCAGCGTGTTGGTCTTTGGTCCAGAGGGTCTTGGGTTTCAATTCCTGGACGGGTCGGGGATTTTAACCTTCATTGGTTAATTCCGACGGCTCGGGGGCTGGGTGCGTGTGCAGTCTTCATCATTAGCATTCATCTAGATAGGGCCTCCTCCTCACTGACTCACAGGTCGCCTGTACGGCGTCAACTCGAAAGACCTGCACCAGGCCTCTTCGGAGGCCACACGCTATTATTATTGTAAGAGACAGCTAGGAGCAATCTGATATGAACAAGTGTCACTACGTTCTATCTGCGTAAAACGGAAATGGGTAGGCCTATAACTTCTAATGACCGAAAATTGAATAATGAAATGTGCGTGCTGTTACAACGCTGTTTGGAAACCTTTATTAATCTTTGAATAATGCGATGAGAAATGTTTGATTTGGGGGAATGGGACATAATTTAAAGTTGACGTCTATGGTTTACTGCAAAGGATGATGTTAAAATGGGCTGTAGTTGGTTTTGAATGGCGTGAAATTATTAATTGAAAAATATGTTTTGGAAAGTGAAAGTGTGATTTTAACGTTGGATATGGAGGTAACTGAAATTTGTGATGGTGGAAATGTCCCCTACGCCCTGAATGTAGAAAGAAGATCTCGTTCTCTGAGCAAATAAAAGTTACGTGAGTTGAATTTCATAAATCTGATTATTTGGAACGTTTACAACGTTTGGTGGAGAACATTAACGTTAATGTGGTTATAATATCCTAGACGTTGGTGGAGAACGTTAACGTCAAATAATACTCTATAGCATCGTTCCGATCATCGCTGATGGGGCCCGCTTCTTTAGATCGTCTTGTCTGATGTACGGTACTCAAGTGTTGTGTAGAGAGAGACGCGAAACAGTCGTAACGTACGTCGCTGTGCAATGGGATGAGTTTTCTTATTTGTCTCATGACGCAAATGGCAATAACTACCCGCGTTCCGCTCAGTATGTACAGGATATATTCCGACCTTCAAGTTACGGCGGAGCTCGTGAATTAGTGGCCGCGAGTAAACTTTTTCCTTTTTTTAATCGAAGTTGGTTGCAACAATGTATTGTACACTAAATTGAATACAGTGACTTTTCCAGTGAAAATATTACGTTTTTCTGGAGAGCTTTACAAGGGTCATTTTGACCTTAAGTCAATTTATCACGACAATTGGCACAATCTCTGTCTTAAACGGTGCAACGGAAGAAGACTACGTGTGACGGCTTTTTGTGGTCGAGGCTATAATTATTATACTTGTGTGTGCCAGAGGAGAATCAGTTTATGTACCCCGCATGCCACTCATACCTTACGACTACCCTTTCGACTTCAAAAGGATGCAGCTTCCTATAAAAGTCTGTTTTCCAATGACAATCAATAAGTCATAAGGAGAATCGTTGAAAGTGGCAGGAATCGATTTAAGGAAAGTCTGTTTTTCCTATGGTCATTTCTATGTTTTAAGATCCCGAGTAAATTCTCCGTCAAGTTTAGTGATACACGTCTTATAATCAACTATATCGCTTTATAAAATAATATAAAATGATGTATTTATTATCATTGTAAATTTGCGCAATTTTAAAATACCAAATTGACTTTTATTTATCCAACATCTATAAATAATAATTCTTGGCACTGATGAGTAAGTCGTTATTAAATACAATCCTTATCGTTTACAATTAAAACACCCGTGGGCGAAGCCGCGGCGGGTAATGTTAGTATTTTCATTATGTTGATTTGTCTGTTCGGGTGGTGTGTGGTGATGAAATCTTTGTTCAACTTTCTCTCATAAGAGGTTGTCGAATGACAACGTTTATTTGTTGTCCAGCACTTGTTTCGTTTCTCTGCGGGGTCGGGTATGAGTGGTCGTGATTATTGTTTTAAGAGGAAGTACAACCAAGCAACCGTCCTTTATATAACACTAATCAGAGAGAGAGAGAGAGAAAATTAGAAGGGACTTCGAGAAATGAAGTTATCGGCCAAAGAAAGACAAGGGCCACGAAGGGCGTGAAAATGAAAAACTCCCTAGGCCTCGAAAAAGTCGAATGACAAAGTAAAGTAATATAATTTGATGAGGTACCGCTAATGTTGGAAATATTTTCTTCCTGTTCGATAGAATCAGGTGCAATTCTCATCTCTAGACCAGTTTGAGGGTCTGTAGCAGGGTGCGATCATCAGTGAGAACACAATTGCAAAATAAGCTCCATCCTAGAAGTGATATTTCCCTAGTCAACAAAAAGAACCTTGCCTTCTATCTTTGAAAGGTATTGGAATCTGTCCGTAGCATAAGCAGTGTATTGGTAGCATGAGTGGTGAGGGTGACGTACTTTCTCAATTCTGAAAGATTAAGACGACAACAATGATGATCATAATGTTAATTGGTGTTTTAAGATCGTCATTTCCTCTAGGTTACCAAATAATTTATCTCTGATTGTTGACCTTAAAGACGCGTTCACGTGATCATTGTTCTGTTCCTAAAATAGCGGGTTCGGTCAAGGCTGAAATCAGTGCAATTTGAGAATGTTTAAACGTAGCGACCCCCTGTAGCTGGCTTTTGGTACGTTAAAGAACTCCTGCAGGGCAACATTTCAATACCCCCATCGTCTCCTAAAATCTATAGCAATTGAAAATACGTTAAATTATTATTATTATTATTATTATTATTATTATTATTATTATTATTATTATTATTATTATTATTATTAACAACAATAATTTACATTTGGGCGTTTCTGAGATTGGTGGCAATATATTATGTTCACGTAAACAATACCAAATGAAAACATAAATTGCATAGGCATTGCTTAACAATAAAACGTTACATACATACGCCATATATACATCTTCATTATAGACTGTATTACATTCCAAGTTCGTTGTGCAAGCCTGTGTTAATTAATTAAACGCCTCCACAACCCTCTATTTCCAGCTATCTGTGTGGCCTCCTTTAATTCCACTCCTCTTATAAAATCGTTAAAAACGATCTATTATTCTCGCTTTGGTATCCCTCTACTTCTCTTACCTTCAACGGCCGAGTCCATTATTCTCCTACTAAAAAAAGTAGATAGTATGTCTTCCTCCATTCGCCTGACATGACCCCCACCACAGAAGCTTATTTATACGTACATCGAGTTTATTTCCAACTTAGCCTTCATCTTCTCATTCCGAGTACCTTTCTGCCATTGTTCCCACCTATTTTTACCAGCAATAATTCTCGTTACTTTCATATCTGTTACTTCCAACTTAGGAATACGATAAACCAAGTCCACCCAGTTTTCACACCCGTTGCTGCAAGAAATAATATAAAACAGAAATTCACATGTAAACAAAATTCGCGACAAATTACACAAAAACAAGGTTATATAATAACGAAAGAGACAGCAAGAAAACGACAAAAACATCATAACGGTTAAAGATTATTTACAAGTAGTAGAATAATAATACAGTATAATAATGATGATAATAATAATAATTTCGTGTGGCTATTTCTAGCCGAGTGCAGCCCTTGTAAGGCAGACCCTCCGATGAGGGTGGGCGGCATCTGCCATTTGTAAGTAACTGCGTGTTATTGTGGTGGAGGATAGTGTAATGTGTGGTGTGTGAGTTGCAGGGATGCTGGGGACAGCATAAACACCAGGCCCCGGGTCATTGGAATTAACCAATTAAGGTTGAAATCCCCGACCCAGCCGGGAATCGAACCCGGGACCCTCTGAACCGAAGGCCAGAACGCTGACCATTCAGCCAACGAGTCGGACAATAATACAGTAGAATCCCGTTTATCCGAAATAAAGGGGGCGGAGCCACTTCAGTTGACGCGTTTTTCCGGATGACACATGGTAAATATTTTCGGAAGTTAAAAGTCGAAATAAAAATGCATAAACTCTGTTAAGCAGAGGTGCATACTGTGTATTAACATTAAAATGTTTACGTAATATCGCTCATTGTATAAAATCAGTGATTTTCTTCTGAATTTTCTTGGTGCAGCGCTGTCGTGCAGCTATGTCGCGCCACCGTTTAATCAACCATACATCAGGTGGTGTAGATTCATTGCTTTGTTCAACAAAACGCAAAGCAATCTGAAATAATGAAACAATTTTTGTTACTACTGAATTGAATACTATATGCAGTCATTTTATTAGGTCCAGTGCATCCATCATCTGCTGTAACTCAGTTCTCAGAACTGCTATTGTCAAGGTCGGAGTCTCAGACGATACTATATATCAATTCCTATCTTCGCGTTTGTCGAGAGCTGGCTGCTAAAGGAAGGGCATGAAAATGAAAGACTCCCTAGCCCTCGGAAACCTAATCTAAAGTAAGGAAAGTTTTCGACAATATGCAGGGTCTCGCAATTGACTGTAATGGAAGAAGCTGCCTCATTGCTTTTGCTGGAGGTTATTGGGCAATGATACGACGTCTCAAATGTAGTAATGCAGCATTTGATCGTCTCCTTACAAGAGTATTCGACAGCCAAGACCTCAGAGTCCAGGTCAAGTTATACAGGTGTAACGAAAAATTGGGTAAACTTCAGAGATGGATTTCTCATACAATGTAGAGAAGACGAAAAGGTTATCCGGAAATACTTGGTTGCCGCGTTATTAAGGCTTATAAGTAGGATCGTTGAAAAAAAAATGAAAGGTTTGCAATGTGTAATACCGTGTGTAGGATGAATGATGTAGGATTGATTCTCTTAACACCCACACATGGATTCCAGTCCTGCAAACGAACATACGTTCGTGTACTTGTAATCCACTTACTTTCAATACGTACAGAAGGCACTTATAGACGGAATAATAGAAATAGAAAAATGGCAGGTCTGTCGAACAAATACGAGTATCTTGAAAGAGGCCAATACCATGTACAATAAGGCAACGATTGTCAAACATCAACTTCGATGGACCAGCCACACCGCCCGCGTGCTTAACATAAGCTCACCGGACAAAAAATGAGTCACCCCTGGAGAATTCATTACAATCATCATTCAATATCGTGTCACCCTATCTCTGAACTTGATGACCGCCTGGATTCGGTTATGAAATGAGTTCACAAGGTTGTACATGTACGTCGCATGTTCGTCTTAACTGTGTAAGTTCAATTCATCAAGTCAAATCATAATCAATAATCAGAAACGTACACAATTGTAGCTGCCTAAATGGTCGTTAAGACCGAAAGCCAAAATTTAAAAAATAGAAAAGGTACTTCGCATGCAGATTAAGCCACTCGCTGAGGATTTGATCGAGCAATCCCACCAAGTTGCGGGGTTGCTGATGTAGGTGTTTTATCCGCTTTTCCAACATGTCCCACAGATTTTCCATGGGGTTAAAGGCAGGTGATTTTGCAGGCCAATCGATATGTAATAGGGTGGGGAAGTGTTCATAAAACGAGTCACATATGAGTCCAGCCCGATGAACTTTGCTGTTGTCATCCTGAAAAATTGAGGCATCAATAGCATACTCATCATGCAGATGTTGACTGAAAGACAACACCTGATCATCCAGAATATTTAAATAAACATGCTGGTTCATGTGCTCAGTGAGCGGGGCCAATCCATAATACCAAAAACGCCCCGAAAACATCACAGGCCCCTCTCCAGCTTGAACCTGACCTTGCACACATCCAGGATGAAATGCTTCATTTGGCCTTCGGTGCACTCGACGACGTGTGTCATTGGACTACAGGCAAAAACGTGATTCGTCAGACCTCATTACGCTTCGTCACTCAGCTACTGTCCACGTTCGATGATTTCTAGCCCATTGAAGACGCGCAGCTATGGCCTCTTGCGAGGTGACCGACTCCAAATGTTCATTGCATGCAGTTCCCGTCGCAATGTTTTCCTGCTAACAATTTGGGATGGACCTTCATTCACTGACTGCAGCCATTCCTGTCCGCCTTGGATTCACGCGTCTTCGGTCCCTCTCAGTCAGGATACTTTTCAGACCACAATTTTGACGTCGTGTTTCGCGGCCACGTGTAGTACACCACTGCTTGTAGACACGTTGAACAGTCCGGTGCAAAACACCAACAAATCCACGCACCGTATGGCCATGGGCACGGCCAAACACGATTGTCCCTTTTTGCCACTCTGTCAGATCCTTACATCTACCCATGTTGATGTACACTGTCCGCTTGAAACATCAGTGTCTCACTGACCGCTACTGCCGTAAGCTCTCGTAGAGGGAGTGCGCGTGCGGTTGAGCAGTGCCATCTGTACAGGCTTAATGATCCATTTGTGCGTGCGCACTAGGATGACTATTTTTTTGTCCATTGAACTTACATCGGTGCAAACAAGTGATGTATTATCAATTGAAGTTTGGATAGCTTAATCAGAGAGTACAGTAAAAACAATATAAAAGCATTCTAAAGTCTAATATGGAGAGCTGTCAAACTGACATCGGAACCTAGGAGGATGTAGCGTCTGATCGGCCGATGTGGTGGCGTATTGTTCTCGAGAGTCCACAACGTTTTGAACAACAGCGATAAAATAGGTCGTACAAAAGAAGGGAAGAACCATAAACAGAAAACGACCGTCAGGCTCTACAACAAAAAGGATCGTTGTTAGATTTGACGTACCAGCACTCTGGCACAGCTTGTGTGGTCTCGTCAGTCGTCGTCATAATCAGCAACACTGATGCATTCCGAAGACAATCATTGAACGGTATGCGACAAAACAAACATTACTGATCATTTCCTGTCCACGTTTGCCCATCAACGAAGTATTTATTCATTTATTTCATTTATGTATTTTATATAATAAAAAGGCAGTAATCTCCATACATCTCCTTGGACGGACGGAAGGTAAAGGCTTCCACTATCCGTAACCTCGGGACTAAGTGGGATAGGGTGGTTAGCTCTACGCTTAGCCGCATTAGCCCCCAGGGAATAATATGGTGTAGGCTGAGTAAACCTCATGGCTATGTGCAACTTCAACTTCCTGATGGGTGATGGGGAATCGAACCCATGCTTCTCACAAGTAAGTGGAAGAAGCTTACCGCGGAACATTATTTCCGGGGCGTCACAATGGGCCGACTTTGCTTCACGTTAAGCAACAGTACGAGGAGCGATTTAATAAGGAGGCACCAAATAACAGAATAATATTAGCTGTTCCCTCATACGGGATCAGACAACAGGGCGCCCAAGAACAGTCACCACAAACGAGAATCATGGACGTCTTACCTAACTGGTGTTACGTACGGTTCCCAAAGCGTAGTCATGGAATATTGGGCCCATATTTCGTCGAGGATACTGCACAGAATCCAAATACAGAGGATCAGGCAGTCTCGTTATTACCCCGTTCGTGCGGGATTTACGCCGTTTTTGTCGCGTGAGGAACTTCCCCTCCAACAACAATGGATGCAGCAAGGTTCAGCTACAGCCCACACCGCGGGGGACTCACTTGCTCTTCTGCAACAACACTTTGGTGATCGCCTGATTTCTCGTGGAGCTCCACTCCCGTACCCTTCCATCTCCCCAGATCTCACGTCCCAGATGTCTACACATGGAGCACGTTGAATCAGTACCGGGCGAGTTGGCCGTGCGGTTAGGGGCACGCAGCTGTGAGCTTACATCCGGGAGATAGTGGGTTCGAACCCCACTGTCGGCAGCACTGAAGATGTTCTTCCGTGGTTTCCAGTTTTAACACCAGGCAAATGCTGGGGCTATACGTTAATTAAAGCAACGGGCACTTCCCACTCCTAGGTCTTTCCTATCCCATCGTCGGTACGACGTAAAGCAAATTCGAAAAAACAAAAGCAAATCAGTTCACAAGATTACCCACCTGCAAATATTACGCGAGAAGATAACATCATTATCTTTATTCATCAACATGTTCAATAATCTTCAGATACTTTATGATCAATATGTGGCACGTGATGGTACACGTTTTGAACACAAGTAAGCTTCGGGCTTAAGTGACTGCTTATGTTAAGGAATGCATATACCATGGGAATTATAGCTCTATGAAACACAAACTGCTCTTCATTAATATTTAATTAATTTGAAATGTGTTGTGTATGTCCTGATGAGTGTAGATTTCTCACTGGAATTACATCCCACACCGCGGGGGAGGCCTGTTTGTTATGCAAGTCAGCGTAAAAGATTATGTGATAAAGGTAAATAGCATTAATGAGTCAGAGCCCTAATGCTATGAGGTGTCTATTTTAATGATGGAACATTTTACTCCAAGTGTACTCCTTTTATACAAATATTAATATGAAAATAAAGGAGACCCTGAGACAGAGATGAAGAAATGTATTGTGAGTATCAATTAGTCTCTTATGAGCACTAACTGAAAATGATGTTAATAATCATCAGATAATTGAGTAATAATGTGTGACAGGCTTCAGTCTTTTATTACATAACGGAATATTTAAACTGTGGAAAGATTTACCGACCACAAACAAAGCAAAGCAAGCTTACAATAGGGCTATAAAGTTAGGGATCTAAGTAATTACACACAAGAAATGTTAAAAATGGCCCTACCATGTTCCATTTTAAATGATGGTTGGAATTTGGGCATGGTGATAGCGTCAAAGGATATCCAGCTTCCTTGGCTACATCGTCAGCGTTGCGACCTTGTATTCGGATGGTCACCGGTTCGATTTCCGGACAGATCGATGATTTTAACTGCGTTTGGTTAATTTATCTGTATGTGGACTGAGATTTTGTGTTTGTCTCAATACAGTTCTCTTCAAATCAATGTATACAATTATGTATAAAATAAGAGTTTTGTCTGTACATTGCTCAGAATTTAAAAAGGATGGTGTTTCTGTATGAGTCGTGTCCACAGTAACAAGGAAATATACTTTTTAATTTCCCGTAATTTCGGTCTGTCTGTCTATATGTCTGTATGTACACGCATCACAAGGAAATGGCTGGAGATAATTTAATGAAAATCGGTGTGAAAAGTCGGGGAATAAGTCGCTACAATCTAGGCTATAAATAATTTTATTCACGATGAGTGAAATGGTAGTTCAGGAGAGGGCCTAACATATAATTCTCAAATATTTACGTTATTAGTGGTCGTATCTTAATGAAAATTGGTATGCAAAGTCGGAGAATAAGTTGCTATAATATAGGCCATAAGTAATTGCATTCACGCTGAGTGAAGTGGTAGTTTAGGGAAGGCCTAAAAATTAATTCTCAAATATTTATGTTATTAGTGGTCGTATCTTAATGAAAAATCGGTAGGCAAAGTCGGAGAATAAGTCGCTACAGTCTATGCTATGAATAATTGTACTCACGCTTAGAAAATGGTAGTTTAGGGGGAAGGCCTAACATTTTTTTCTCAAATATTTATGTTATTAGTGGTCCTATGTTAATAAAAATCGGTATTCGAAGTCAGGGAATAAGTCACTATAATCTAGGCTCTAAATAATTTATTCACACTGAGTGAAATGGTAGTTTAGGGGAGAGCCTACAATTTAATACTCAGATATTTATATTATTAGTGGTTGTATCGATAAATACTACATAACTTAAGTTACATAGTATTAAATTTCCGATCATTTATGTCTTATACATTGTTACCTTACCGGCTATGATCACAGAGATATTCATGCATTGGGATTTTTGTTACTGATTGTGAGTCCTATCAGCGGCGAGTCACGAGAAAATAGGTAAACAGAATTTAACGAAAATCGGTATGTAAAATCGGAGAATAAGGAACTACAGTCTACGCTATAATTTTATAAGATGCCCTAATATCGCAGAGTCGAAAGAAAACTAAATGTGAAGGGCTACAATATAGAAAGCTCATAAAATTGATCAGCAATAACATTACATTGACCATTGTTTGTTGTGATGTGGTCTTTGTCTTCTGTTGGCTCTCATCTCCGATAGATGGGATTATTGCTGCGTACCGAATATATATATTTTAAATTTGCTTTACGTCGCACCGAAACAGATAGGTCTTATGGCGACGATGGGATAGGAAAGGGCTAGGAGTGTGCAGGAAGCGGCCTTGGCGTTTTTAATTAAGGTGCAGCCCTAGCGTTTGCCTGGTGTGAAAATGGGAAACCACGGAATACCATCTTCAGAGCTGCCGACAGTGGGGTTCGAATCCACTATCTCCCGGATGCAAGCTCACAGCTGCGCGCCCCTAAGCCACACGGCCAACTCGCTCGGTCGTACCGAGTGCAACAGCCTGCCTGAATATTGACGCCAAGTAGCTGGGGGAGTTTGATAACTTTCTTCTTTAGCATGCCATTACTCTGGTTCATAAATTTTCTGAAATTACTGGTACGTAACACACTGCTTCGTCATAGCATTCGAGCTATACAATCCCTACTCTGAGGCACTGACTTGAATGAGCAGTGTGCACATTTAACGGAATAATGGCAGAGGAGTGTTCACGGCTGTCTGCGGCCTAGTCATTCCAGCTCTGGAACTTTGGACTGTTAGATCGGCACCGTAGTAGCCTACTGTTCATTAAAAGTGAGAACATTTCCCATTTGATCGAATATTTTTTATAACATTGCTTTTAATCGCTACATTCCTACTGACGTTTTTGTAATGACCTATGTTGACTTCAGTTAGGAAAACCACAAAGTCAGTCTTTCTGAGAATCCCGTAGCGAAGCGCGGGTACATCAGTTAGTAAATAAATAAAGTTAGTAAATAAATAAATACATAAATACTGAGAGCGTTACCTCAATATCCATCTTACGAAAGGAGTTGTGCTTAATCGCTAGGTTAAATGAAGTGGCGTAGGTGTGTTTCGTTTGATATAACCCAACGCTACCAGAATTTGAAGAAAGCGTTGTAGTTGGATCGAAAATAATACGAATATGCTGACAGCCACCGTATTCGGGAGATGGCGGGTTGGGTATGAATTTTTATAGTTTCCCATTTTCACGCGAGACAAATGCCAAGGCTGGCCCTAATAAAGGACCACCTACTCTGCAAGAAAGATCCTAATCCCAGCTTGATTCTGATACTACATTTTTCTTGTGGTTGTTTCATTGTTTCAACAAGTTTTGGCTATTTAGAAGGCAGACTAAGTCTTCTCTCAAACATTTCATTCACCCTTGGGCCAACATCAGTCAAATGTAAAAGAGTATACAGGGAATAATATTTGTTGCATTGTCTGTATGATTCACAATGCGAATATAGTGTTTTTTCCCCTCATGACTTATGTTTTAGATCAGGAATGAAACTGAATATAGTATATTCTTCATCTGGTGGTTCAGTACTCACATTATTTGACAATATGTGAAATTTGTACCTAAGCATTAAATGAGAAAAGTTTTCAATTAGCCGTATGGCCTCCTGGATGAAGCACTAAAGTCTGCGTTCCCTTAAGATTATTATATGCTTCGCGTTGGCACCAATGGAATGTTGGTTATGAAACAGTGCGTTTCGTGAATGTGCTGACATAGGAGTGCAAGAAGACCTTGAATTACATTAACTTAAGTTAATAACCAGAAAACTACAAGCATATCAGTAAGTAAGATACTAAAATCAGTTTCGTGAAGGAAGTCATTCTTCTCGAACAAGTTCATGCTGTTGTTTATGGTGTGTCACCTTTAACCTATAAAACGCAATCCCTTAGTTTAACGTAATCTTTGTGTTCAATATGACTTATGTGGTCAGTTGTTTAATCAATCAATCAATCAATCAATCAATCAATCAATCAATCAATCAATCAATCAATCAATCAATCAATCAATCAATCAATCAATCAATCAATCAATCAATCAATCAATCAATCAATCAATCAATCGATCGATCAATCAATCAATCAATCAATCAATCAATCAATCAATCAATCAATCAATCAATCAATCAATCAATCAATCAATCAATACTGATTTGCATTTAGGACAGTCGCCCAGGTGGCATATGTTCTATTTTCTAGAAATACAGCCACCCATTCAGTCACTCTTTTTTCTAGCACAATTGCACTCATTTTTGCCAGTAGTCTCCCATGATCTACCCTATCAAATGCCTTAGATAGGTCAATCGCAACACAGTCCATTTGACCTCCTGAATCCAGGATATCTTGCTGGAATCCTACAAGCTGAGCTTCAGTGGAATAACCTTTCCTAAACCCAAACTGCCTTCTGTCAAACCAGTTATTAATTTCGCAAACATGTCTAATATAGTCAGAAAGAATGCTTTCCCGAATCTTACATGCAATACATGTGGGTGTGACCGGGCATTAAGGAGTATGAGGGAGGAGTTGGAGAGTTTGAAGGAGATAATTAGGATTCTCTCAGAGGACAGGAAGGAAAGTAAGCCTCCTTTAAAAATGTATAGGATACAGTAGGTGTAAAAGAGGGATGGGAAGGAAAGGGAGGAATTGTAGAAGATAGGTGGTCTAATGTTTTAAGGGGAAGGAGATTGCAGGCTAAGGGCTCTTTTTCAGGATCAGAATTCAGGACAAGTGTCCGTGAGAAATCGGTAGAAAAACGGAGAGAAGATGAGGAACAGGGAACTGTTGCTGAGATTTGTGGAAGTAGGGAAAAGGCAGGAAAGGGAAATGTAGAGTACCGGCAGTGGATAGGAAAAGACAGATGGATCAGGGTCATGGGAGGGAGAAAAGGGAGGAGGAAGTAGCTTCTGCAGCAGTGAAAGAAGATAGGGCTGACCAAAAAAGGAGGGGATCAATTTTCATAGCAATGAAATTTGAGCATGTAATTGGGTGTGGTTCAGTACAAGAATGTTAGTCGCTTGCGCTTTTCAGTTAGAAGGTCCAATAACGTATAATCATAAGTATTGTTCTCAGAAGTAAACGTGTAACGTTTTAAACCCTGATGGTCCTAGAGAGTCTTTCATTTTCACGCCCTTCGTGATTCTTCCCTTTCTTTTGCCGATATCCTCATTTTTCGAAGGGTCGGACCCCTTCCATTTCTTCCCTCTGATTAGTGTTAATAGAGGATGGTTTCCCAATTGTACTTCCTTTTAAACCAGCAACCATCACCACCTTACCATTATAGTACAAGATGAATTGTTTAAAAACCATATTATTAAGATCTGAAAGGTGCCAAAATTACTCAAGGAAACGAACTTCTAAACCTAGTACCGCTCCCTCTCAGGGTTAATGAAGTTTCTGTTACGGAATTCCTCATCACGACGCGCAGGTCGCCTATGGGAGTCAAATAGAAAGACCTGCACCTGGCGAGCCGAACCCTTCCTGGGATATCCCGGCACTAAGAGCCATACGACATTTCATTTTGTTACGGAATAGTAGTAATATATCATTTTAATGAAGTGGAAAATATCTGAAATGGTAAAGGGTTGGTCTAAGTACATCGCACACATCATTTAAAAGAAATATTATTTATACATTGTGAACAAAATAATTCTACTAAGAATTGTGCTTAATCCCTAATCGGTTTTCTGCCAACGTTGTTTGATTATTCAGGGTCTGGCTTCGTTATTTACTCCTTGAAACCATAAGTATTACCACGAACAAGGTACAACGGCCGTTATAATTGACATTCGATCAACCTATTGATAGTCGAATTCAGGTTCAACTTTCTTTACAGTACCCATATTGCCCATGACAAAGCAGGAGTAGCCAATATCTTAAGGAACTTTCATTGAACACGTCTAATTACTGTACGGACATTATGTTACAGAAGTGGTTATATTCTTTATAGGCGTAAAGCTATTATTTACTTTTAGAGGTTATGTGAACCTTAAAAAACAATCGCACACATCACTAACTCCCAGACAGGGTAGAAGGCCTTACATCGTCCCATCACATTACTGACAAACACGAACAGATCACACATTAACTAAAATGTAGGTCTTTTACGGCACAACTTGCATTAAGCCAGATTTTTTAATTTCACAATGTGAACTAAAGGAAATTGCACAAATCAAGAGAAATTTGCAGAAAATTGATAACGATATAACGTCTGGATAAGTTAAGATACTGTATTTCATTAGTCGTTACGCTTGGCATATTGACAGTGTGTTCGTTCGTTAATTGTACCAATGTGTCCACAGATGCTTTTTAAATGCGGTCTAAGTGCTCGTCTGTAAGCGTGATTATCAGTCAAGTCCCAGTCTAATTGTTGTGACGATACGACGGTGATGGTGACGGTGACCGCGCGTTTAGGGTCGAGTAGCTGTGAACTTGCGTTCGGGAGATGGTGGGTTTGAATAAGGTTTTCCAGGGTTTCACATTTTTACACCAGGCAAATGCTGGGGCTGTACCTTAATTAAGGCCACAGCCGCTACCTTCCCACACTTAGTTGTGCCAGACTCCTCACTTTCATCTCAACTGGTAGGATTCCAGCAAGATATAGCAGATATCGTGGATTCAGGAGGGCAAATAGACGGTATCGCTACTGACCTATGCGGAGCTCTTGACTGGGTAAGTCATGGGAGACTACTAACGAAAATCAGGGCTATTGGACTCGACAAAACAATGATTTAAAGAGAAAAAACCCCAGAAAATTAGAATAGGTGTAGCATTATCTGATCCTATAATGTAATTAAGAGGTGATGGTTCCACTAGGTATCTTGATTGGGCCTTTTGTTAATATTTTACGACCCCATTGGAGCACTTTAATCAGTCATATATATTAAAGTCTAATAGTATTAATCAACATTTCAGCTTATTCTTCCGCTCGCAAAACTTCTTCATCCTATCAGACCTGGCCGTCTTTTTAGGTTGTCAGTAATGGTGTACTTCCTTCGTTCAAATGTTATCAGTTTGAATCGTAGGTGTTTATTCCTTAGAATCCTCTTCTCTTCTCTACCTTCAATTTGGAACCATTATATATATAAATGATATAAGTACATTACCTGCAAAAAGCCTTATCTGAGAGATTTTATACTGTATAGAGTAATAAAAAATTACAGGATTGTGAGCAACTGCAAAAGACCTCTTCGAAGTTGTAAAGTGAACAGTAGAAAAGGGCATGATGGTAAACGGATTGAAAAATCAGGTTGTAATATTCACCAAGAGGAAAATTTTTCTCAGTTTTAATTACTGTGTTGATGTACGCCTCGGCAGCGTAACGGTTACCGCAAATATCTGCAATCTTCGGGGGCCCGGGTTCGATTCCTGGAACTGCCAGAAATTTAAGAATAGCAGGAGGGCTGGTATGTCGTTAAAATGGTACATGCAGCTCACCTTCATTCGGGGTGGTGGTGGGGGGTGCCTGGAAAGAGCTGCACCACCTCAGGATGAGGGCCAGTTTTACTTACTTTGGTGATAGGGTGACGTCGGCCGCGTGGTGTAGGGGTAGCGTGCCTGCCTCTTACCCGCAGGCCCCGGGTTCGATTCACGGCCAGGTCAGAGATTTTAACTTGGATCTGAGGGCTGGTTCGAGGTCCACTTAGCCTACGTGATTAGAACTGAGGAGCTATCTGACGGTGAGATAGCGGCCCCGGTCTAGAAAGCTAAGAAAAATGGCCAAGAGGATTCGTCGTGCTGACCACATGGCACTTCGTAATCTGCAGGCCTTCGGGCTGAGCAGCGGTCACTTGGTAGGCCAAGGCCCTTTAAGGCCTGTAGTGCCATGGGATTAGTTTGGTGATAGGGTGAATACACCTCAAGGAGATCACTGTAAGTACCTAGGTGTTACAGTATTGTCTGTCTGTTAGGTCATCAGCCCAGAGGCTGGTTGGATCCTCAAATAGCACCACCAAAGGTTATGAGGTTATAAGGAAACCCCAAAAACCAATGGCAGCACCAAAATGAGGCGTACTAGGCAAGATGAGGAGTGAGGTAGTTTGCCATTGCTTTCCTCACTGGGTCAGAAAGTACTATTGCAGCATGACTGACCCTGTGAGCAGCACCTTTCATAACACTCAGATGCACTAGTCGTGCTCTGAATGTCATTACTCAACACTACCCATACCCCAGCAGCTTCCATATTGTCACAGCCATGGATGTTGACTGGGACTTCAGTGGAAGCTACACTTTACTCTGGCCTGTGCCAAGAGATGGATGCAAAAGAACTGTATCCATCAAGAAATGACAGCAGGCACGTTACAGTATTATACTGGGGTAATCACATTAAGGATATTGTATATAAAGGTTACAGATCTCTTCACATGGTTAGGACGGAACTTAGGACTGCAGTAAGGATGTAAAGGAGAGGGCATATAAGTCTCTGGTAAGACCGCAATTAAATTAAGGTTTCCGGTGTATTGGAGCCACACTAGAATTACTTGATACGAGAAGTGGAAATCGATCCAAAGGAAATCAGCACGATTTCTTCTGAGCAATTTCCGACGAAAATGTTGCAAACTGCCCTGAAAAGACTTGACAGTAAGGAGACGAGTTCTTCGACTGAGCGGTATGTTCCGAGTTGTCAGTGGAAAGATGATGTTGAATGACATTAGTAGACGAATAAGCTTGAGTGAAGTCGTATGAAGTAGGACAGATCATAATTTGAAGATAAAGTTGGAATTCAAGAGAACAAATGTTCTTTTATAGGAAGAGGAATTAGGGACTGGAATAATTTACTAAGAGAGATATTTAATAAAATTCCAGCTTCTTTGAAATCATTTATGAAAATACTAGGTAAACAATTGATAGGGAATCTGCCACCTGAGCGACAGCCCGAAATGCAGGTAAGTGGGGATTAATTGATTGATTGATTGATTGATTGATTGATTGATTGATTGATTGATTGATTGATTGATTGATTGATTGATTGATTGATTGATACAGATGCAGTTCGCATGAGGGCTCCGTTAAGTTATTCCTTTAACACAAATACAAGTTTATTTGACCGTAAATATTTCTATGGATAGAAGCTAGGAAGAAAGAAACTACTCTTTAGAACATACTGTATATGTGAAATGTTCCCACCGTCAGTGAACTCTGCTGTTTTGAACCCTCCATATAAAAGGTTATAAAAATATTGTTCGTGAGTGTTTAAAGTAGTGGTTAACACGCTGTTCATTGTTAAATAATATTGACGTAATGTTCGTTTCAACAAGTTAGAAGCCTTGATATTTGCTAGTTGATTAGTCGTTTCAAACATCTAAACGCTTTTGACATGGCACAGAAATGAACGTTGTCAGTTAACAGACATACAGTAAGCGTTTTTGGAAATGCTCGAAGTTCTCGAATATTGCGAATCAGATGTAGGCCTACAGAGCCCACCTGGTGGCCATAGTCATTAAGACTTCAAGCCGCTCCTAGTATATTTGTTAAAAGAAAAATCACCATCAGAATGTTGGTTGGCAGGCTAGGAGAGATGGTGGTATACAATTTCTAATCAACAGATTGCCTGGCAAAAGCCTGAGTTCAGTTACAAAGCTCTCCACAGCGCTAATATGGAGTAAGGGCATATGGGCATATGGCGCAGTTAATGGTGATTCGTTCGTCGAATGGAGACGTTAAGCACTGAGCAGACTCCTTGGTGTTACTCGACAGGAGTAGGCTATGCCTCTCTGGGTGAAGCACAGTAGATCTAATTGGTCGTAGTGTACAGTCATACAGTGACCTCTCATTTTTATAAAATAAAATATATTTCACAGGAAGCTGAATGAAAGTAGGAATTCTGCTTTCAGTATTGCTTTTCCTAACATTAGGGCTGCAGCATTATCATGATAAGACAGATATTTAATAATTTAATACCGAGCGAGTTGGCCGTGTGGTTAGTGTCACGTAGCTGTGAGCTTGCATCCGGAAGATGGTGGATTCATACCCCACTGTCATCAGCCCAGAAGATGGTTTTTCGTAGTTTCCCATTTTCACGCGAGGAAAATCCTGGGGCTGTACCTTAATGAAGGCCACGGCCGCTTCCTTCCCAATCTTAGTCCTTTCCCACTCTTGTGGCGCCGAAAACCTTTAATGTGTCAGTGCGACGTTAAACCCCTAGCAAATTAAAAAAAAATGAACATAAAGGCTTCGTCCACTGATCTTTGTTTGTGTACAAACTAAATAGTAGTAATGACATTCTATAAGAAACACTGAATATAACATTGTTTTCGGTTATGTTAATTTAACATGCTTATAATATTACAGAGAAAATGTGTCAGTGTTAACTGACACTGAGAAGTCAAAGTGTTTCCATCACTTGCATTGGCCTTTCCTTTAGTCTGTGTGACCTCTCCTGAATAGGACTTCAAGGAAAGATCTATCAACTTCAGGCATAAACTCAAGCATTGCTTTGCAATATTTCATCTTGTTATCTGTCAGCTTTGCGAAGATTCTTGTCTCCATCAGTAATGAAATTAGTCCAAACTCTCGGGATTTTCTCCCTCTGTGGATGGGGGTGGTAGAATAACACCCCCGGTAACCTCTGTCTGTCGTAAGAGGCGATTGAAAGGTGCCCCAGGGGCTCTTACCTTGGGAGCGTGACTTGGTGACCATGAAGCCCTCAGCTGAGTCCTGGCATTGCTTCCACTTATTGTACTTGTGCCTATCCGACATCCCTTGGTCAACTCTTGGTCTTTACCGACCCCGACGGTATTAGAGCATTCGAGGCCTAGGAGGTCTTTCATTTTCACGCCCTTCGTGGATCTTGTCGTTTTTGGCCGATACCTTCATTTTTAGAAGTGTTGGATCCCTTCCATTTTCTCTCTCCGATTAGTGTTATATAGAGGATGGTTGCCAAGTCTGACTCGTTGTATGAATGGTCAGCGTACTGACCTTTGGTTCAGAGGGTCCCGGATTCGATTCCCAGCTGGGCCGGGGACTTTAATCGCTTCTGATTAATTCTTCTGGCTCGGGGACTGGGTGTTTGTGTCTGTCCCAACACTTTCCTCTTCATATCAGACAACACACCACACTACTGACCACCACAGAAACACGCAATAGAGATTACATCCCTCCATATAGGGTTGAAATACTCTCTAAGCAGCTGTGAAAGAATTTATTTTTAATGAGTGGCCAAGAGTAGTAATGTAATTGTCTTATTTTGGATTTGGATACTGTGGATTGTCATGGGGTGCAGGATGAAAAATAAAATTATAGATTCGTTTCTTGGAGAATACCTGAGTCCCTACACAATATCATCATCATCATCATCATCATCATCTGTTTACCCTCCAGGTTCGGTTTTTCCCTCGGACTTAGCGAGGGATCCCACCTCTACCGCCTCAAGGGCAGTGTCCTGGAGCTTCTGACTCTTGGTCGGGGATACAACTGGGGAGTATGACCAGTACCTCGCCCAGGCGGCCTCACCTGCTATGCTGAACAGAGGCCTTGTGGAGGGATGGGAAGATTGGAAGGGATAGGCAAGGAAGCGGCCGTGGCCTTAAGTTAGGTACCATCCCGGCATTCGCCTGGAGGAGAAGTGGGAAACCACGGAAAACCACTTCCAGGATGGCTGAGGTGGGAATCGAACCCGCCTCTTCTCAGTTGACCTCCCGAGGCTGAGTGGACCCCGTTCCAGCCCTCGTACCACTTTTCAAATTTCGTGGCAGAGCCGGGAATCGAACCCGGGCCTCCGGGGGTGGCAGCTAATCACGCTAACCACTACACCACAGAGGCGGACCTACACAATATCACTTAGGTAAAAATAATGAGTTTTCTTTTACCACCGCTTCTAAAATATGTACACAGTGTACTAGCTGAATTATTGCCACTTCTGCCCATCATGCACTCATTCCATATACACCACTACTGATTAGTTGAGAGTGAGCAGCTGGACGTTTAGTTCACTGTGGACCGGGCGAGTTGGCCATGCGGTTAGGGGCGCGCGGCTGTGAGCTTGCATCCGGGAGATCGTGGGCTCGAATCCCACTGTCGGCAGCCCTGAAGATGGTTTTCCGTGGTTTTCCATTTTCATACCAGGCAAATGCTGGGGATGTACCTTAATTAAGGCCACGGCCGCTTCCTTCCAACTCCTAGCCCTTTCCTATCCCATCGTCGCCATAAGACCTATCTGTGTCGGTGCGACGTAAATAGCAAAAAAGTTCACTGTGGTAAAGGAAAGAGCTTGTTTCTCCTTTTGGGCAGTAAATCTCATTTTTCAAATCAAAGCATAATACTGGAGATTGGTTGTTCCTATCACTTTGTCTCCTCTCACTTCCTGGTACGACTCTTCACAAAAAACCCTACAAGGTTTACTAGCAGGAAGTAAAAACCTTGTCATTTTATACACTCAAACACTTCGATATTACAGGGTTCTGTATAGGCCTATATATAAATATTTGAAATTCAAAAAGAAGAACAAAATCCACATACATCGTGTTAAACTTAGTCAATGTTTTCACAGTGATGACATTTTAAAGTAGAGATCAACCCATAGAATCTTAAAAATAAAATTCCAGGTGCTCCATTGTCTGTATTGTCATTTATTTTGCCAAATTTTAATATATATATCCGTTTTAGGCCAATTCAAGAACGTATGATTAGTTTTTACCTTTCTTGTCTGTTTGTCCGTTTGTCTGTCTGTTCCACCATCACGGGTAAACGGCTAAATATACCTCGACAAAACTTCATATATAGAGTCTACTCATCCAGGAGCAGGTTTCGATATGTATATCATTTAAAAATCACTAAATACACTGGGGGTTTATAGGAAGACTAAGAGAGAGTTTTCAATTTTTCTTTTACACTATTGATGATATCTCGACTAAACTTCAAATTTAGAGTCTACTCATCCAAGCGCAGGTTCTTCTTCTTCTTCCTAGCTTTTCCTCCATGTATTTGGGATCGGCAATGGTTGTTGATTCAGCTCAGTTTTACGGCCGGATGCTCTTCGTAACACCAACCTCATGTGGAGGGATATATTCACTATTGCATGTTACTGGGGTGGTTTGTAGTGTGGCGCTTTGTAAGTAGATAAAGTGAAGTGTATTAAGACGAACACAAATACCCAGTTCCCGAGCTGTAGGAATTAACCATACGCAGTTAAAATCCTCGACTCGGCCGGAAATCGAACTCAAAGCCATCTGAACCGAAGGCTAGTACGCTAACCATCAACCAGTGGGCTGGACCGTTAATCGCTATCACCACTTTATTAAAATAGCCAGCTTACATATACACTGACTGACAGAGCAAATGCAACACCAAGAAGGAGTGGTCAGAACTTTATGCCAATTACAGGGTAGACTGACGTCACTGAGGTATGCTCATGATGTGAAATGCGCCGCTGTGCTGCGCACGTAGCGAACGATAAATGGGACACGGCGTTGGCGAATGGCCCACTTCGTACCGTGATTTCTCAGCCGACAGTCATTGTAGAACGTGTTGTCGTGTGCCACAGGACACGTGTATAGCTAAGAATGCCAGGCCGCCGTCAACGGAGGCATTTCCAGCAGACAGACGACTTTACGAGGGGTATGGTGATCGGGCTGAGAAGGGCAGGTTGGTCGCTTCGTCAAATCGCAGCCGATACCCATAGGGATGTGTCCACGGTGCAGCGCCTGTGGCGAAGATGGTTGGCGCAGGGACATGTGGCACGTGCGAGGGGTCCAGGCGCAGCCCGAGTGACGTCAGCACGCGAGGATCGGCGCATCCGCCGCCAAGCGGTGGCAGCCCCGCACGCCACGTCAACCGCCATTCTTCAGCATGTGCAAGACACCCTGGCTGTTCCAATATCGACCAGAACAATTTCCCGTCGATTGGTTGAAGGAGGCCTGCACTCCCGGCGGCCGCTCAGAAGACTACCATTGACTCCACAGCATAGACGTGCACGCCTGGCATGGTGCCGGGCTAGAGCGACTTGGATGAGGGAATGGCGGAACGTCGTGTTCTCCGATGAGTCACGCTTCTGTTCTGTCAGTGATAGTCACCGCAGACGAGTGTGGCGTCGGCGTGGAGAAAGGTCAAATCCGGCAGTAACTGTGGAGCGCCCTACCGCTACACAACGCGGCATCATGGTTTAGGGCGCTATTGCGTATGATTCCACGTCACCTCTAGTGCGTATTCAAGGCACGTTAAATGCCCACCGCTACGTGCAGCATGTGCTGCGGCCGGTGGCACTCCCGTACCTTCAGGGGCTGCCCAATGCTCTGTTTCAGCAGGATAATGCCCGCCCACACACTGCTCGCATCTCCCAACAGGCTCTACGAGGTGTATAGATGCTTCCGTGGCCAGCGTACTCTCCGGATCTCTCACCAATCGAACACGTGTGGGATCTCATTGGACGCCGTTTGCAAACTCTGCCCCAGCCTCGTACGGACGACCAACTGTGGCAAATGGTTGACAGAGAATGGAGAACCATCCCTCAGGACACCATCCGCACTCTTATTGACTCTGTACCTCGACGTGTTTCTGCATGCATCGCCGCTCGCGGTGGTCCTACATCCTACTGAGTCGATGACGTGCGCATTGTTAAACCTGCATATCGGTTTGAAATAAACATCAATTATTCGTCCGTGCCGTCTCTGTTTTTTCCCCAACTTTCATCCCTTTCGAACCACTCCTTCTTGGTGTTGCATTTGCTCTGTCAGTCAGTGTATAAAGTAGCAGCTCCATACCACGGAGTTCAAACGAAGTCTGATGTTACTTCTTCCTAAAGGGCTATTCTTCTTCTTCTTCTTCTTCTTCTTCTCCTCATCTCTCCTGATCAGTTGTTGTTTCTGCGAAAAGTGGGGAGTAGGCCTATTACTTTTGTGATCCTGGAGAGTATTTCATTTATTAGCTTTTCATAGTCTTTTCGCTTATGTATACAGAAACTTCATTTTTAGGGTTTTTAAAGTTATATGAGGCTGGTGATCTCGTTGTTTTATTCCTTAAAACAACATGAGTACCATAAAAACTATTTCAGTTAAGGGGTCAATTTGAAAAATGGTATCAGAATTGGAACGGGAATCTCAGGAAGTTCAAATTAATAGAGGGGTGTTAGATTCCCTCCTCAGCCATTCTCGAATTGGTTTTCCGTGGTTTCCCACTTCTCCTCCAGGTAAGTGCCGGGATGGTACCTAACTACAGGCCACGGCCGATTATTTTCCTCTTCCTTGTCTATCCCTTGCAATCTTCCCATTCCCCACAAGGCCCCTGTTTAGCATAGCAGGTGAGGCCGCCTGGGAGAGGTACTGGTCCTCCTTCCCAGTTTTATCCCTGACCCAAAGTTTCACGCTCCAGGACACTACCCTTGAGGCAGTAGAGGTGGGATCTCTCGCTGAGTCTGAGGGAAAAACCAACCCTGGATGGTAAACGGATTAATAATACTTGTTTTACGTCCCACTAGCTACTTGTACGGTTTTTGGAGACGCCGAGGTGCCGGAATTTCGTTCCGCAGGAGTTCTTTTGTGTGCCGGTAAATCTACCGATACGGGCTGACGTATTTGAGCACCTTCAAGTACCACCGGACTGAACTGGGATCGAACCCGCCAAAGAATATCTTTTTACCGCGACAGGTTAATTCCTATGGCTTGGGGATGTTTGCATTTTTCTAACTACGCATTTCTTCATTTTCATACAACGTACTGCAGCACCAACCACCATGCAATAGTAGGATATAGGCTATCCCTCGACAAAGGGTTGACGTCAGGAAGGGTGCAGTGTCTAAGACAAAATAATTTTGTCGAATGACGCCGAGATCGTCAACATACAATTAACAACGCCATAGAGTGTCGTGCATTTTCATCCGACTTCAAAAATCTACTACCTTAGATGGCATCGAACCCATTATCATAAGTCGGACGCTCTACGCTTGATTCTTAGAGGCCGCTTGTTTTACAGAGGTTCGTCAAGACAATTTATCGGTAATATGATTGAATTAATGATGCCAACCAGTTTGAATCTCTACATTTGGAATTCTAGAGGAATGTTTCGGTAAAAGTTTTCGTACAAGGAAATTGTCCTTGCAGCAAGCGGAACATTAGACTCGAATGAACAAGCGGTGAACGGCGATAGTCCGTTAGTTTGTTTCTTCACCAGGACTTTCGGTACTTACAGCAACCGAGAAGTAGGTGAAAGAAGTAGGCCATAACCTACATTAAGCCCGCGTTCTTCCTTTATTGTGAACTCGCAGACCCATGTCTATGGATCCAAAAATATTGATAAATTTCATCCCTTAATAAAAGTTGCTCTGAGAAAAGTGATACGGTTTGTCTTCGAGTCTTCGGTGGTACTTAATTTTACACCCATGACTGAATGATTGGTTTATTGACTGCAATTTAAGTGTATGACACATCAAATAGATCACCATTCGCAATTTACTTTACGTCGCACCGACACAGGTATGTCTTATGGCGGCGATGGGATAGGAAAGGCCTAGGAATTGGAAGGATGCGGCCGTGGCCTTAATTAAGGTACAGCCCCGGCATTTGCCTGGTGTGAAAATGGGAAACCACGGAAAACCATCTTCAGGGCTGCCGACAGTGGGGCTCGAACCCACTATCTCCCGATTACTGGATACTGGCCACACTTAAGCGACTGCAGCTATCGAGCTCGGTGATCACCATTCGAGAAACTTTGGGAGAAGGAAAGCTTCTGAAGAACTCCGAGGATGTCCGATGAAGAGCCATGTACGGCAAATGGTGAACATTTATTACATGTATTACATTGCACCGCTGGTCGAAAGCAAGCAGAACCAAGAAATGAAATCGACTTTCAACTTTTTAGGTCGTGTCGAGTACATACACAGTAGTACATTACTGATCTGAAGGTTCGAGCAGGCCAAGGCAACATGTCGACACTCTGTAGAGCACGTTGGATTACAACAGCGGCATGGGGGCGTGCTGCTGTTGAAAAACAACCCCCGGGAATGCTGTTCATGAATGGCAGCACAACAGGTCGAATCACCACACGGACGTGTACATCTGCAGTCAGGGTGCGTGGAATAACCACGAGAGTGCTGCTGTTGTCATAGGAAATTGCTCCGCAGACCAGAACTCCCGGTGTAGGTCCAGTGTGTTGACGCCGCAGACAGGTGGAATGCAGGCGCTCACCTGGTCTCCTTCTAACCAACACAAGGCCATCACTGGTACCAAGGCAGAACCGGCTTTCATCGGAAAATTCAAGGGACCTCCACTCCATCCTCCAATGAGCTCTCACTCGACACCACTGACGTCGCAGACGGCGGTGGTTTGGGATAAGTGGAATGCACGCCGTAGAGCGCCTGGCTCGGAGCTGTCCTTCAAGTAACCGATTTCGAGCATTTCGTTGCGTCAATGTGGTGCCAATTGCCGCTCGAATTGCTGCTGCAGACGCAGTCCGCTGCTCCACAGCCATACGCTGAATACGGCGGTCTTCCTTCCCGTTGGTGCCACGGGGATGTCCGGAGCCCGGTCTTCTTACGAGCGTACTTTCTCGTGACCACTGATGCCAGCACGCATGCACAGTGGAGAATTCCTGCCAAGTCGTCCTGCTATAGCGCGGAAGGAAAATCAGCCTTCACGTAGCCCTACTACACGGCCTCGTGCAACCGCAGTGAGCTGTTCATACTGGCCTCTTCGTCGTCGTAAAGGCATTCCTGACCCACTCACAGTCACTCCGTTCCATCTCACTCTCGCACAGTACAGCCCGTATTTAAAGCAAACCTGATGTGCAACGTCATGGGGCCGCTACTACCGCCACGCTAATGCGATTTGCGGGAAATTCTAAACAACGTCATATTTCAGATGTATAAACACGCCTACCAGCGTTCGTTAATCTAGCACAACCCCTTGTTGGTGTTTGGATATTTTTCCGCCAGTGTAAGTCTTAAAAAGACTGGACTAACACAATTGTTGTGACTGAGATAACTTTAAAAAAAAGGAGTCAACATTGTTAGAGCGGTAATCGTTGACAAACCTTTCCTGAATTCATTTTGAAAATTCCTAAAAAGAGAATGCTTCCCAAAATTTGCAAGAAGGTGATTTTCTCAAGGAGTTTACCTAAAGGCGAAGTAAGTTGTTTATATCATCGGCTGCTCCTTTCTTATGAACAAGTTTAATGGTAGTTTTCAGACATTCTGGGAAGGTTGGTTTTCAAAGAACATTTGCAATAATTTAATAACTTTGGAGAGATTCCATCCCACCCTGTTGAAGGAAAATTTCCTAGGCTATGTATGTCTGATTCTTAATTCTTGGGTAGTCACAGGGATTAGATAGACTGTTTTAACTAATCTAGGTAGGTTGTTAATCTCACAAAGACAATTTTCTGTATTAGTTCCATTAGTGATATTGCCAAAAAAATTATTAAATGTAGTGCACACTTCTTATGGGTAGGTAATTGTAAAATTATTCATTTTTAAATATATATTTTTAGGAATGCTGTTGCAAAGTTCATCTCCCTTCCTTATTTCATTTACAATTTTCCATACCGATTTAGTCACGTTACTGGAGTTTGTTAGCTTTCTAGGATAATTTTCAGCCTTTAATTTAGTAATAGTCTCTTTATAGTGAGCTCTGAGGAATTTGTACTCATTGTAATGGTATTCTGAACTGGCTGACTTGAAAATCTCATATGCTGCTTTCATCTTCTCTTGAATGTAGTTCAGATCTGATTATTCTAACCTACCTACCAATATTCTCTTTTCCCTCAATTTTATTTTTAACATTGTAGGCTTTGTTATAGTGGTTCCTGATAATCTCATTAAATGCATCCCACATATTATTAACATTATTGACTATGAAGATTGGATTCCATTTTTCTGACTGAGGACTTTCTTTTAAGTAATTAACGTTCAGGACCCTTGTAAGATACTGATATGTGTGCATATTTATGTTCTTATGCTGGACTGAAATTTTATGTGATATACAGTATCTATTAACTGACCACTGTGATCAGAAATGTGGCTCTCTATAACCTTAGCATGGTAAGAATTTGAATCTATGTTTGGTATAATGTGATCGATTCCTGTTTTTGAGGTTGGTGTCATTCTTGTTGGACGCTGCAAAATATCTCTAGTGTTGTGTATTATGAGTATATCACCCAGTTTTTGGTAATAGACAATTTCAGTTAAACAATCTGTATTTAGATCTCCTAGCAGTACAACTTTATTACCTCTGTCGACTATGTTATACATTAACTCATCCAAGTTTCCAAGTAAACTGGGTATCTGTAGTCTGCATACCAACGACAATTAATTTTTCAGTTCCAATTTCTACATTTACAGCAAAAAGAAAAAAATAATTCCATTTCTACACTAGACTGGTTTGCATTTGTTGCCTTCTTACAAACAGAAGATCTGTCATCTCTACAATAGGCCTATATAGCAACAACTCCTCTCTTGTGTGTGCCTCTACAGTAACTTTGATCTGACCTATAATTTTGAAATGTGTAAAATATAAGTTGTTCTGTTGTACGACCGTGTTCTGTTATAATGAATATATCAGGCTTGTTCATTAGTAGGAACTCCTCTATAACCTCTGTTTTATTGCTGAGATATTGCACATTTTTGATGAACTGTTATTAACGTACTATTTGCCGTTTATTCTGAGACATCACTTCATGAACATTTGTTGGTATCTCTAAAACAATGTAAGCAAAGCAAAGAAGCAAAGTCATCTCCGTACAGGCCATGAAGGCCCTTGGAGGGGTGGAAGGTAAAGGCTTCCACTATCCGTAACCTCGGCACTTAATGGGGTGGAGTGGTTAGCTCTACGCCCGACCGCCTTTGCCCCCAGGAATTAACCTAGTACTCATTTTTGGTGTAGGCTGAGCGAACCTCAGGGCCATGTGCACCTCCGGAAGTGAAAATCTCGTTTCTTAAATTTTTCGACTTCCTGACGTGAACCGAAGACGCCTTTACCGCATCGGCCAGGCAGCCCCTATGATTAACACCTGCATTGGTATTTATTGAACTATTGAAGACCCTGACTGCATTTAAAGTCCGCCTCTGTGGTGTAGTGGTTAGCGTGATTAGCTGCCACCCCCGGAGGCCCGGGTTCGATTCCCGGCTCTGCCACGAAATTTGAAAAGTGTTACGAGGGCTGGAACGGGGTCCACTCAGCCTCGGGAGGTCAACTGAGTAGAGGTGGGTTCGATTCCCACCTCAGCCATCCTGGAAGTGGTTTTCCGTGGTTTCCCACTTCTCCTCCAGGCGAATGCCGGGATGGTACCTAACTTAAGGCCACGGCCGCTTCCTTCCCTCTTCCTTGCCTATCCCTTCCAATCTTCCCATCCCTCCACAAGGCCCCTGTTCAGCATAGCAGGTGAGGCCGCCTGGGCGAGGTACTGGTCATACTCCCCAGTTGTATCCCCGACCAAGAGTCTGAAGCTCCAGGATACTGCCCTTGAGGCGGTAGAGGTGGGATCCCTCGCTCAGTCCGAGGGAAAAACCGAACCTGGAGGGTAAACAGATGATGACTGCATTTAAATTATTATTAAAGGTAATATTGTCACTATTGTTACTTACACTTTCCCTAACGACTCTGCTTCATTTGACCTGAACGAATTTTTGCTATATTTTTGCCAAACCTTCATTTGAAGTTTAGCCTCTTTTACGAGTTTCCCTGATTCTACTGTAAGGGTCTTCATTTGAAGTTTGGCCTCTTTTACGAGTTTCCCTGATTCCACTGTCAGGGTATAGATTTTCCATTACTCTTACTTTTTAAATTTTAAATGTTACAAGTTTCTTTTCGTAAGAATTCTTTTCCAAGCTTGTTTAAGTGAAGACCATGTGTGGTGTATAATTCCCTATCTAATTTGCTTATATCTAATAAGTGGACATTCTGAAAATGTTTACAGATTTTTGCAATTCTTCTTACATTGGTAGACTAAATTTATACAAGATTCTTGCCTGAGATCATACCTATGTGGAATATATATTATTACAATTACATTCGTGTTAGTCAAAATTAGTAATACTTTTTTAACTTTTATTGCCTTTTAACTTTCATTTCCATACACGTCATTTGATCCACCGATGATAACCGAACAATCTCCCGAAGTAAACGACGCACATTCTTCCTCCATCCCATTTGCAATCGCCGCAGCTGGAGCTCCCGGATTTACTGTCGAAGTGACCTCGATGTCTTCCGTTAGCTTTAACACACCAGACGCAATTTCCCGTCCGGTACTGTCCGAATAAATACGCACTTTCTTCACCTTTCTAGTTTCCGCATTCTTTTAATTTCCTTATGATTATCATTACCCTTGTTTAATAGTATCGGTACAAAGTCATCTATAACTTCCCGGAGAACACTAAACGAATTTGAAATTGGCACTTCCACTATTGCATTTTTAGGCCTATCTGATGTTATCTTTTTACTGCTTTTGGCCAAATTTCTGAGTTTTCACGCCTGTCTTTCTTCAGCCTCTCAGTTTCTTCCACTAATTTCGCTAAATCTTCCTTCAACAATTTTATAATTCTATCTTTTGATAACAATTCCCGCCTGGTTGTATTGCAGTCACAATGATCACACATGCACTGACGAGAGGCAGTGGCGTATAAGAACTGCTGCTGTGAATAGGAAGTCGACAACAGACTGCTCTTATATTTCCATTAGTGGGCAACGATGAAACTAGTATGTAGTGACCTCGTTAATGCCATCCATATTACACGCACGCTTATACACACTCAGAAGAATAGAATAGTCTCATGGATTGGCGACCATTGAACTTCCCTGCCATGTTTCTCACTTTCAGCTTTCCTATCCGACTCCCTTCGGTCAACTCTTGTTCTCTACCGATCCTGATGGTATTAAGTTTGAGAGACTTCGGGAGCCTTTTTCACGCCCTTCGTGGCCCTCCCTCTCCCCCTTCTTTAGCCGGTCTATTCGTTCTTCGAGGGATCAGATCTCTTCCACTTTTCTCTTCTGGTCAGAATTAGAGGGTATGCTTGTTGAGTTCTCCATTCACGGCCAGTGAATGAATCAATAGTCACGTTCCTGTGGTTAGGATTCCACGTAAAATCGAAGTTCCCGTCACTATATTCATGTTATCAATAGTCATGTAAAACTGCAAGCTTGCATTTTTGTACTTTATCTTAAAACCTAATCAGTTCCCCATTTGAACGTTCTTAACCCTGTTTGAGAAGATTAATGTCCATTTATAAACATGCAAAAACCCGTGGCACGTACAGCTCATTAAGGACCTTGGTCTGCCAAGACGACTGCTGCCCAATCAGATGACCTGCAGATACTGTCTTCTTCTTCTTTGCCTACAGATTTTCCCACTCCTTTACCGGGCGAGTTGGCCGTGCGGTTAGGGGCGCGCAGCTGTGAGCTCGCATCCGGGAGATAGTGGGTTCGAGCCCCACTATCGGCAGCCCTGAAGATGGTTTTCCGTGGTTTCCCATTTTCACACCAGACAAATGCTGGGGCTGTACCTTAATTAAGGCCACGCCGCTTCCTTCCCATTCTTAGGCCTTTCCTGTCCCATCGTTGCCATAAGACCTGTCTGTGTCGGTGCGACGTAAAGCAAATAACAATTAAAAAAAACACACCTGTGGAGTTGCGGGTGCGAAATATGTCGCACATGTGGATTTGACTCCGTTTTACGACCGGATGCCCTTCCTGACGCCAACCCTATATGAAGGGTGGTGGTTGGTAGTGTGGTGTGTTTTGTGAATATGAAGAGGAGAGTGTTGGAACGGACACAAACACCCACTCCCCGAGGAGCCAGAAGAATTAATCAGAAGCGATTAAAATCCCCGACCCGGCTGGGAATCGAACCCGGAACCCTATGAACCGAAGGCCAATACGCTGACCACTCAACCAACGAGTCGGATGGCCTGCAGATACTGTATTGGCACATAATCAGCATGACGACATCCTCAGCTGTATTGCTTGGCTTTCGTGCCTCACGCGGCTGAGTAAACTCCGTTCGGGCCTTCAATATAGAATATATATTTTTTTTTTTTGCTAGGGGCTTTACGTCGCGCCGACACAGATAGGTCTTATGGCGACGATGGGATAGGAAAGGCATAGGAGTTGGAAGGAAGCGGCCGTGGCCTTAATTAAGGTACAGCCCCAGCATTTGCCTGGTGTGAAAATGGGAAACCACGGAAAACCATTTTCAGGGCTGCCGATAGTGGGCAATATAGAATTAACATCTTGGATTTGTGAGGAATAGAACCCGACTCTCCGGTTAAAAGGCAGGCAATCTACCCCTACACCACGGGGATGACCATTTAAGAACATACAGAAACGCCAAATTTCTTTATAGATTGTCACAAAGGGTTAAGCGATATTAAAAACCAACCATTCCGAACAAATCGGACAAGTGATTGTGAAACGGAGTTAAAGAGGCTTAGACTTAAGCTGTTTATGATTATCACTTGAAACTACAGGAAAAGACCAACCTGAAATCGTGTAATCTGTCCAGATGAACTACAAGATTGCACTTGAAACCGAGAAGATTTGTTCAATCTGTCAGCTAACAGAAGTATGCTGATAATAGCCCTCAGAAGTCCTATCCTCATTTAAAATGTAAACGTTTGAATCATGTATGTATGTATGTATGTATGTATGTATGTATGTATGTATGTATGTATGTATGTATGTATGTATGTATGTATGTATGTATGTATGTATGTTCATTCCTCAGCCCAAAGGGTGGTTGGATCCTCAACAGTTCTACCATTAGCCGTCATAGATGGCCTAGACATCACTGAAGAGGCGTACTAGGGAAGTGAGGAGTGAGGTAGTTTCACTGAGCCAGAAGTTTGACTCATAAAGCACTGTAACTTCCAGTGCCTAGAGATACAGGATGCATTACATGGTCACAACACTCACTCCATGGAGTGGAAGGGGAAGCCTATGCTTGGTTCTAAACTGTGTTATTATACCGGAATACCATTATTCTTCTTTCTCTGCCACGTTTCCCACACCCTAGTGGGGGGGGGGGGGGTCGTACGTGCGATTTGTGTCGCACATATGGACTTGACCCAGTTATACGGTCGGCGCCAACTCAATGTGCAATCCACTATGGCAAGTTTTTGTGGTAGTTAGTAGTATGGTGTGTTGTTTGTAAAAGGAGAGACGTGTATTAGGACAAAGGCAAATATCTAGTCCCCGAACCACAGGAACAAAGTAGACGCGGTTAAAATATCTACCCCAGCAGGGAATCTAACCCGAGACCGTCTGAACCGAAGGCCTTTAGCTGGCCATTGAGCTGAGGTGTCGGACTATGGAGGAATAAAATAAGCTTGGAAATCTTACAATCACTCGCAAGAAGAAAATGATTAGCTCATGAAACTCAGCATTCTCTGTTTTAGTAAAATATTTATTCCAGATAAAGAGTGAGGCCCATATCAAAACCAAATAATAGAAAATGAAGAATTTGAAATTATTTATTTGCTTATTCATTGCACACAGCGGTCCAGCTTCTTGGCTCAGTGGTCAGTGTTGTGGTCTTCCGTTCAAAGGGCTCCGGGTTCGATTCCCAACCGGGTCGGGGTTTTAACTTTGCCTGGTTAATTCCTCTAGCTTGACGACTGGGTGTTTGTGTTTGTCTTAATATTCATCATTTACATAAAACACATTGCACTACAAACAAGCACAAACTCACTCAAACCGAGCAAGTGGATGTTCGGTTTGGGTCACGTAGTTATTAGCTTGTATTCGAGAGATAGTGGGTTCGAACCACACTGTCGGCAACCCTGAAGATGATTTTCTGTGGTTTCGCATTTTCACATCAGGCGAGTGCTGAGGAGCTGTACGTTAATTAACGTCACGGCCGCTTCCTTCCCACTTCTAGCCTTTTCCTAACCCATCGTCACCATAAGAGCTGTCTGTGTCGGTGCTACGTAAAGCGGATTGTATATTTGTAAGTATATACAGTAGATAGATATCACGCACTAGCGAATGCATCACTCCATATAAGGTTGGCATCCAAATGGGCTAATTCCGTCCAAAGTACTGATCCCCAGGTAACAGGGTAAAGGCGAATAAGAATAAGAATAATAATAATAATAAGAAGAAGAAGAAGAAGAAAGAAGAATTGCACAAAGCAGGCGTTCTTCACACCACTCTTTCATTAAATTAATATTATTACATTATATTGTAGTAATATAGCAGCCGGCCTAAACGGCTCGGACATTTGAGGCGCTAGCCTTCTGACCCCAACTTGGCAGGTTCGATCCTGGCTCAGTCCAATGGTATTTGAAGGTGCTTAAATATTCCAGACTCGTGTCGGCAGATTTACTGGGACGTAAAAGAAATCCTGTCGGTCAACGTTCTGGCACCTCGGGGCTCCGAAAATCGTCAAAAGTAGTTAGTGGGACATAAAAATAATATTATTATTATTAGTAACTAGCTGATGTACCCGTGCTTCGCTACCGAATTCTCAGAAAGACTGTATTTGTAGTTTTCCCAACTGAAGTCAACATAGGTCATTGCAATGACGTCAGTAGGAATGTAGCGATTAAAAGCAATGTATCATATAAAATACTCGATCAAATGAAAAACCGCACATTTTCTCACTTTTAACGAACAGTACTACGCCGCCGATCCAACAGTCCAAAGTTCCAGTGCTGGAATGACCAGGAAGCCGCGAATACTCCTCTGTCATTATTCCGTTAAATGTGCACACTGCTAATTCTAATCAGCTGGAATGCTATGATGAACCAATGTGTTACGTACCAGTAGTATCAGAAAATGTATGAGCCAGAGGAAAGGAATGGCAAGCTAAAGAAGAAAAATGCAACTCTCCAGCTACTTCCGCCAATATTCAGGCAGGCTGTTATACTCGGTTTGCAGCAGTAATCCTATCTGTCGGACATGAGTGGCAGCAAAAGACACAAAGCACATCACAACAAACAATGGTCAATGGTGAATGTAATGTTACTGTTGATCAATTTTATGAGCTTCCTATATTGTAGGCCATCGCATTTAGTTTTCTTCCGACTCTGTGATGTTAGGGCATTTTAATTAAATTCTGTTTACCCATTTTCTCGTGACTCGGCGCTGATACGGACTTAGCAACAAAAGTCCGAATTCATGAATATCTCTGTTATCATAGCCCTATAGGTAAAAATGTATGACATAAATGATCGGAAATCTAACACTATGTAACTTAGTTATGTAGTATTTATCGATAGGACCACTAATAACATAAATATTTGAGAATTATATTTCAGGCCTTCCGCTAAACTACCATTTTACTCACCGCGAATAAAATTGTTTATGGCCTAGATTGTAGCGACTTATTCCTCGACTTTACATACCGATTTTCATTTTCTCTTCAGCCGTTATCTCGTGATGCCTCTCCGTACAGCCCACGAAGGCCCATAGAAGCCCATCTGTAACCTCGGCACAAACAAGGAACACCCTTGACCTCGAGCGCTCTGAAAAGCACGAAAACGGGCTTAGAATGTAGATCATTCATCATAATAACAGTGGTCTGAGTCATTCCCATACAAAACGGTGCGTTCTACCTCAAGGGACATCTGAATAATCTATTCAAGCCCTATGAGAGGAACTTGGGTAACGCATGGAAACATAAAAATATAATACGAGGAAAAACACACATGCCGAGAGAATATGTTGCATTTTCTATTAAATCCTATGCTTAAAATAATTATGATATGTAAAACACAATTGTACTACTGACTTAATAGCACACATCTCACTAAAGCCACATTTTTACATTCAACACTTTCGCATTCAAGCAGTCCAGTATCAAAAGTCACACTAATGCCATTTTCAAACGATGAAATGGGTATGTCAGTTTCATAATCTGATTTTTACCATGCATATTGCAACATAGGCTTGTACCTTGGTGCAGAAAATTGATCCTATATTATAGATTGAAATGCCAATCATGTAACTTTACTTATAGTTTTTCACATTCTAGTCTTACAAAATCAGCGATCTTTCTCGTATAAAGCCTATATTGCAGAAATAAGTATATATCAAGAGTTTGGCAATATTTTGTTGTTTTTGGTGCCAGTATCTGAGGTTTAAGATCTATGTCTGGAAAACTTGCTTCACCTAACCAGGAATCACATAGCAAGGGGCACTTTTGACTTATATGTTCACCAAACGTTTCATTTGCTCTTTCGTTATTTTTCCACTTTTGCTTGCCTCGACATGGATGTTTCGTGAACATTTGTCTCAAGTTTCTTTGGAAAATGTATGTCGAAAGTGCCGTGTGTCTCTTGAAAACAGATATATAACTTGTTAGATAATCTGGCACTCATAGATACATCCACACCAACTGTATAGCAGTGTATAGAGCGATGTTCAAACTGCAACACGTAGTTTTCTCCTCTGTGAGATAGAACAATAAACTTGACTTTGGTCACTGTTCCAAACGTGCCCTATACCAGCACTCCTCTCTGTTATAGATCTGTTCACTTCCTCCACAAGCTCTTGTGCCCTCCGATGTACACTATTGTCTTTTTCTATGTTCTTACGCCTGTCGAATGTAGTAAGGTACATTTGTGTCCTCGTCTCGAGGTGGTGCAGCTCTTTTCAAGCAAATCCCCCATGGAGGTGAGCTGCTTATACCAATTTAACCATGTACCAGCCGTCCTGCCATTCTTAAATCCCTGGCAGTACCGGGACTCGTATGCGGACCACCGAGGACAGCAGCTAATCCTGCTATCCTTTGCGCTATGGAGACGGACACAATGTAGTAATATGTCTGGATGAAATGCCTTATTCAGCGTTAAGACTGTCGATAAAATTAATCGAAGCTTTGACATTGTTCTGGCCAATAATTTTAAACACTTCTAGTGCCCACATTTGCAGATGTCAGTAGTGAACTGTAGAACCATAGGCCCTTGATCTATCAAATTGCGACATTACATGCTCTTTTGAAGTTTATAAGACAGTCTGTTTCCTTTGAAATGAGCTCCCTCTCATCGTTTGTTACAGCCGGTTTCCACTCATTAGACCAGAACAGGATAGGATCTGCGCCGGCTGCCGAAGCTTGTCGCACTCCTCTGGGGCAATGATTAATGCCTGACAGATGAAATGAAACGATATTGGGCAGTGTTGCTAGAATGAAAGATGGCGGTGGAAAACCGAAGTACCCGGAGAAAAACCTGTCTTGCCTTCCCTTTATCCAGCACAAATCTCACATGGAGTGACCGGGAATTGAACCACGAAACCCAGCGGTGAGAGGCCGTTGCTTCTTGTTACTCACATAATTTAAAATGAACTTGTAATTTGATTTACTTTTAATGCACTCATAGAACCTCATTAGTTTGCTATAGGAGTTGAGGTACGATTGTAATTGTCTTCATTGTTCTGCAGGATGCTGCCATCAATCTCTTCTAATACACTGGGCATTGTCTTTTGGCTGGAGATAGTTCGTACTGATTTTAACTTCGCGGCTCATGTTGCTCTGGAGATGAAAGTCGTATACTCCTTGAACAGTCACCTTTAGGTACATGCCCCCTGTGGTTGGGGGCGGTAGAATAACATCAACGGTATCGTAAAAGGCGACTAAAAGAGGACCCAGGGGCTCTTAATCTGGGAGCGAGTATTGGCGATCACGGGGTCCTTAGTTGAGTCCTGGCATTGCTTCTACTTACTTGTTCCCGGCTCCTCACTTTCATCTACCTTATCCGACCTCCCTTGATCAACTCTTGCTCTTTTCCGACTCTGATGGTATGAAGTTTGCGAGGCCAAGGGAATCATGTTCACGCCCTTCGTGGCCCTTGATTTTCTTTGGGCAATACCTTCATTTTTCGAAGTGTCGGATCCTTTCCATCCCTCCCCCCCCCCGCCTGATTAGTGTTAATAGAGGATGGATGCCTATTTGTACTTCCTCTTAAAACAATAATCACTACCACCACTTCAGGTACAGGCTCTTTCTGCCCTTCAAAATCAGTATACATTATATATCTAGTGTCACGCCATGCCTTTCTGTATCTTCCCCATTATATTTCTGCATTCTAGTGCTATATTTCATAGTCTATATCGACTCCGTTGTTTCCAAATTCAACACGTCGCAAATTTGTCTCCAACATTTTGGCAATATCATGGGGCTAATTCTCCTGGTAGTGCCGATGTACACAGTTTACATTGTAATCCGCAACAGAATACTCCAAGAGACGTACTCGTATTGCAGCTACAGTACTTGTCAATGCGAATAGGCCTACATCATGCCACCGTCTACTCGTAAATGGCGTTAGCAGGCAGCTGTTGAGTTCTGCGTTGAAAAGTCACAGTCGCTGTTTTTGTGAAGAACGATCTACTGTAGATTCTATGCAAAGTTGTGATTCTTGCACAGAGATGGAATGTGTTAACATTTGCATGGAACGTCAAACATTCCAGGAAATTACTAAGCATGGGATATTGTAAGTACGGTAGAGTGGTTAGGTCAATGTCCGGCCACCTTTGCTCCCAGGAATAAACCTGGCACTCATTTTTGGTGTAGGCTGAATGACATCAGGTTGGCCCAAGGCGGGTTGGAATGCAGAAGCAGGGGAGGGGAAGGCCCACACGGTAAGTAAGAGTTAAAAAAAAATATATATATTTGGCTTTAGATCAGTTACAGACCAAACAGCCATCTGGATATTACAGTACGCTGGTTTGAACTTTACAATTCATTACAAGTAATTGTCACAGTGTGAAATATATACATATACATATACATATACATATACATATACATATACATATACATATACATATACATATACATATACATATACATATAAAAGACATAGACGTTGCAAATCATTACATTGAAATCACATAATTTCACAAAAAATCAATCAAATTTGTAGACAAGTTGTTGTTAAATAGTTCCCAATAATAGTATACACTTTTCTGTTTTTGGTCGCCAGTAGTGTATTTACACAGGTTGGTAACTGTTGCTTAGCGTGAAGCAGAGCTGTAAGAAACACATTTTGTTGTTGGTGGTAATGAGCACATGCAAAAAAGAGATGGTTTAGGTCCTGAATCGACTGACCATCACAGGAACAGTATGGTGTGTCCACTACGTTGATGCGATAAAGGTGACTTCTAAAACTTCCGTGGTTGAAGCGCATTCGGGTGATAGTCGAGATGAATCGTCGTTGAGTGTTCCATTGTGCAAACCAAGGACGTCGCGGGGGGTTCTGTTCAATCGTTGAGTAAAATTTACCTTTGTGGCTCTTTGTTTCTTCCCACTTCTGTGACCACTGACTATAGGCTCGTTGGAACATAATCACTGTATAATCCATGAAGTTGCTGGGAGTATTCAGGACCTGTCCACTGACACATGCTTTCTTCGCTAAGTCATCTACATATTCATTATGTGGTATCCCGATGTGGGCTGGTACCCATACGAAGTTTACCCTTGAACCGCGTCTTTGGAGTTCATATGTTTTTTGAATAATACTGATATGGTAGATATTGGGTTTCTGGAGGATAAGCGGTGTAGATAGTGTGGAAAGGACGCTCAATGAATCTGTAAGGATAGTGATACTCTTACGGTAGAATCGTCTGGCATATTTGAGCGCTTCTATAATGGCAATAGCTTCTGCTGCATAGATAGAAATATGTTCTGGCAAACGAAAACCTTGAGCTTCATGTTGATCAGGACAATAGAATGCACATCCTACGCCACTTATTGGTATTTTTGAGCCATCAGTATAAATTTTAACAGACGAAGGATACCGGAGAGTCAAATCCTCTTGACATAACTGCGCCAATCTGTGATCCTTTTGTAGATATGTTAGTGATCTGTCCACTTCCATAGGGCATATGCAGTGTTCAAATGGAATATCATATACGTCTGCCACACTCTTCTGACAGTTTTGGGTCATTAGTGAATCTATATATGTGACACTTTGCAGCAGGAGATCTCTTTGATTCAAAGAAAGCCGGTCTTGATCGTCTGCTAAATGTTGTAATCTGCGAAGAGGTATTAGAACTGTTGAATTTTTAGTGTGATAAGTAAGAGTTCATTGCTACAGTTGAAACTGTGTGACAGCTACCGGTAGTGTTCCGTGTTGAACCGGTGATAAATAATTGTTCTGCAGCTATGGAGTTCAACAAGATCACCAAGGACAAGCCTTTGTTCCCATTTTGACAGAATAGTTTCGAATATCGATAGGAAAAGAAGGAATAAATCAGGAATAAATATCGATGAGATGTGCGTGATGTACGTGGAGTATATGAAAATAGGGGCTCCGTGCAAGTCTCACTCTGTGCAAATGTCACCATCCTACCTCTAACCCACCAAGTACTGTTAGGTAGAGTGAAAGGCTCCGTGTAAGTGTTCCAGCTCCCATTCTATAAGCTCGTTTTCGTGCGGATCAGAGCGTTCGAGGTCAAGGGGGTCCCTTGTAAGTACGGTAGAGTGGTTAGGTCAATGTTCGGCCACCTTTGCTCCCAGGAATAAACCTGGCACTCATTTTTGGTGTAAGCTGAATTACATCAGGGCCGTGTGACATTCCACACTTTTTTCCGACTCCCTGACGAGGAATCGAAACCCACTCCGGGTGAACTGAGTACGCATTTACCGCCTCGGCTGGGACGCCCCTGCTGTAGTACCATTCGATCTTATGATTCAACCAGCAATGACAAGGGCTACTTTTTACAGCATAATATACTTTATATAGGTTGTAACATAACTATACCGACAAAAAAATCAGGGATGTTCTTCGTGTTTTGTTACGAACGATGGAGTGCGGAGAAAATGAGGTTACTTTGCTACCTCCGGGCGCATGACTCAAATTGACGAACAAAAAAATTATCGGAACATCTTTAGGTTTCTGTAAGCAAATTATTCTACAGCAGTTATTACCTGTAGCTAGGAGTGCACCCAGGATTTTTCTTAGAGTGAGTGGGGTATAATAAACAATCAAGTTCTAAAAACAAACTATACTCAACAGCAGTTTTTCTATATCTTTAAATATTAAAAGTCAGCATGTAGTGCATTAAAGCAATACTGAGATAAATAATAAAAAGGTAGTAAGAAAATTCCGAAGCCTTCGTGGCTCAGGCAGCAGCGCGTCGGTCTCTCGCCGCTGGATACCGTGGTTCATTTCCCAGTTACTCCATGTGAGATTTGTGCTGGACAAAGCGGAGACAGGACAGGTTTTTCTCCGGGTACTCCGGTTTTCCCTGTCATATTTCATTCCAGCAACACTCTCCAATATTATTTCATTAATCATTGCCCCAAAGGAGTGCGACAGGTTTCGGCAGCCGGCATATTTCCTATCCTCACCGCTAGATGGGGGATCATTCATTCTGTTCCTGACCTGGTCAAATGACTGGAAACAGGCTGTGGATTATCAGTAAGAAAATCACCGTCTTTTCAATTATATATTTCATATTGTGTTATTTAATACATTTAACCTATCATAAAAAACATTACAAAATTCAAATCCTTATTATCCTCTCTTCCTTGCTTACTCATTAAAAATTACAAAAATGTATGTTTCTGACTGGGCTGGTTGCTCGGACCCGAAGAACCCCCACCCCTGGTCGGCGTGCCACTGGCTGTGGTTAAAGAGACGTGGAATTCAAACTCATTAAAGTAGAAAGAAGTCGGACTCCCGGAATCTACACCTTTGCCATCTCGGTTAGGATACCGCATACTGAAAAGGCGGGAAAATTTTATGTGCAAATGCCGTACTGTGAAGGGTTAATCTGGTATTCCTGCTATTTTCCTTGTTTTGAAAACATCCTGTTGACAATAAGCGGCCTGCTGTGACACATTTTAGTTAGCTTACCTGACCACATTCCGCCACTCAGCACACGGTGTCGTCATGCAAGTGCGACCGCGTCATGAGATATACAAACTTACAAATTACTGTCAATTTCTCCCAGAGGAGCTTACATTCGGCCTTTTCTATGACAAGATCTACTGTACAGTATAATCTCGATATTATTAGACCGAAGAAATAATACAAGTTATGCAGACATCAAAGGTCAATAAAAATACGTTTTCTTTTAGACGAAGTGCTGGGTATAAAACTCAGATAATTATAGTAGGTGAAGCGTTAACTGATACTGTACCGATCCTGAGGAAGGTCTCGCAAGGTAGTATTATTGGACCTTTATATGTTTTCGTATGTACAGTAATTTCAGAAAGTGTCCAGCTCCAGGGCTGAATGGTTAGCGTCTTATTCTTCGGTCCTTGGAGCCCTAGGTTCGATTCCTGGCCTCGTCGATGTATAATCATTGTGAACGGTTTTCTCTTGCCTCGGGGACTGGATGTTTATACTGTCCCCAACATGCCTGCAACTCATACACCACACATAACGCTACCCTTCACCACACTAATATGTAGTTTTACAAGTACAGCAGATATAACTCATCCTCATCGGAAACAAGGGGCGTGTGTACGTGAGGATCTTGAAAAGGCAGAAGTATTCAGTCAGCAGTATGTAAAGATTGTTGGTTACAAGGATAATGTCCAGATAGAGGAGGTGACTAATGCTAAAGAAGTATTAAAAATTACATATTATAACAATTACATTTACAATAAGATACAGAAGTTGAAAACTAGAAAAGAGGCTGGAATTGATAAGATTTCTGGGGATATAGTAAAGACATTGGGTTGGGATATAGTACTATATCTGAAGTACTTATCTGATTATTGTTTGCATGAAGGAGTTATACCGAATGAAATGGAGAGTTGCTATAGTAGCCCCTGTGTATAAAGGAAAGGGTGATAGACATAAAGCTGTAAATTACAGGCAAGTAAGTTTGACATGCAATGCATGTAAGCTTTGGGAAGGCATTTTTTCTGATTATATTAGACATGTTTGCGAAATTAATAACTGGTTCGATAGAAGGCAGTTCGGGTTTAGGAAAGTTTATTCCACTGAAGCTCAACTTGCAGGATTCCAGCAAGATATAGCCGATATCTTGGATTCAGGAAGTCAAATGGACTGTATCACGATTGACCTGTCTAAAGCATTTGATAAGGTGGATCATGGGAGACTACTGGCAAAAATGAGTGCAGTTGGACTAGACAAAAGAGTGACTGAATGGGTTGCTATATTTCTAGAAAATAGATCTCAGAGATAAGGGTTTTCGCAGATGATGTCATTCTGTATAGAGTAATAAATAAGTTACAAGATTGTGAGCAACTGCAAAATGACCTCGATAATGTTGAGAGATGGACAGCAGGCAATGGTTTGATGATAAACGGGGTTAAAAGTCAGGTTGTGAGTTTCAGAAATAGGAAAAGTCCTCTCATTTTTAATTACTGCGTTGATGAGGTGAAAGTTCCTTACGGGGATCACTGTATCTAGGTGTTAATACAAGGCAATATCTTCATTGGGGTAATCACATAAATGGGATTGTAAATAAAGGGTACATATCTCTGCGCATGGTTATGAGGGTATTTATGGGTTGTAGTAAAGATGTAAAGGAGAAGGCATATACGTCTCTGATAAGACCCCAACTAAAGTATGGTTCCAGTGTATGGGACTCTCACCAGGATTACTTGATTCAAGAACTGGAAAAAATCCAAAGAAAAGCAGCTCGATTTGTTATGGGCGATTTCCGACAAAAGAGTAGCGTTACAAAAATGTTGCAATGTTTGTGCTTGGAAGACTTGGGAGAAAGAAAACGAGCTGCTCGTTTAAGTGGTATGTTCCGAGCTGTCAGCGGAGAGATAGTGTGGAATGACATTAGTAGACGAATACGTTTAAGTGGTGTCTTTAAAAGTAGGAAAGATCACAATATGAAGATAAAGTTGGAATTCAAGAGGACAAATTGGGGCAAATATTCGTTTATAGGAAGGGGAGTTGGGGATTGGAACAACTTGCCAAGGGAGATAAATATCCAATTTAAATCATTTAAGAAAAGGCTAGGAAAACAACAGATAGCGAATCTGTCACCTGGGCGACTGTCCTAAATGCAGATCAGTATTGATTGATTGATCGATTGATTGATTTAAGATTTGATCCATTTTTAAAATGTTGCCTGTGCACCTTGTTGCGTTCGCGCTACACAAGACCTGGAAGTGCGTTGTTCAATTAATTTCCAATTTCTTTGCAATCATTTAAGGAAATGCTAGGAAAAAAACAGATAAGGAATCTGGCACCTGGCGACTGCCCTAAATGCAGATCAGTAGTGATTCGATTCGATTCGATCACGTTTTGGGCATAAAACCTTGACGCATCGAGTTCGCAATCTCACCGTTAGATTCTCTTAACTGAGACAGAGAAGTAGGAAGTGAAACTGAACTACTACGTTTTTTATTAATGAAAATCTGTTATTATAGTGAATTGCTGCGTCCTAAGTTGTAGGCTTATATGACACATTGACAAGCAGGTAGGAGGTACTGTATTACTTCTCGTAATTGTTTCCTACAGAACCAGTTCTGAGAGAGAAAAGGGTGGTTTGCTATCTCTAGACAGGGTTGGTAGCAAGGATGTCTCTGCCCGCCTGGTACTTTTCTAAGGTCTGAAATTTACTTTTCCAGCAATATGACTTCAATAAAAGCGCAACAATTAAAATTCTCTTTCAGAATGCCTTCGATGTTTATTGACTATCTGACTCATAAATAGAAAAGCGCCATTGAAAATATCCATTTCGATTTACTAGATTCACTACATCTCCGAGCGGAGTGGCCGAGCGTGTTAACGCGCTACGGGTATGGCGCTAAGCTCTGCATTTCGGAGATGAGTGGGTTCGAACCCCACAGTCGGCTGCCCTGAGAATGGTTTTCTGTGGTTTCCCACTTTCACGTCCAGGAAAATACTGGGACAGTTCCTATTCATAGGCCACAAACCGATTCCTTCCACCTCCTTCCCAAATTCCATTCATCCAGATCATCACAGTCTAAACGGCAAATAATGTAGAGGCAGTACGGCTGTCCACCATCAAACTAGGAGGGCTGCAAACCTGAGTAACAGAGAATAGTGCTGGAGCTACATATAAGACTGAGGTTTCGCAATGGCTGCATATAAGAGAAGGCCTATGAATGTTCTAAATACGGTAACATAGCATCGTACACATCTGCGCACAGCCCTGCCAGCCCCATTTGTACCGGCCACTGCTACACAGAGGATAATAATTAACAGTCAGGAGTCCGACGTGCTGGCCTCTGGTCACAGGGGTCCCGGGTTCGATTCCCGGCAGGTCGGGAATTTTAACCATCATTGGTTAATTCCTCTGGCGCGGGGGATGGGTGTATGTGTCGTCTTCATCATCATTTCATCCTCATCACGACGCGCAGGTCGCCTACGGGAAGCTTACAGTTGCGCGCCCCTAACCTCACGGCCAACTCGCGCGGTGTTCTTACTACCATCAAAGAAGTAAAAATACCTGCACTTGGCGAGCTGAACATGTCCTCGGACACTCCCGGCACTAAAATCCATACGCCATTTCAATGTCAACAATCAGAAATTGCTAAAGCCTCTATTAGATGTTCCTACTACCATTTTTTTTACAATGGCAACGATGGGACAGGAAAGGCCTAGGAGGAGAAAGGAAGTGGCCATGGCCTTAATTAAGGTACAGCCCCAGCATTTGCCTAGTGTGAAAATGGGAAAACCATCTTGAGGGATGCCGACGCTGGGGTTCGAACCCATTATCTCCCGGATGCAAGCTCACAGCTGCGCGTCTCTAACCGCACGGCCAATTCGCGTGGTGTTCCTACTACCACCAAAGAAGTAAAAATACAAGTTGATTCATCAATCAGTGGTCAGAAACTCAGTGTAGGAAATCAAATCACCGACTGAGGCAAACTAAGTTACGTACAAACTAAGAAATACGGTGAAGTAACATTTCTGAAGACATACAAGAAAAGTAAAACATCTGCACTTCAAGATACAGAGAAGAGGGTAGCATAAAGAGCTACTAGGCTTCTTCCTGTCCTATTTCCAGTGTATTGGGGTCAGACACTCGATGTGGATTTGTACCAGTTTAAAGGCCGGTTGCCTTTCATTACTACAACGCTATGTGAAAGGATATAAATTACTATCGCGTAGTGTGTGGTGGTTGCCAGTGGGAAGTAATAAAATGGCGTATGGCTTTTAGTGCCGGGAGTGTCCGAGGACAAGTTCAGTGTTGTACGTAGATAACAGTGGAGACTGGTGGCATCTGAAGCTGGGTGTTGCACCAAGTATTTCAATGTCAAAGTTGTATATGAGAAGCTTACGTAAGTAACAAGGAATTCTATTATCGTTATGTAATGACCTGCATTCCTTTTAAAACTGAAATATATCCCGCAATTGAAAAGGAAATTAGAGGCTAATAATTATACAGTATAACTACAGTTATCCGTACTTCTCTTGAATTGAAATTTTGCCCTCCTGTTTTTTTTTCATTGATGCAAAATGTTAGTAATATTGTGGTTGGATCGGTGTGGCGTACCCCAGCAGCGTGGAAAAGAAATTACCGTTGCGAGAGGAGAGAAAGCAGGCGTGAAGTTATCTCTACAGTGACTCTATGTACAGTGTGGCCAAGTCCAGTCCAGCCGCCATGTTTTAGCCAAGTACTCAATCAGCTGATAGATGAAAGGGAGTGAAATTATTATTGTTTCAATAAAGAATAGACTAGTTCAATGTTTTAAGATGTTATTTATTTTGATTATACTGTAGGCTATTTGTTATATTCATAGTCTGTCTACCTGACGTAAGACTTCAAAATGTAGATTTATACGTTGTATACAAGTCACAATTTATTTAAGAGGTTGGAAATTCTGTGTTGGTAACTAGGCATATAATAACATTTATATAAGGGCCTATAACACATGTGGCATAAAATAGTACAGTCATTGTCTTGAATAATGTATGTAATGATTCTAAAGTTAGCCTATATTTAAATTTAAAAAAATAACATTACCATATTCCAGGTTACATGGTTTTACATATCAGAATATACAACGCAGTATCATCAAAATATTCATAGAGGTGTACTTTTTACGCATGGCTTATCGGTACCGTACGTATTTATAATCTTAACACACCCAGAAGAAGATTTTAACCTTAAATGGTTAATTCCCTTGGCTCGGGGACTGGGTAATTGTGCTGTCCCCAACATCCCTGGAACTCATACATCACACAACACTATCCTCCACCACAATAACACGCACTTTCGTATACACGGTAGAAGCCGCCCACACTCGTCGGAGTGTCTACCTTACAGGGGCTGCACCAGGCTAGAAATAGCCACAAGAAATTATTATTATTATTATTATTATTATTATTATTATTATTATTATTATTATTATTATTATTATTATTATTATTATTATTATTATTATTATTATTATTATTTATTATAAGCACTCTCCTTAGACTTCTAAAACACCTTCAGAGTCTAATAAGCCGAAGCAATCTGAATACTCAATAGTACCAATATTTCTTAGTGGTATTCCACTATATTACACAGCACAACATACTTTATTTTGTTCCCCTTTTCCCTTCTTAGGAGTATATGGCGTCTCAAAGTCCTCGACGTGGATATGAGTAAGTGCTCTCTAATGTCAGATATAGTAGTGCGAAACCGTTGAGATACCGTCTTACGGCCGCTATTGCTGTGATTATCTTCGAACATATGTTGTAAAACATGTCAGTCATTAGTGTAATTAATTAGAAACGTTTTGGGGAAAATTCTCTCTTCATCTTCAATATAGGTAAGGGGCAGTCAAGTGGAGACGGACCATCTACCAAAAAAGAATAGTAGAATAGTAGTAAGTATGTAAAGGAGAGGGCATATAAGTCTCTGGTAAGACCCCAACTAGAGTATGCTTCCAGTGTATGGGACCCTCACCAGGATTACTTGATTCAAGAACTGCAAAAAATCCAAAGAAATGCAGCTCGATTTGTTCTGGGTGATTTCCGCCAAAAGAGTAGCGTTACAAAAATGCTGCAAAGTTTGGGCTGGGAAGACTTGGGAGAAAGAAGGCTAGCTGCTCGATTGAGTGGTATGTTCCGAGCTGTCAGCGGAAAGATCGCGTGGGAGGACATCAGTAGACGAATAAGTTTGAGTTGTGTCTTTAAAAGTAGGAAAGATCACAATATGAAGATAAAGTTGGAATTCAAGAGGACAAATTGGGGCAAATATTCGTTTATAGGGAGGAGAGTTAGAGATTGGAATAACTTACCAAGGGAGATGTTCAATAAATTTCCAATGTCATTGAAATCATTTAAGAAAAGGGTAGCAAAAGAACAGATAGGGAATCTGCCACCTGGGAGGCTGCCCAAAATGCAGATCAGTATTGATCGATCGATCGATCGATTGATTGATTGACTGATTGATTGATTGATTGATTGATTGATTGATTGATTGATTGATTGATTGATTGATTGATTGATTGATTGATGTTCGAATAACGCATTTAATAACTTAGTGGGTGTTAAATAACGAAGCAACATTTTAAATACGGTCTTATTTAGTCCATTCCGTATGCATAGAGTTCAACTAGGAAGGATAAGAAGTCCTCTATAAAGATGAATTCAATTGAAATGGAAGGAAATTTCATTATCAACCTCACCTAACCTAACCTAGTCATGTCACGATTTTGGTATGGTTTGCATACTTAGCCTTTGTGTATTTTATTGACTTACGGCATATGTACATGTAATAAGTTTGCTCGTGTGTATAATTACAGCGTGGTTTCACTTCAGTTCAAGTAATAGTAAATTTCAAGAAGGGAGCTGAATTATCTACACAAGGCAAACACCAAAGAATACGGTTATAGTAATGCGTATACAAAATAAAGGCTGAAATAGATAACATAAAATTGAGTGAGGGCGCGAGAGAGAGTGTTTATTTACTTCATTCCTCACAGAGCTTGAAAATTAACTTAATTATGAATATCTTCATTGATTATTTACTTTGTTAAGGGAACCTCCATCATTGATATGCACATTGAGGTTAGTTTGTTGATGGTTATGTCTCGTGATTTCCCTATGTAACTAGTCAAGTTGGCAGCAACATGAGCCGTTAAAAAAGGAGAATAGGGAGGCGATATTTGCTCTTTAGTGCCGAGTACTAAGTATACGGTACAATGAGTTTTATTTGAATTCCGGCCCGGTAGAGTGGTAGCAGCTCCCACTGTTCTACAGCATTTTAATATTTGAAATGCGTAAAATGTTGTAACGAATGCAAAGCAATTTTCATGCAGGGCTAAGCTCCTCATGCCTATAAGGATGAGATATCCCTGCCGGCTACGGTAAGGTAATGCGAGGCGAATGGAGGAGGATAATTGACTCGATCTAAAAGAACAACAAAAAAGGAGGGAGACGATGATTATACTCCGTATGTAATTACTCCAGGGTAAGTGATATCAAAGCAAATGGGTCATTATTCCAGTTAATAATAAATGATTACGGAGGCACATCATTTATTCATAGAGGCATGCATTCTGAACACTGAAATGAAAATATTATGTATCTTTTAGAAGTCAGTGTGTTATTTTCAACAGACGAGCTTTCTCTATAAGTTATTTATGCCTTTCACTTACTTCTTCATATTTTGTGGATATATGTATTGCCACAAGAAATGCAATATGTCAATTCGGGTTCAAATCCAAAGAACTGTCTCCTGCCAGACACTGTACATTTTTAATTTTTTTCTTCAATTTTTTATTTCTCCACTTATTGCGAATAACCCTACCAGGTTCTCTAAGATACTGTATAACAAAGTAAGAGTTACATTTATAATGGTATATCGGATTTTATGGAACTTCCTTAGATATTCGTTTGAATAATATAATAGAGTAAACAAAGAGTCGAGACTGCTTATGTGAGCACATGTATTCCAGTCTGCTCTGCTTCACATCATCAAGGAAGGAATGCCTGATGGTGTTTAAAACATGCCATTAGTGCCAGCACATCCTCCTCTTTCTAACCACTTTCTCCGATATGTAGACTAATGGATCTTTACTTATCTTTAATGTTTGCTTTGATTCCCACGGGGAAAATTTCGACATCCATGTAACTGTAATTCTCTGACATCGTGACCCATTGTTACTTTTCTGTGTGAAACATTTCAAAGTTGTGGTTTTTTTCACTTGTTCGACTGGATGAAAAATCAAAAAAGCGTGATTTTACGTACCTGTTGATAAGTTATATTCATCATAGTCACGAGACACCCAGTTGTACGTAGAATCTGAACCACAGAGACATTAATTTTAATTTTAAAAATCCCACATGTATTGGTCGGTATGCGAGCCACGGCCGCCAAGGTGAGAAACCAGTGTTTCTATCACGCACCCCGACCAATTTGATTCACCAGCGTTAGGATATCCATCAATATTCACCATTTATTTTTACATGTTTCTTCAACAGACATCCTTAGTATTCATTAACAACCTTTTCCTCCTCCTAACACCCCCCCCCCCCCCTACTTGCACTCCCACTTTTCTGGGATTGTGATCTAGATGTTATGTGGTATAAATTCCTAACTCCAGGGAGGTGATTCTTCATTTCTAAAATCCCACATGCATTGGCTGGGATTCAAAATGCAGCCACCTTGGTGAGAAAAACCATCGAGTATACCATTTATCTGTGAGGCACCATGATCGTAAATCAGTCCATTACACCCAGTTAGGAATAGGGGATGGTTGCCTAGCTGTACTTCCAAAGAGTTGAACTTCTACAGTTTTTTGGCTATCATCTGCAATACATCTTATGAAAAACCACCACACAAATTGATGAGAATATTGATAAAGCAATTTTGGCATGGAGACGTTTATTTGTATTTTAGCACGCAGCACGGATAATGCTCCTTGTGTCAGAATTTTTGAGTTTTGATGTTGCAATTTTTTTTTTGCTATGGGCTTAACGTCGCACCGGCACAGATAGGTATTATGGCGACGATGGGATAGGAAAGGCCTAGGAGTTGGAAGGAAGCGGCCGTGGCCTTAATTAAGGTACAGCCCCAGCATTTGCCTGGTGTGAAAATGGGAAACCACGGAAAACCATCTTCAGGGCTGCCGATAGTGGGATACGAACGATGTTGCAATTTGGACGGCTGCTCCTTTAGATATCAATATATTTGAAACACAAGGTTATTTATTACGATCGTCTGCCTGCGGTTTCTACTGAACGGCTTTACGTTATTATTTCTAAGAAACCACTGTTCCCTTTACAAAAATCAAATGATCATAAAGATGTCTCTTGGTCATGGCCATCCATCAACGGCTGTTACTTTCAGAAGACCACCAGCCATAAGACATAGCCTGCATGGTTGTTAGGTAACGTTGTCTGGCTATCCATCCATACCTTACATTTCAGCCTACACGGTTGCTAGGGTTATAATTCCGTCACACTCTCTCCCCCGGTTGCCCGGTTGGTGGTCATCCGTAACTTCTAGCGGGGGTCTGTTCGATGTCTTCGTTCATTCATATATAAGTAAGCCTATAGTCGGCGTCAACCCAAGTCCTAAGTGGCCCCTTTGATGTTATACGGTAATCAAGTGAAGAAATGCGGAAAATATTCTTCCGCGTGTGAACACTTCCCCTCTTTTCCCCCTCTCAATCTCGGTTCTCGTCCTGAACCTGGCGGGTGATGTAAGCGGCGTTTATAACATATATAACATCAAAGGAACCGCCTAGGACTTCGAGTATAGCAGTTACCCGCGGCTTCGCTCGCGTGGGTTTCGTAATTTGATAAAAGTAATCGTTCTTCGGTACTGTACTAAGACATTATCTGAAAATCCATAAACTGTAAAAAATCACCGAAAAATTGAGTTTTATTTACCCCAGAAGCTCTTTGTAAACTAGGTTTACAGCATTGCCTTTTGGGGCTAAGATGACCATGCCACACAAAAATGTACATATGAAAAACAGTCTTCTCTCAAGTCGAAAAAACCCATCTGTAACATCTTCAGCTTTTGAGATATAAGTATCCCCATAAAAAGAATTCAACCCTTTTATCAGTCCTCCCTCTCCCCCAGCCCACCCCCACCTAAGAGTTTTCCTAAAAAATACACGTTTATTTATTTCTAAAGGAGATTCCAAATATCAGTTTTCACTTCTGTAACACCTTCCGTTTTTGAGATATAAGTATTCTCATAAAAATAATTCAACTCTTTTTTCACTTCTCTTCACCTCCGTTAAGTGCCTTTTCCGAAAACAAAAACAAAAATGGGTTTCTTTATTTTTAAAGGAGATTCGAAATACCAGTTTTCAGGTCTGTAACATCTTCACTTTTGAGATATAAGTATCCTCATAAAATTAAATAATTTTTTCACTTAGGCCTACTTTCCCCCTCCCCCTTAAGTGAATTTTCCAAAAACAAAAAATACGAGTTTCTTTATTCATAAAAAGAGCTTCCAAATACCAATTATCATGACTTTAACATCTTCAGTTTTTGAGATATATGCATCCTCATAAACATAATTCAACTCATTTCTTCAACCCCCGCCCTCTTAGTTGATCTTGTAATATCTTTAGCTTTTTTTACATGTAAGTATCCTCATACAAATAATTCAACTGATTTTTCAATACTTTCACTCCCACCTTAATTGGATTTTTCGAAAACAAAGAAATACGTATTTATTTTATTTTTAAGGAGACTCCAAAAACCAATTTTCACCGCTGTAATATCTTCAGTTTTTGAGGCATCACTATCCTAATAAAAAATAATAATTCAACACCCTTTTCAGCCCTTTCTACATCCCACCCCCACCTTTAAGTTAATTTTCCGAAAACAAAACAATACATGTTTCTTTATTTTTAAAGGATTAAAAATACCAGTTTTCACGTCTGTAACATGTTAAGTTTATGAGATGTTCTGTAGATATTCTCATTTTAAAAATTCACCCCATTTTTCAGTTCGCCTTAAGTAGATTTTCCGACAATAAATTATCTTTCTTTACTTTTACAGGAGATTCCAAATACCAATTTTCACGTCTGTAACAATTTACGTTTCTGAGATATACTGTTGATATAGTCTTTTTAAACATTCGGCTCCTGCTCACCTACCCCCCCCCCCCCCTAGTAATTGGATTTTTCAAAAACAAAAAATACGTGTTTCTTTACTTTTAAGGGAGATTCTAAATACCAATTTTTACGTCTGTAAATGTATAAGTTTTTGAGATGTAAATATACTCATTGAAACAATTCACCCCCTTTTCACCCCCTCAGCGTCAGAATATCCAAAAATGCTCCCTTACTGAACACCGACAATCTAATATAAATGTATCCCCAAAATGTATTTCTCTATGTCCAGTAGTTTAGGCTCGGCGATAATGAGTCAGTCAGTCAGTCAGTCAGTCAGTCAGTCAGTCAGTCAGTCAGTCAGTCAGTCAGTCAGTCAGTCAGTCAGTCAGTCAGTCAGTCAGTCAGTCAGTCAGTCAGTCAGTCAGTCAGTTAATCAGTCAGGACATGTTATTTTATATATACATAGATGTTTGGTACCACCTACTGCCATTTCTTGATGGATACAGTACTTTTTCATCTGTCTATTGGCACAGGTCAGAGCAAAATGTAGCTTCCACCAAAGTCCCAGTCTCATCCATGACTGTGCCAATATGGAAGCTGCTGGGGTATGTGTAGTGCTAACTAACGACATTTGGAGCACGACCAGTGCCCCCGTTTGTTATGAAAGGTGTTGCTCATAGGGCCAGTGAGAAAATAATGGCAAACTCACTCCTCATCTTGCCTAGTACGTCTCATTTTCGCGCTGCCCTCGGTTTTTGCGGTTTCCGTATAACCGCATAACCTTTGGTGGTGCAGTTTGAGGATCCAGCCAGCCTCTGGGCTGATGAACTGACAGACAAGATGTTTGGTATTTTCTAAAACTAACAATACTAGTTACATGTGATTGTGATGGGCGGGAGCTCTCTTCCACAATTGGTGGTCATCTGTGACCGGGGAAGGAGGATTCTGTTCATTGCCGTCATCCATTCAGATGTAATATGAATATACAAGAGGAGATATACTGGACCTCTGTAACATACTTAAGGTCTAGGAAACCGAGCTCGATAGCTGCAGTCGCTTAAGTGCGGCCAGTATCCAGTAATCGGGAGATAGTGGGTTCGAGCCCCACTGTCGGCAGCCCTGAAGATGGTTTTCCGTGGGTTCCCATTTTCACACCAGGCAAAAGCCGGAGCTGTACCTTAATTAAGGCCACGGCCGCTTCCTTCCACTTCCTAGGCCTTTCCTATCCCATCATCGCCATAAGACTTAACTGTGTCGGTGCGACGTAAAGCAAATAGCATTTAAAAAAGTCTAGGACACACATAAGAAGGCTAAGGTTGTATAATATTTATTGGTTATGTAACATATATTTCAAACATTTCACTAATTGGAATATCTTTTGGTATTTTTGTAGTACGTTCAAAACGAACTCCACGTAATAATTTGGATTACAATAAAATAATATTCTCTCCTCAGCTGGTGGTCATCCGTAACTGAGAGAGAAGAGCGTTCATTCATTCATTCATTCATTCATTCATTCATTCATTCATTCATTCATTCATTCATTCATTCATTCAATTCTGTCACACATTTTGTGACGCTAACTTCCGTCACGCAAATTTTCAATGACCCGCAGCCTTAAGACATATTTATGCCTAACTAGCTGATGTACTCGTGCTTCGCTACGGAATTCTCAGAAAGGCTGTCTTTGTGGTTTTTCGAAGTCAACATAGGACATTGCAGCGAAAAAAGCAATGTTATCATACAAAATACTCGATCAAATGAAAAACCACACATTTTCTCACTTGAAATGAACAGTACTACACTGCCGATATAACAGTCCAAAGTTCCACTGTTAGAATGACCAAGCCGCAGACAGCCGCGAACAATCCTCTGCCATTATTCCGTTAAATGTGCACACTGCTCATTCTAATCAGTGCCTCAAAGTAGAGACTGAACAGATGAACCAGTGTGTTACGTACCAGTAGTATCAGAAAATTTTTGAACCAGAGGAGTGGCATGCCAAAGAAGAGATCCATCTTACTCCCCAGCTACTTCCCGGCAATATTCAGGCAGGCTGTTATACTCGGTGTGCAGCAGTAATCCCATCTATCGGAGATGAGTGGCAGCAGAAGACACAGACCACATGACAACAAACAATGATCAATGTAGTGTTATTGTTGATCAATTTTATAAGCTTTCTATATTGTAGGCCTTCATATTTAGTTTTCTTTCCACTCTGTGATATTAGGGCATCTTATAGAATTAATTACAGCGTAGACTGTAGTTCCTTATTCCCCGACTTTACATACCGATTTTCATTACAATCTGTTTACCTACCTTCTCGTGACTCGGCGCGGCGCTGATATGGACTTAGCAACAAAAATCCAAATTCATGAATATATATGTTATCATAGCCGGTACGCTAAAAATTTATAAGACATAAATGATCAGAAATTTATTTTTTTATAACTTTAGTTATGTAGTATTGTATTTATCGATGAGACTACTAATAACATAAATATTTGAGAATTACATTTTGGGCCTTCCCCCAAACTACCATTTCACTCAGCGTGAATAAAAATATTTATGGCCTATATTGTAGCGACTTATTCTCCGACTTTACATACCGATTTTTATTAAATTCTATTCGGCCGTTTTCTCGTGACGCGCGTACATATATACATACCGGTACATACAGACAGAAATTACAGAATTTTTAAAAAAAATTGCATTTCCTTATTATTATGGACACGACCGATACATAAATACAATTATTTTTAAATTCTGGGCAATGTACAGACAAAACTCTTATTTTATATAGCCTATATAGATTGAAGATTTTTTTTGCGTCAGGTGCATTATCGCAATTCTCTTTTTTTTTAATATAATTTATTTTATGTATGGCAAGCAAATGTACCGTGTTTCGCTACGGTATTGCACATTGTATACGAATTACTACATAAATTGCTGCACACTCAGTAAGATTGTATTGAATTGCATTTCCCTTAGCGTTATCCGAGAAACACCACTGGGAGGACCTCATACGTTGTTTGCGATGTGAGGTGCGCATTGGGAAGTTTCAATGAATATTACAGGCCACGTTTCCTACCGCAATTCACAATCGAGTTCGGGAGTTTCTACTATAACGGCACCCTTACTTGCTTACTACCATTCAAGGCAAGAAATAAAAGGAGAGAACGGGTGTAGAAGAGAATACAGTAAGATTTATAACAAATGCCATTAAACACCTTAAGGTGCGAAATAATGGCCTACAGTCCGCAGTACTTTTGAAGTATGAACAGCCTCCCTTACTGCTATTTGAAGACGATTGTAACCCCCAATGGTATTTTGCAAACATCCCGCAGAATGGCAGCTTGACGTCTCTCACGCCTTCTACCCAACGAACAACCACGAGTTTACAGGAATAATGACGAAAATGGCATTATGATACTTCCCTGCTGGCAAGCAGCCAGAGACGTAACAGGTAGGTTCGTTGTCGGTCACCCATGCAGAGCATGAAACCCGTAGAAAATAGTAACTTTCTCCGTCATTTGAAGAATACGCGTAATTATGTACATGACAACAGTTGTTTAAAATGAAGAGAAGTTTCATATTCTGTCTTCGGATTTTACAGAAAATCAATAGTATAAGAGAAAACGGAAAAAATAAAGAAAAGAAAAATCCTGTTCTAGTTTCTGTATAAACCCCCAGTTTGTTCAGCGATGTTTAAATTATATTCATATCTAAACCTGCCCCTGGATGAGTAAAGTCGAAACATGAAATTTAGTCGAGATCTATCCAGCCATATCACCGTGATGGTGGAACAGCCGTACAGACAGACACGAAAGCTAAAAACCACCGATACGGTCTTGCGTTGTCCTAAAACGGATAAATATCTGAAAAATTAACAAAATAAACGAAATTACAGACACTGGAACCCCTATAACTTTATTTATATATATAAATTGCCGAGGGGAAAACCAACCCTGGAGGGTAAACCGAATAATAATAATAATAATAATAATAATAATAATAATAATAATAATAATAATAATAATAATAATAATAATAATAATAATAATAATAATAAAACATTGTATTAAGTTTTCTCCACTTTGGTCAGAATTTAATGTACGGAATTTCTGTTCTTTAAACACGCTGACAAAATCAGATGAATGTTTTGATTCCTTACTTCAAGTTGGTAATTGAGATTACTGTCACTTCAAACAACGAATCTTCAGAAATCTCCAGTGTAATACATTTACTATCCAGGATAAAATCGGAAGAAGACATTGTTCAGAAATTATTATTATTCATAGTTTACATGGATGAAGACACTCCTCAAGACACTCAGGACTTGTTCAGTTGGTTTTTGAAGGAAGTGTAGGCGGTAAGAATGGTAAGGGTAGGCCAAGGTGTGAATATGACAAGCAGATTAGAGCAGATGTAGGATGCAGTAGTTACGTAGAAATGAAAATATTAGCACAGGATGGGGTGGCATGGAGAGCTGCATCAAACCAGTCTATGGACTGATGACTCAACCAACAAGAACAACAACAAAACATGGATGATCTGCTGAAATGCATCAAGTAGCAGGGAGGGATTCAGTTAGGTGGAAATGTAGTAAACAGTTTGGCTTGTGCCTACGACTTGGTCTTCATGGCAGATTGTGCCGAAAGCCTGCAGTCTAATATTGTGAAACATGAAAATAGGTGCGATGAGTACGATATGAATGTTAGTCTTTCCAAGTTAGGATGTGTGTTCTCCCAGGTGAGATTGAATCAAGGTGCAGCAAAGCTATTGCAGTGAGTTCGCAGTTGCGATCAACAGTATTCTGTAAGTAGAAAGTCAGCTCCCGGACGAAACTATATTTACATCCGTCTGTTTTCAGACCAACTTTGCTATACGTGAGTGAAACCTGGGTGGATTCAGGATATTCATACATTAGAAGTAACAGACATGAAAGTAGCGGGAGTGATTGCTGGTACAAACATGACCGAGCTCGATAGCTGCAGTCGCTTAATTGCGGCCAGTATCCAGTATTCGGGAGATAGTGGGTTCGAACCCCACTGTCGGCAGCCCTGAAGATGGTTTTCCGTGGTTTCCCATTTTCACACCAGGCAACTAGGGCTGTACCTAATTAAGGCCATGGCCGCTTCCTTCCCACTCCTAGCTCCTTCCTGTCCCAACGTCGCCGTAAGACCTGTCTGTGTCGGTGCGACGTAAAGCAAGCTGCAAAGAAAAAAAAAAGGTACAAACATGTGAGAACAGTGGCAGGAGGGCACTCGGAATGAGGAGAAAATGATAAATTAGGAATCAACTCGATGGATGAATCTGTACGCATAAACCCGCTTCGGTGGTGGGGTCATGCGAGGCGAATGGAAGAGGTTAATTTACTTAGGAGAATAATGGATTCTGTTATGGAGGGTAAGAGAAATAGAGGGACATCAAGACGACTATGGTTAGACTCAGTTTCTAACGACTTAAGAGGTATAGAACTAGTTAAAAATAGAGGATTGTGATGGCGGTTAGTACATTCACAGAGGCTTGCAGACTGAACGCTGAAAGACATAACAGTCTATAATGAAGATGTATGCATGTATGTGAGATGTATTAAACAAGTTAACTTAGCGTCAGTGTCCAGCTCCATGGCTAAATGGTTAGCGTGCTGGCCTTTGGTCATAGGGGCCCCGGGTTCGATTCCCGGCAGGGTCGGGAATTTTAACCGTCATTGGTTAATTTCGCTGGCACGGGGGCTGGGTGTATGTGTTGTCTTCATCATCATTTCATACTCATCACGACGCGCAGGTCGCCTACGGGAGTCAAATCGAAAGACCTGCATCTGGCGAGTCGAACTTGTCCTCGGACACTCCCGGCACTAAAACCCATACATTTCATTTTTTACTTAGCGTCAGTGTCATTTTAACTTCGTATATAATTGCACGGTAGTTGGTAAGTGTCAGAATTAAATTAATTCAAGTTTATGTCCTTCGTATTTCTGACAATGTACTTAGGTTTATATTTGGGTACTTTAAGAAAATAGGATAAATGTATGAGGTCATGGGTAGAAATGGATGGTACTAGGATTCGCCCATAGATTATTACTTTACCCGGTTGTTCATTAAAACGAGATCGATCAGTGTGTGATGAACGGTTAGTTATATATACATAATTCATTGGGTTGTAGGTGGAGAATTAATTACTGCTATGGCTCATTACCGACCACCACAAAAACACGCCATAGTGAAAACATCCCTCCACATATGATTGACGTTAGGAAGGGCATCCAGCCGTAACACAGGACCAAAAATCATACGTGATACAGTTCGCACTCGTGACCGTACCAGCAGCGGGAGAAGAAGAAAAAGAATGACAATTCAACTTTGCTTGTTGATGTTACAATCAAGCTGTGTTCAGGTTCTCCAGCTCCATATCTCTCAGTATATTCGACACGAGTGACCTGATAAAGTTTCATAAGTCCTCCTTGAGGTTTGGTTTATAATCGAACTCTGACCTCTGGCGTGGGAGGCAAGGATGCACGTTGTACAGCTACACTGTCATCCTCATAGTAAAAAGATCCTGGCCAGAGAGAGGGCGTCACCCTCTAGGTGGCCCGCCCCTTCCCTTCGGGAAGGGGAATGAAAACCTTCCCCTAGTAGAAAGATAATTAGGGAATATTGATTCAGGGATGTCACATAAAGTGAAAGCCGCGAAGTACCGGTATTCAACGACTTGATTCACGTCGAGATTAAATAACATTCTCTTAGTAAACTATTGAGGAATAAATAGTGGGCTATGGTTATGAAACCTAAATATATATAAACTCAAGATTCACTTATTGTGTAAGGGAGCGTCTTTCATCAACTCGTTAGCTGTACACTCCCCTGCTTTTATGACACGAAATACAGTTATGATACACCTGGCGGGCCCGAAGGGTAAGGTCATCATACCAGAGTTGCAGTATTCCTCTCTGACAGGAAAGGCGGACGTGAAGCAGCTCTCGTTTACACTTGGGCGAAAGTTTGTTGTCTGGAATGAGGTAAGGTAAGTCTATTCCTGATCTGGCAATTATCCCCTCCTGTATTGTTCTGTCGCTGTCCACATACCCCGAGGTGGCCTGGTACATACGAATGTGTAGAGTATTTCCGCGTGACGTTGACATATCCGTCAACTCGGATGTTATCCTTTCACATCGCGTCTCACATAAGGGGTTCTCAGTCCATCAGAAGAGTGCTACCAGAATTAAGCCCCAGCTTCTACGTACTTGTGCATAGTTCCTTCTGGAATCGTTTCTGTCAAGATTTCTTTGACTAGCTCTCATTCTCATCTGTCCACGACGTTATTAAGTTAATTCAGTTTGTGAGACTGAGGGTGGTCTTCATTTTCTTTATCTGATACCTCTGTTCTGTGAGGAATCGGAAATATGCTAGCATTTACGACACGGAGAGCCATTCAAGCCAGCACCCCAGGTTTTCTGCCATTGTAACAGCTTTGGAACAAAGTGATTATTCATTAGAAGATTTTCAAATACTTTTCTCCCCATTATTTTTGCTAGCAATTTAAAGTCGCCTAACTCCTACAGGTTTTCGGTGGGAATGTGATAGGAAAGGCTAGGACTGGAAAGGAATTGTTATAATTTCATGCCGATTGCCCTGTTGTTTTACTCATAAAATAAAGACAACGGTCACCACTACAAGCAGCTCTGTTTTCGTCAAATGGCTTCTATACTACACGAAAATTCAGTAATGTGAATTTCTATCACTGTATCAAGACAAAATAATATGATTCTGTCCAGCTGCGTAACATTAGGGCCAAGCAGGCGGACCTGGGGCTTTAAGGGCCCCCGCAGACTCCTCGTAATAATAATAATAATAATAATAATAATAATAATAATAATAATAATAATAATAATAATAACTATAATAATAATAATAATAATAATAATAATAATAATAATAATAATAATGATAATAATAATAATAATCGTATGGCTGCAACTACCGGGTTGCAGGTATTTTTGAAGTGGTGCCATTCAAGCAGCCTGCATACTTGCTGTCATCAAGCAGTCGTGTGAACCGAGCTCGATAGTTGCAGTCGCTTAAGTGCGGTCAGTATCCACTATTCCGGAGATAGTGTGTTCGAATCCCACTGTCGGCAGTCCTGAAGATGGGTTTCCGTGGTTTCCCATTTTCAAACGAAACAAATGCTGGGGCTGTGCCTTAATTAAGGCCATGGCAGCTTCCTTCCTCCTCCTAGCCCTTTTCTGTCCTATCGTCGCCACATAACCTATCTCTGTCGGTGTGACGAAAAAAAATGAGCAGTCACCTGAAACTCTACCGGAAAGTTCCTTAGGCTTAATTTTTGGATGTAGAGTGTTTGTTTAATATAACAACAATTACGACACAGAGGGCGATTCAAGACATCATCTCAGGGTTTCTCCATTCTGAAGCCAATGGTTCTTCGTTAGAAAATTCTCGATTGTTTTCTTCCTCATCATTTTCACTAGTAGTTTAACGTCACCTAACTTTTACAGCTTTTAGGCGAGAATGAAATAAGAAAGAGCTAGAACTGGAAAGGAATCATTCGTGATTTAATTAATGCACAGCCCCAGAATTTGTCTAGTGTGAAAACAGAACACCACGAAGAACCCTATTCAGAGCTGCCGGCCGTCTCCCGAATGAACACCATAACACTCGTCAATTGTTTCGTAGTCGTTGTAGATTACGTCAGTCTTCTTGAACTAAAAATTGCATAATCGATTTCCGCTTCAGTTTCCTATAATTTAGTACGGTGTCGGGCTTGAAACTAGTCTTTTGAAAGCAGTTTGTGATGATCTGCAGTGCTATTTGTTTCCATGTCTTGCTCAGCATGAGGGTTGCATCCAAATCTGAAGAGATATACCGTATAATAGAAAGAAATGTATATACAGTCATTCACCTGAACATTTGGACCGGCACTTGTACGTTGGAGTGAGTGCCGCAAAACCTGGTGGAAGCTGTAAGACACCTTGATCCAAACTCATATACGCTTTTATTTGTTATAGATTGGTACTAAGGATGCCACCAAACCATACGAGTACAACAGATGTCTACTCGACGAAAATACCGGCTGAGACGCCCCAGCTAAAACACCAGCCGTACAAACAGGAAATCGTGTGGAGGAATGTGATCAGTTTCTTGTACCTGCATTTAGGAGCGCTGTATGGCATCTACCTGCTGCTCACTATCGCTAATCCGCTCACCTTCCTGTGGGGTAAGTGAAAACGGCGTCTTTTGTAGTGATCTAAGTGTTCTCATATTCTTCTTCTTCCTCCTCTTCTTCTGCTTCTGGCACTGTCTCCTCACGGAAGGATGGAGACCATCATGGAGTATGTTTTCTTATTTTTGTATTTTCGGTATAGAGTTGCCATATCATGGATATCGAACCACTGTAGGAGATTCCACGTCCAGGATAATCTCCGCCCGCATACATGGTTCTCATCTATCTTGTCTTCTGTGATCTGTTGTATCGGACTATATTTGTAATTTTGGAAGATGTGACCGAAATAGGCTGTTTTCTTGCGTTTGGCGAGTCCTAAGACTTCACATGAATTCCCAGCATGGCGGTGGTGACATTATCTACCTACGGGATCTTGAACACCCTGCGATACATCTATATTCCAAAGACCTACAGTCGGTTCATTGATGGAGACTTTAGTATCCGCCCTTCGACACCGTAAAGCAGTGTCGGTATTTCACAATACTCCACGACACGTCTACGAATTTCGAAACGGAAGTCCGGCTGCACACACGATGTTTAATTTTAGAAACACACATCTTGCAATGCCGATTTTGGTTTTCATTTCTGTGCATCTGTCCACCGTCTTTCGTGCATATGTCAAATTTAATCGGAGTCATATAATGTCCATTTTACAATCAATTAAAACAGGCTGCCTTAAAGTATGGTTTAAAGAAGAAATGACAAAGGAAAAAGGGGTTAAGAATATGTGGGATAAGGAAATTCAAAAAGTGATCACTGACAAAAGGGATGGTTACGGCACTACTTTACGATGTCGAAGGATGGATGCTAAAGGCTCAATCAACTAACCGACTGTAGGTCTTTGTGCCAACTAGTGAAATAGAAGATAAATTAGACTATCACCGGAAGAGAGCAATAGCAAAATGAGAATTCCGCACAAAACAAGGAGAAATCTGGGAACTTTTTCGTTTCATACTTAGAAACAGAAGTAATAAGACCGCGACCACAGACATTTAAATTACTAAAAGAATTAAACAATGAATTAAGGAGGTTGTAAAAGTTAATGAAACATCTCCGAAATTATGGCACACATACTTCCAGAATGTTTGGACAGGTATTCATAGAGAATCATTCACTTTACAAACATCTCACAAGAACTATTACCAAGCGAGTGGCTGCGTGGTTTGGGTCACAGAGCTGTCATTTTGGATTTTGGGTTTGAACCCCACTATCGGCAGCCCTGAAGATGGTTTTCCATGATTTTTCATGTTCACACCAGGCAAATTCTTGTACTGTACCTTAATCAAGGCTACGGACGCTTCCTTCCTACTCCTAATCCTAATCCTATCCCACTGTTACAATAAGACCTACCTGTGTCGGTGCCACGTACAGTACATTATAAAAAACACAAATAAATAACCAAGAACTATTATGAATCCGTTACTCTAGAAGAACAAGAGCTTGTACTCAAAAGACTTAGAGAAATGGATAAGCACCTGAAGAAGATTCATGAAATATAGAGTTATTCAGATACTCAAGTAAATAATCATACGAAAATGTGAAATGGAGAAAGATCATTCGAGAGTTGGCAAAAAACAATATTGTTATTCATATTCATAAGAAGGGTTATGTGAAAGATTGTGAGAAATATAGAGTAAACTTATGATACAAAGTGTGTGCAAGTATAATTAAGTAAAAACTACAAAAATATTACGAAAACGAAATTGGAAATGGACAACAGGGATTTCAGAAGGGACGATCAAGCACTGATGCCTATTATACTATGAGAATATTAATAGAAAAATACAGAGAATTTAACATAGAAATCCACATAGCATTTCTTGATTTCAATAAAGCCTTTGACCAAGTTAACAGAAAATGCTTAACATTTTAGCTAAGTACAATGTCAACTAAGTTCACAGTCCAGGTGCACACCTCTGTTAATTGGGTTTCCATTCCATCTGTTGTATATTTTCAATTGTATATTGCCCCCTTTAATCCCGATCGGCTCAGCCGGAGAGCGAGAGTCCCAGACGTGGACCGTTCGCTGTCAGGCTTTGCTTATTTTATAAGGGCAGGTAAGACTTAAGGACTGACGACAATTGAAAAAAAACATTTAAAACAATAGGTCTGGCATTTATTACCACTATCACTTCATATAACACAAAATAACGAAATTTAACAAATTCATCTTGATGATTTTGATTCAGATTCTTCTCCAAAAGTTGTCTGATACACTACACCTTCATTCCCCAACCACACCGATGCTTGCATTTTGCTGTAATATAAAATAAATAACCATTAGCCTACATCTGGCTTGAATAAAAATGAAAATCATTGTAGGAGAACCTCCTCTTAACACTGGTCGGATTAAAAGCAAATAAAAAAATTAACAACAGTAAGTTATTCCAGGTTTCATAAACTATCCTAGGCTATCGCGATAGCATCTACCTTTACACAAGTTTTTTAAATTTTTTAATTTAATGAAGAAAATTAATTAATAATGGCGTCATTAAACTTTACAAATATTATCAGAAGTATGACATCATTATCTTTCTTATTCGTGGATAAATTCCATCAATATTAGTTCGCCTTCCTGGTGTGAATTCTACTGAACTATACTCTTGAAAATATTTCCATTACGTAATTTTACTGAATCATTGCTCTTCAAGACCTTACCAAAATTAATTACATTCACAAGAATTATTATTTCCACCAAAATCCTTTTGAACTGCTTTGAATAATACATAACATTAATTAATTCATGTTACTCGACGCATTGAAAATGAATTTTACAATATTTACAATTTTTATACTTTGCTCATACGATTTTGAAATAACACACGCTTATTCATTTTTGGCTGGTACCTTAACGCCAACTTTGCGTAAAATTCAAATAAAATTTACTAAAGGTGTTTATCATCTTAAAATAAATCATCACAAACAACGCTGGAATAACCTGGGCCCAACATGATGAACACGTGGCCAGGTCAGAACCACATTTCAATAAATCACAGAAAAAGATTACTAACTACTGCACTCATTCCACAATCACACAAATGATACACGATTATTATTTACATATTTTACAATCGGATTCTGGAATTCGAATATTAAGTTTTGGATTTTTATTCTCCTATCCATGGAATATTCAGGTGACGGTATCGTATAAATAATAACAACACACGACACTCATAGAAATGTGATTAAATCTGGGCAATCACTTGTAAAGAAAATAACAGAGTTAGCACAACGTTGATCATCGAGAAAATCAGCAATTCAATATTCAGAAGAATTGGTCGACTAATAACACGCACATAGATATTGGTTAAACATTAATATCATCGGACATGTTGTTCAGGAGTCGCGATAAATCTTCAGAATTGATTGATTACTAGCAGTTTTCTGCTGGCTCCACCCGCAATGTACAAAGTATGGTGTTGTTCGTTACTATCCTCACGGATGTATTTGCAAAGTTTCGAGTTAATGAAATAAAGCACATTATCTGATGTGGTAATAGAATGTAATATTATGTCAACAAAACACTTGAAAATACATTACACAAAGAAATTGATTAAACGTTCCTTGGAACAACACTACGCGCCGAACTGTTAAAAAGTCCTTCAAAGATCTTCGTAATGGAGACAAATGTACTCATAACTTTTCTCATAATCTACCAATTTAAATAGTTATTACGTCAAAAGAAAGCGTTTGATCCACTGAGTGTTTTTAGACCAAAATGAACTGCGTACCTCAATTAGAACGAAAGATATGATTGCTTAAATAAAACAAAAATCTTGAAGAAATCAGACGTCAAATTGAATGTGCACTCATAACTTTCCTCAGAATTAACCAATTTGAATAGCCAAGGGCTAAAATGAAAGAGGGTGATCCACTGAGTGTTCTTAGGCCAAAACGAATCCCGTGCCTCAATTAGAACCAAAGATATGATTGCTTCAAAGAAACAAAAAATTGAAAAATCAAATAATTTGAGGGAGGCGGAAGTGAAGTGATTCATAGTACCTGGTGACAAATCTGCGCATGAATACCTTTCAGTTAAAAAAAGAATGAAGGAAATCGACCGGATAGAATGGCCGGACTGACTTTATTTTTCATAATTTTTTAAATATATAGATGTATTTAAACACACATTATTTGATATTGTCTGCTTATTAGCTGTTTAATACATGTGTATGTATTGTACATATTATGATCTGGTATTTTAAATATTGGTACTCTAGTATTAAGGATTGTACATATCATACTTTTATCTTTCTATTTCTGTTCATGTCTATTTTAGTGTTTATGTATTGAATTTTATCAGATAAATTGTATATTTTGTATAAACCATGGAGGTATTTGAAACAATTTGATTACCTTATTAAATAATAATAATAATAATAATAATAATAATAATAATAATAATAATAATAATAATAATAATAAATGATAATTAATAATAATAATTATTATTATTACTATTATTATTATTATTATTATTATTAATGATAATTAATAATAATAATAATTATTATTACTATTATTATTATTATTAATGATAATTAATAATAATAATAATTATTATTACTATTATTATTATTATTATTATTATTATTATTATTATTATTATTATTATTATTATTATTATTATTATTATTATTATTATTATTATTATTATTTAAGAATGTAACCACCCAGTTAGGCTTTACATACAGCAATTCTGGGGTGTAAGCTAAATGACTAGAGCCCGGATTGTTCTGTAATTACACATACCTTTACTTGTAGACAATTGAAAATTAGAAATGTACGTGAATTGGTGTTCTGATATGGTTGTACATGTGTTACATATATTTAATAATATTTCATATTTTTACATATTATGTGAAGAATGTAACATATTTGTACATATCTAGGTAATTATTCCAAAAATTAAAAATTATGTCAGCTCGTTTAATTTTCAGACTATTGTAATTGACGAATATCATCTGACTTCTTGCGATGTTGAACTGTCCTTCTCAGACTACATATAATTTTATCGGATGAGCGTCAAAACATCATAATGGAAAACATGGAGAAGTACTTGGTAACACAGTGCGCATCACTATATAAAAAAGAAGAAGAAGTTCCCGTACTATTTGTATTACTTAATAGGGGTTTAAAGAGAGATTCTATATTAACTTAATTTAGTAACATGCATTTATTCCATTTTCAGGGCGCAACAGAGCTACAACGATACATTGTGTAATATACTCCGCGATTTAAACTGCATAACATTATTTTTAAATATTTGAAGTATTTTGATTACGCCCTTAATTCGATTATTCAATATTGTCAAAATTAGATAAACTATCTAAAGCAACAATGGTGTCATAAAGTATGAAGGTATTTGAAACAATTTTATTACCTCATGTCATAACCAAAAGTCATAAAAAGAATATAGGAACATTTTTGTAAATTTAGTGCATTAACACTAATACGTATTTTTATGTTGTTATTATTATTATACAATCTTCCTGCAACAGCTGCAGGTTGCCCAAAGACAAAGAGTACCTTCACAACAATAATGGATGTGGATACAATAGATAATGTGATCGTATGGATGTTAAATATAGGCAGTCGAGTGAGGCATGTCAAACATTTATTTGAGGTCCGCAAGCATGGTTCTTGAAGATCATGATGGACTTCTTGAGTGTGGTAATGGCGATGTTATAGATAAAATCTCTATTTAGCCCAAAGGTATTGCAGAAGTTGACAAAAAAGGTAGGTATTGTTCCTCGAGCACCTAACATCAAGCCGATTACAGAGATGGATGAGAGCTTATATTTTCGCTTGTAGAAGTCCGCCGTTTCTTCATAAATTCTTCTTTTTTCTGCATCGACCTCTTCCGGCTGGTTTTCGTTGGTCTCAAATCTAATTGTTGGATCAATGATGAAACCTTCAGAACAGGATGGCTTAAAAGCAATTTCACTGATATTTACTAAATTAATATGTACGTATTTCACACTTTGGTATTACATACTTACAGGCTGTAAACTTTCACCTTTGATGTTCGTAGTTTACATGGATCATCTGCTGAAAGGTACAAAGTGGCAGGGAGGGATTCACTTAGGTGGAAATGTAGTAAACAGTCTGGCCTATGCAGACAACTTGGTCTTAATGGCAGATTGTGCCGAAAGCCTGCACTCTAATATCTTGGAACTTGAAAATAGGTGCAATGAGTATGGCATGAGAATTAGCCTTTCAAAGACTTAATTGATGTCAGTAGATAAAAAATTCAACAGAATTGAATGTCAGATTTGTGATTCAAAGCTAGAACAGGTCGATAATTTCAAGTATTTAGGATGTATGTTCTCCCAGGATGGTAGTATAATAAGTGAGATTGAATCAAGGTGTCGTAAAGCTAATGCAGTGAGCTCGCAGCTGCGATCAACAGTATTCTGTAAGAAGGAAGTCAGCTCCCAGAAGAAACTATCTTTACACCGGTCTGGTTTGTTTTTTTCTTTTTTTTCTTTTTGCTATTTGCTTTACGTCGCACCGACACAGATATGTTTTACGGCGACGATGGGATAGTAGGAAAGGCCTAGGCATGGGAAGGAAGCGACCGTGGCCTTAATTAAAGTACAGCCCCGGCATTTGCCTGGTGTGAAAATGGGAAACCACGGAAAACCATCTTCAGGGCTGCCGACAGTGGGGCTCGAACCCACTATCTCCCGATTACTGGATACTGGCCGCACTTAAGCGACTGCAGCTATCGAGCTCGGTCACACACCGGTCTGTTTTCAGACTAACTTTGCTATACGGGGGCGAAAGCTGGGTTCACTCAGGATAGCTTATTCATAAGTTAGAAGTAACAGACATGAAAGTAGCGAGGATGATATCTGGTACAAACAGGCGGGAACAATGACAGAAGGGTACTCGGAATGAGGAGATAAAGGCTAAGTTAGGAATGAACTCGATGGATGAAGCTGTACGCATAAAGCGGTTTCGGTGGTGAAGTCATGTGAGGCGAATGGAGGATGATAGGTTACCTAGGAGAATAATGGACTCTGTTATGGAGGGTAAAAGAAGTAGAGGGAGACCAAGATGACGGTGGTTAGACTCAGTTTCTAAGGATTTAAAGATAAGAGGTATAGAACTAAATGAGGCCACAGCGCTAGTTGCAAACAGAGGCTTGCAGACTGAACGCTGAAAGACATAACGGTGTATAATTATGTATGTTATTACATATTAATCCCGACCCTATAAATGACTCTCTGGTGTATAGTACCTCACGCTCACTGTATGTCTTGGCGTAGCTGCGCGATGGTCGTAGCTGGAGCTGGGCTGGCCATCAGACATCATCCCATCATGTCGCACACATGCTCGGTAGGACTGAGGTCTGGAGACCTAGCGGGCCAGCGTAACATGTGTACACCATGTAGAGCACGTTGTGTTACCCTAGCGACACGAGGGCTGGAAGATTGGTTCCTGCAGTATGTCTAGATATGGTCGGATGACAGGATTGAGAACGTCACGGAATTCAACGCATTCGTCATACTCCCCTGAATGAATACCAGATGCGATCGGGATGTGTGGCACCCCCTATCCCACACCATAATCCTAGGCGTAGGTCCGGTATGGCGACTGTAAATACACAAGGAATTATTCCGCTCATTTGCACGTCTACAAAGGCGAACACAGCCATCGCTTTGTCCAAGACAGAAACGACTCTCATCACTGTTCTCCACTCGCCTCTCCAACGCATTCTCTTCTGACACCACAGGAGATTTGCTCTGCTCTAGGGGGGTTGGGGGGAGGGTGGATACTGAATGTTAATTTTTTATTTTAGCCTGATTTACACCTAATTTGGTGAGACAGTTAATACAATCTAAATAAGAAAAAACAAAATAATATTTGGCATAAATTGAGCTATTATCGGAATTATAAAAAGCGTTCAGGGCCCAATGCATTTTTGTTTTCTTTTTTTGAAACTTAGTCTCTAAGAGTATGAAGATCAAAGGAATAATTTGTAGTACTGCATTTGTTATTGATTTAAAGCTAACATTTTCAACTTAATTTGTTAATAAGTAGCATCGCATCGTATTTCTGAACGTTTTTAGTCACATTAAAAATGGATACAAAAGTTATGAACAACATATACGTGAAAGCTTGTGCAAATTTTGAAGCTAATTAGGTTAAAATTGGTTTTTCCCGGGGCATTTCGAATTACAGAAAAGGTTACTTTTGAGAAAAAAGCAGAACTGGAGGGTGTGTGCCCAGTTAAAGGGATGCGTAGGTGTGAGTTAAATGTCTCCGCAGGACCTTTTAAAATTGCTGCACATGCAATAATATTTTGGAGTGTTTACTAGTATCAAAATCTCATTTCTGGTTTATCTGAGCGAAATTCGAAGAATTTAGTGGTCTGTCGAAGTCTATGGCAATTCTTCTTCTTTCCTGATATTTCACAAATTTATTGAGGTCAGCACTTCATCTGGATTTAGCCCATTCTTAGGGCCGGATGCCTTTCCTTCCATCAATCCCATGTGGAGGGATGTATTCACTATTTAGTCTTCTGTTCGTTTTGGTAATGTAGTACTTTCGAGCATAATGTCATCTTACCTCTACAAAAGCAATACATCTTTCATTCTAGACGGGTGAAACAGAATGGTATAGTGGTGGTGGTGGTGGTGGTGGTTTATTGTTTTAAGATGAAGTGCAACTGGGCAAGCATCCTCTATTAACACTAATCAGAGGAAAACAGAAAGATCTGCTAACCTTCAAAAAATTAAGTTCTCGGCAAAAGAAAGGTAAGGACCTCAAAGGGCGAGATTATGAACGACTCCTTAGGACTCGCAAACCTAATACCATCGAGGTCCGAAAAGAACAAGAGTTGACCAAGGAAGGTCACATAGGAAAGATGAAAGCAATGAGACTAGCACACGTGAGTGGAAGCAATACGAAACTCAGCTGGGGGTACCGTTGCCTCCAACCCACGCTCCCAAGTTTTGTGCCCCTGGCCCACTTTTATCCACCTCTTACGGCAGGCAGGGGGTATTTTGGATATATTCTACCACTCCTATAACCATACGTGTTAATGATATACTGTAAAGAGTATTAATGAGGTTATTGAGGTGAACAAACAATTTATTTTTATAAGAGTGATGTTTGATTAACCTCAAAAAATTATTTCGAATTTTAAGGTCGCGTTTCTTACTGGAAACAATAATAAAGAGGCGGTTTGAAGGCTACCCTTTACAGGTAGTTATATATCGGTGTGGACTTTTTTAAATGTTCAACATTTATTCCACACATACATGGTGTCTATCGTTGACGGTTAGATAACGTAAGCCAAAAATAGCGCTCAGATGGACATTTTTTCTTTGATTTCCTTGACTAAAATCACCACTGCTCGGTTCCCTTTCTTCGTATGTTGTTTCACATACCTGAAACTGCCGCGATAAATACTCTATTATCATCATTAGTCGTCCTGCTCATTGCTGGGCGTGATGACCTCATTTACTTTATCAGTTCTGTGTTGCAGCCTTGACGAGACGTTTCCATCCACAGCAGTCTTCAGCTTGTCTGAAGAGGTGGGTCACTGATCTTCTTCGCTGTTCTTCGTGGTCTACTGCCCTAAACTTTGCTTTGCAAAAGGGTTTTCTCCAAATTCTGTCCTTCTCTTCTGAAAATATGGCCAAGGAACTGGAGGTAACACTCACTTGCACGGCAAGATAGATGTTTCTGGACGTTTAGTTAGTTTATAATGAAAGCATTTGTTCTTCTTTCCATCCAGAGTATACGTAGTATTATTCGCTAACACCACTTCTCAAAGACATAAATTCGATTTCTGTCATTAGTTTTCATGGTCCAGGTCTCTCAGCTGCATAAAAAACAGAGAACACTAGCGAATCAACCAAGCATATTTTCGGAGCTTTTAATATTGCCCGGTTCTTTCAGATCTTGCAGAGCTTAACCATTGTAGCTCGACCTAGGACAATACGTCTTTATATCTGTTTTTTCATAGTTTCCCGTGTCACTGATGACTGCCCCCAAGTATATGCATTCCAAATACGCTATACAACAATGAAAACCCCATTAAAATACGTTTGATATCTCTCAAAATAAGCCCGCATAAACACAAACATGTATGGCCTATGCGGGACTTTATTTCTTAATATAACAGATTAAATTTCAAGTTTGTTTCGCACAACGTTTGTTTAACATTCCGTCTTCATTGGAAGAATTTTTAGAATCATGGAGAAGCTGATGATCACAGTGTACACTCAGGAAATCACCACCTTGCAATCCATATTCGCTTTCAGGCGGACTGACTAACGTCTTTAATTCATTAGCAGTAATTAATTTCTTACATCACATTTAAGAAACTTCGGTCTGTCCATTTTACTGCTATTTAGAGACAACACTCATAAACACCATTAATTAGAGGCAGAATACTTGTCCAACACTTGTTATTCTAATGAAATGTATAATTTTCCACCATGAGAGGGTGCGGCGAGCCAACTAAAGAGGAACTCACACCCTCTTAATACAATAATTGCGTCTTTGTTTATACTCGAAGTATATATAGTTGTGTCAACACCGAATTGTTAAATATCGAAAATAATGCACAATTTGTGCGAGTTGGTTTACTTTGTATAAAATATCTGTTGCCCTGATAAGCTAACGTAATTGCTTACATATAGCCAATAATAATATAGAAGAAATATAATATCTAATGTTGAAAGAATTAGTAAAATCGGTTAAGTAGTTCCCGAGATCACCTTCCATATACAAAAAAACTCACAACTTTTTCTTTTTATTAGTACAGATTTGATTTTATGTCTACAAACCTGTATGATGACCATTGTGTTATTTCCTCAGGCATATCAGAATAAGACAAAGAATTAGAAAAGCAATGATATCCCCCCGCCCCCAGGGCCACGCACCTTATGAGTGTGTAGTGAAGACCACAGGGCACTGCTTTCCCTTATTTGTGCCAGACTCATCTCCTTTCTGTCCAAGCACATTTAGTCGGCACTCGCACTTTTTCGGTTCCGATGCTGTTAGGTTGGCGAAATCTGGACTTTCATTTCCACATTTTCATCCTCCTTTTCCCTAGCCGATGCGGTATTGTCAAGGGATTAGAACTGTTATTTGTTCTCCTAAGAAGACCGATTAACCCGTTGCTTTGCCTTTTAAAACAACAATCACTGCCACCATTCTTGGAATTAAATGAAAAGAAAGCCTGAAAGTACAAACATATAAATAAACTAGCTGATGTACCCGTGCTTCGCTACGGGATTCTCAGAAAGACTGACTTGGTGGTTTTCCTGACTGAATTCAACATAGGTCATTACAAAAACGTCAGTAGGAATGTAGCGATTGAAAGCAATGTTATGACATAAAATACTCGATCAAATGAAAAACCGCACACTTTCTCACTTTCAACGAACAGTACTACGGTGCCGATCTAAGAGTCCAATGTTCCAGGGCTGGAATAACCAGGTCGCAGACCGCCGTGAACACTCCTCTGTCATTATTCCGTTAAATATGCACACTACTCATTCCAATCAGTGGCTCAGAGTAGGGATTGTATAGCTCGAATACTATGGTGAACCAGTGTGATACGTACCAGATATATCAGAAAATGAATGAATCAGAGGAATGGCATACTAAAGAATAAAATTATCTTACACCCCAGCTACTTCCCGCCAATATACAGGCAGGCTGTTACAGTCGGTACGCCCAGGCGAGTTGGCCGTGTGGTTAGGGGCGCGCAGCTGTGAGCTTCCATCCGGGAGATAGTGGATTCGAACCCCACTGCCGGCAACACTGAAGATGGTATTCGGGAGATGGTGGGTTCGAGCCCCACTGTCGGCAGCCCTGACGATGGTTTTCCGTGGTTTCCCATTTTCACACCAGGCAAATGCCGGGACTGTACCTTAATTAAAGCCATGGCCGCTTCCTTCCACTTCCTAGACATTTCCTATCCCATCGTCGCCATAAGACATATCTGTGTCGGTGCAACGTTAAGAAAAAAAGTGGTATTCCGTGGTTTCCCATTTTCACACCAGTCACACCAGGCTGTACCTTAAAGCCAAGGCAGCTTCCTTCACACCACTATTCATTTCCTATCCCATCGTCGCCATAAGACCTACCTGTGTCGGTGCGACGTCAAGCAAATTTTAAAAAACCTCGGTACGCTGCAGTAATCCTATCTATCGGAGATGAAAGGAAACAGAAGACAAACAGCACATCACAACAAACAATGGTCAATGTAGTGTTATTGTTGATAAAGTTTATGAGCTTTCTATATTGCAGGCCTTCACATTAGTTTTCTTTCGACTCTGTGATATTAGGGTGTCTTACAAAATTATTTATATCGTAGACTGTAGTTCCTTATTCTCAGACTTTACACACCGATTTTCACTAAATTCTCTTTACCCATTTTCTCGTGACTCGGCGCTGATATGGACTTAGTAACAAAAATCCAAATTCATGAATATCTCCGATTATATGCGGTACGGTAACAATGTATAAGACATATTAAGTGATCGGAAATTTAATAACTTCTTACATAACTACTACTAACTTACGACATAACTAAAGTTAGGTTGGTTATGTAGTATTTATCGATAGACCACTAATAACATTAATAACTTATTTGAGAATTACATTTCAGACCTTCCCCTAAACTACCATTTCACTCAGCGTGAATAAAATAATTTGTAGCCTAGATTGCAGTGGTTCATCACCCGTCATTACATACCGATTTTCATTAAATTCTTTTCAGCCGTTTTATCGTGATGCGTGTACATACAGACAGACAGAAATTACGGAAAAGTAAAAAATGCATTTCGTTGTCACTGTGGACATGACCGACACAGAAATACCATTCTTTTCAAATTCTCAGTAATGTACAGACAAAACTCTTATTATATATATAGATAGATTTATCGATACGACCACTAATAACATAAATAACTTATTTGAGAATTACATTTCAGGCCTTCCCCTAAACTACCATTTCATTCAGCGTGAATAAAATAATTTATAGCCGAGCTTGTAGTGGTTCATCACCCGACATTACATACCAATTTTCATTAAATGCTCTTCAGCCGTTTTCTATTTATGCGTGTACAATCGTACAGACAGACAGACAGACAGACAGACAGACAGACAGACAGACAGACAGACAGACAGACAGACAGACAGACAGACAGACAGACAGACAGACAGACAGAAATTACGGAAAAGTAAAAAATGCATTTCCTTGTTACTGTGGACATGACAGATACAGAAATACCATTCATTTCAAATTCTGAGCGATGTACAGGCAAAACACTTATTTTATATATAGATTACATTTCAGACCTTCCCCTAAACTACCATTTCACTCAGCGTGATTAAAATAATTTATAGCCTAGATTATAGCGACCTATTTCCCGACTTTGCATACCAATTTTCGTGAAGATACGACCGCTAATAAAATAAATATTTAACAATTAAATTTTAGGCCTTCCCCTAAACTACCATTTTACTCAGTGTGATTAAAATAATTTATAGCCTAGATTATAGCGACCTATTTCCCGACTTTGCATACCAATTTTCGTGAAGATACGACCTCTAATAAAATAAATATTTAACAATTAAATTTTAGGCCTTCCCCTAAACTACCATTTCTCTCAGCGTGTATAGCCTATATTGTAGCGACTTATTTTTTATCTTTGTCTAGCGATTTTCATTAAGACACGACCACTAATAACATAAATATTTGAGAATTAAATTTCAGGCCTTCCCCTAAACTACCATTTCACTCAGCGTGATTAAAATAATTTATAGCCTAGATTGTAGCGGTTTATCACCCAACTTTACATTCCGATTTTCATAAAATTCTCTTCAGCCGTTTTCTCGTGATGCGTGTACATACATACAGACAGACAGACAGACAGACAGACAGACAATAAAAAATACTCTGTACTCAGCAGTAATCCTGTCTACCGGAGATGAGGGGCAACAGAAGACACAAAGCACATCACGACAAACAATGGTCAATGTAATGTTATTGTTGATCAATGTTATGAGCTTTTTGTATATTGTAGGCCTTCACATTTAGTTTTCTTTCGACTCTGTGATTTGTAAAATATTTTATACCATAAACTGTAGTTTCTTATTCTCCGACTGTACATACCGATTTTCATTAAATACTGTTTACCCATTTTCTCGTAACTCGGCGCTTTCCAAATTCATGAATATTTTGTGATCATACCAGTACGGTAACAATGTATAAGACATGAATAATAGGAAAATTAATACTATATAACCTTAGTTATGTAGCATTCATCGATTACACCTCTAATAAGAAATATTTGAGAATTACATTTTAGGCCTTCCCCTAAACTACCATTTCACTCAGCGTGAATAAAATAATTTACAGCCTAGACTATAGCGACTTATTTCTTGACTTTGCATACCGATTTTCATCAAGATAAGACTACTAATAACAATATTTGAGAATTAAATTTTAGGCCTTCCCCTAAACTACCATTTTTCTCAGCGTGAATACAATTATTGATAGCTTAGATTGTAGCAACGTATTTCTCAACTTTGCATACCCATTTTCTTTAAAATACGACCACTAATAACATGAACAGTTGAGAATTCAATTTTAGGCCTTCCCCTAAACTACCATTTCACTCAGCGTGAGTAAAATGATGTATAGCCTAGATTGTAGAGGCTCATCCCCCGACTTCACATACCGATTTTCATTAGACCACTAATAATATAAATAGTTCAGAATTCAATTTTAGGCCTTCCCCTAAACTACCATTTCACTCAGCGTGAGCAAAATGATTTATAGCCTAGATTGTAGAGGCTCATCCCCCGACTTCACATACCGATTTTCATTAAATTCTCTTCAACCGTTTTCTCGTGATGCGTGTACAGACAGACAGACAGACAGACAGACAGACAGACAGACAGACAGACAGACAGACAGACAGACAGACAGACAGACAGACAGACATTAGGGAAAAGTAAAAAATGCTTTTTCTTGTTACTATGGACATGACCGATACAGAAATACCATTATTTTCAAATTCTGAGCAATGTACAGACAAAACTCTTATTTTATATATATAGATATAAATAAATACAAACGTCTCTCTAAGAATTGCCGACAGTCGAATTCAAAAGTACCTAGGGCATATCTCGTATCGGTGGATAACGGCTGTTGTGACTAGTGCTCAAACGAATGTAGCTGATCTGTTCGGTGAGCAATCTTAGCCATAATGTTTTCCATCCGTACTTCCCCACTTACGACAAAACAAACATATTCTACTGTATGATCGATCACCCATGTGAAGCAGTTCATACCGACCTCTCCGCTGTGTCAGCTCCTGGATCAATACAGTATGTCGAAGGTTATTTTCTTGGCGAAGCAAATCGAACGTCAGGTAAACGAAGCTGATAGTTGCACTGCATTGCAGAACAGCTTGCATAAGCTATTGTTACCGCCTCTTACGTCACAGTGTATATTAGCGCTTCCTTGTTTGAAGCATTATGCTCGAAGCAAGTGTGGCGAATGAAAATCAACATCCACCAACATATACATGAGCCTACTGCCAAGACAGGGGACATTGTGTACACTTAAGGTACTGGGTTCGCGAAGGCTAGGGAGTCTTTCGCTTTCATACCTGTTATTTTCCGGCTCCATGGCTAAATGGTTAGCGTGCTGGCCTTTGGCCATAGGGGTCCCGGGTTCGATTCCCGGCAGGGTCGGGAATTTTAACCATAATTGGTTAATTTCCCTGGCACGGGGACTGGGTGTCATCATTTCATTCTCATCACGACGCGGAGGTCGCCTACGGGAGTAAAATCAAAAGACTTGCACATTGAGAGCCGAAGTCCTCCGGCACTAAGAGCCATACGCCATTTCAGTTTTTTCATACCTTTCATCGCCCTTCCCTTGCTTTTGCCGTATGCATGAATATTTCTACTACGATTATTGTTAAGAAAAGGTTTCCTTGTTGCATTTTCTTTTAAAAATACATTAAAAATCGCCCACCATAGTGGCACAGACGCTTGGTCGTTGTCCTGTTCTGAGGTTAGCAGCTTCGACATGGCTGATATCGATAGCATTTGAGGGTGTTTTATTGCGATAAATCCCTGCCGTTGGCTTTTTCACGACAACATTTCAGCGCCCATTATCTCCTAAAATCTAAGGCAATTTATTATTATTATTATTATTATTATTATTATTATTGTTATTATTATTATTATTATTATTATTATTATTATTATTATTATCATCATCATTTATATATTAAAAGAGTGTACTAAAAACCAGATTTGCTTCATTTTTATTTTATTCTCTCCGAAATTATCTGCCGGTGAATCTTGAGTCATTGAAAGGTCTGTAAGTTCAGCCAAATTTGAGTAATCATAAAATCAAATCATTAAATGATCACTCCAGTAATTGCAGGCGAAGGCTTACACTAACCCGCAATACATTCTGTACTTAGCAGGTTGCTAAGCGACCAACACTTTCATTAATATTCTGATATATGTGATTTTCATCTGAAATAATGTCATTGCTTGCAGCCATGTTTGATTACTACCTGTCAAGCCAGAGAGTATACACTTCCGCTGGTCATGGAATAATACTACTCCCTGCTAAATACTCTGATTTTCTAACCTTACCCAGCTTCCAAACATATTCAACAGATGGCAGAGCGTTCCTAATAACTTACATGCTGCTAAGAGAAAAAAGTCTATGTACAAACAGTTCCTATCATGGCATACACTTTAGACATTGTCTGCGAAGACCTATGGAAAGATAACCTAGCTACAGGAGAAAGAGCGAAGGCCATGTGTCTTTATAAAAAAGTTCTCTGCGTGGCAAAAATCACTCCTTCGAGACTAACCTATAAGCTTACAAGACAACCGTTCTAGATAGAAGAAATGCGATCAAAAATACGATTGCCTTCTAAGACACAATACCAAGCTTTACGACAGGAACTGCAGGATAAAAAAGCGAATATATGGATACATGTTTACCAGATAGACGGCACGATGACGTCAGAATGGATGAATGCCGACAACGAACTGAGCACTCCATAACGCGCTTCTTATAAAATTTTCATAAAACCATTGAAAGGGGCAGGCAAAACAATATGACTATGACAGAAATATCAAGACGAGTTATCTGATCAATTTATAACGACTGCTGCGGAGCAAGACAATCCTCTAATTATTATTATTATTATTATTATTATTATTATTATTATTATTATTATTATTATTATTATTATTATTATTATTATTATTATTATTATTGGTCCGCCTCTGTGGTTTAGTGGGTAGCGTGATTAGCTGCCATCCCCGGAGGCCCGGATTAGATTCCCGGCTCTGCCATGAAATTTGAAAAGTGGTACGAGGGCTGGAACGGGGTCCACTCAGCCTCCGGAGGTCAACTGAGTAGAGGTGGGTTCGATTCCCACCTCAGCCATCCTCGAAGTGTTATTCCGCGGTTTCCAACTTCTCCTTCAGGCAAATGCTTGGAATGGTACCTAACTTAAACCACGGCCGCTTTCTTCCCTCTTCCTTGTCTATCCCTTCCAATCTTCCCCCTCCCCACAAGGCCCCTGTTCAGCATAGCAGGTGAGGCGGCTTGGGCGAGGTACTGGTCCTCCCTCCCAGTTGTATACCAGACCCAAAGTCTCACGCTCCGGGACACTGTCCTTAAAGCGGTAAAGGTGGGATCCCTCACTGAGTCCGAGGGATAAGCCAACCCTTGGGGTGGGGGTAAACAGATTATTATTATTATTATTATTATTATTATTATTATTATTATTATTATTATTATTATTATTATTATTATACCAGGTTAATTCCTGGGGACGTTGTTACCTGAGTGCCTCCATCTCGAAATCTTCCCTTCCTAAAAAAGGGGAGAAAGAAAGACTTGATAGGCTGTAAAACGTTTGTTTTTACACTGCAGGTTCAGGTTTGTGACTCGTTCTGCAGATGTACTTTTGACCTTCTTCGATCCCTTACTGAGTCTAGTTTTCTCCCTCATACGTTTTCTACCTGCTTATCTATACTAATATATAAAGATGTAAAGTTTGGTTGTATGTAACGGCTAATCTCAATTTAAGCCCCTTGATGCAAAAAACGAAACTCGGTAAGCCGTACGGGCCCAAAAACCATGTTTTAAGGCCCTAAAACCAACCGTTGTGGATATATTGGCACCACTCTACCCCTGCTCTAGGAATCGTATAAAGAAAAGAACTGCCGTAACCATGGCAACGTCAGCTCCAGGATTCTACAGCAGCAAGATTATCTGCAATATATCACAAAAACCTAGCATGTTACAGACATGAAATTTGGTATTTTGAATCTCCTTTAAAATAAAAGAACACAAATTTTTGTTTTCACCGCTCGAGCCCATAACAATTATTATTTATTTTCTCCCCCGATCTGCCTTACACTTCAATGCTGACATTTCTAATGTGCCTTTGTTTAACTCTGATTCTGTTCGGGGCGGGAGGGTGAAAAGAAGTGAGTATATATATATATATATTAGAAACTAAAGATGTTACAGACGTTAAATTGGTAGGCTCTACTTGGAATCTCTTTAAAAAATAAATGAACGCACGTTTTTTGAAAATCCACTTAAGGGGGTGAAAAGAATAAAAAAGCGGATGAATTTTTAAAATTAGTATCTTCTTCTTCTACTACCGGTTTTACCGCGAACTGTGTCACACATATGTGGATTTGACGCTGTTTTACGGCTGGATGCCCTTCCTGACGCAACCCTGTGTGTGTGTGTGTGTGTGTGTGTGTATATGTGTGTGTGTGTATGTAGGGATGTAATTACTATTGCATATTCCTGTTGCGGTTGGTAATGTGGTGTGTTGAGTGAATATGAAGAGGAGAGTGTTGTGACAAACACAAACAACCTGTCTTCGAGCCAGAAGAATTAATCACACGTGATTAAAATCCCGCACCCAGTCCGGAATCGAAACCAGAACCCTGTGAACCGACGGCCTCAACGCTGAACACTCAGCCAAGGAGTGGGGTAGTTTTTAAAATGAGTATATCTACAGTATATCTCATATACTTAACATGTTACAGGAGTGAAAATTGGTATTTGTAATCTTTAAAAATAAAGTAACAAGTGCTTTTTGTTTTCGGAAAATCAACTTAAGCTGGAGATCGAAAATAAGTGAAGAAGGAGTTGAATTCTCTTTATGAGGATACTTATATCTCAAAAAGTAAGATGTTACAGACGTGAAAATTGTATTTGGAATCTCCTTTAGAAATAAGGAAACCCTTTTATTTTTATTTAAAAGAGGACTGTTCCTCACATGTAGAGTTCCATGTCGCATGTTCCAGATTTAGCTCTGCCAGTAGCCTGGTCACCTTAGCCTCAAAAGGTAATGCCACAAACGTGGTTTACAAAGAGGTTCTGGGGTAAATGAAATACAATTTCTCAATGATTTTTTATACTTGAGGGATTTTCAGATAATGTCTTAGTGCAGTACAGAGGAACAATTAATTTTTATTAAATTACGAAATTTTCGCGAGCGAAGCCATGGGTAACAGCTAGTTAGTAATACATTTGGACACTTGTATAAAGTGTGCCAAAATTCTTAAATTTGTGGTCAAAAAACCTTCAGTATATTTTATTTACGGTCACATTGTAATTTCACTGATGTTTTCTGATAGATATCGTTAGTACATATCAAATTACACCTAACTCGCCTCTGTGAAACATACACGCCAAGCTATACAGCGCAGTGAGTGACTTTCGACAGTCAAAAACACACCTTAATTTGGCAGCCATCTCGTGAAGCAGTCATGCGCACTAGACACATCTTGTGCATTAATCCTTCTAATTTAAAATAATACAATGCCAGAAAAAAAGCATGCAACATACCCAAGGACTGTGTTCAGTGGCACCAGGGTATAATATGTGCACACTCAAGGGTTGTTGTGTTAGTGATTCATTTGTCACGAACATCGGCGATCAAATGGTGCTCAGGAGGCCTGTGCGTGCGCACTCTGTTTTCACTCTGCAGGCAGTAACTGTGCTGAGTAAAAGTGTTTGCAACATTCATTCTAGGGTACAATCACGCCCCGCTGACGAGTACGTGCTCCTGTTGAACAATTGCAGCCATTTGATGGGGGTCGCATTGTGGGCCTGCGGGAAGCTGGATGGACGTATCGATGGATTGCTGCACATGTTGGGCGCAATGTCTCGGTGATGTGTCGCTACTTTCAGGAGTGGTCTGTGAAACGTTCCCACACCCGTAGACCAGGCTCGGGACGTCGGCGTAGTACAGACACACGTCAAGGTCGACGCATTGTGCGAGCAGCGGTGGCCAACCGAACATCATCCAGGAACGAAATCCGGTCACATATTGCAAGTGCTGTGTCACCAAGGACCATTGAGAAACGTCTGCTTGCATCAGGGTTACGATCACGTGTGCCTCTGGCCAGGCTACCACTGACACCACGACACCGCCAACCATGGCTACTCTGGTGTCGTGAAAGAGTCGACTGGAGAGGGGAATGGCGCTCTGTTGTCTTCAGTGACGAGAGTAGGTGCTGTCTGTATCCGAGTGATAGACGCGTATGTGCACACGTGTATGGCGTAGACCTGGTGAGCGGTCTTTTCCAGGGTGCATTCGCCCCCGACACCCAGGTCCCATCTCAGCCTCCATGCTGTTAGGTGGCCATCAGTTACAACTCGCAGTTGCATTTGGTGTTTCTGCAGGTTAACGTAACCAGTGCCCGCTAAATTGCACAGATTGTTGTTCCCGTGCTACTGCCATTTCTTCGACAGGAAGGTGATGTGCTTTTTCAGCAGGCAATTCATGTCCACATATAGCTGCTGCGAGGCAGCGTGCTCGACGTCGTATACAACAACTGCCCGGGCCAGCAAGATCACCGGATCTCTCGCCATTTGAACACGTATGGGCATGATGAAGCGCGAACTTACGCGTTCTCCAGAGCCTGCAAGAATGCCGAATTGCATCAAAAGGTGCAAGATGCTCGGGACAATCCATCGCCATTCGGCACCTTTATGATCGTTTGATTGTACGCTGTGTATTGATGCAACTGTTTGGCCACCCTTTGCTGTGACATGTGTTTTATTTAGTCTGAATTTGTTATCATATACTCCTGCAATGATGAAATACCTGTCACATCGCTTGTGAATAAAATTACCATGTCCTTGAGGATGTTGCATGTTTTTATTTCCGGCAGTGCAAATGTAATATATTTTAAGTTATAATCACTTTTTGGGTTTCATGAAAAATGTTACACGGATTTTTCCCCATAGACGCCCGACCCTACTTTAAAAGATGGTTCACATCAGGAGGGAAAATGGAAGGGATTCCACACCTATATAAGCTGATAAACGATTAAGGTCTTGACACTGTCAATCCAGGCTTGTACATACAACGTAGCTTTAAGAAATTACACGAATACTCCAGCTGCCAGTTGGTGAGTAGAAAGATAAGTAACTACTTAAGAACATCATCTACGTCGTCTTGCTGTTCTTGCTATTGAATGTGTCCTCACTGCGAAACTGGACTATGAAGAAGTGATAAACTCATTTGTAAACAACAGGGGAAGGGGGGAGCTGTTTTTGATCTAAATAAGGCCCTGCTATTCTGGTTTCTGACAATACTTATGAGTAAGCTCAGGGAAATTTGTATGATCATTTGTGTTTATAACTTTACTTTTATGTAAGTTGCGTAATTTTTGGGTAAGTGCAAGTAGTCAAAATGAAAAAAAGTCAATTAAGCACCATAACAATACGTAAAATAATCAAAGAAATACAGTTCTATGCACCTTTATTGAGGGGAGGCGTCAACATTCTCATTAACCAGCGGCAGCCTATATATCTAAATATGAGCCTGGGTATTAGATATCTAATTTATATACATTATAGAATATGATTTTTTTTCTCTGCCACGTTTCTCACACCGTGGTGCGGTTGTGACACTAAAATCTATATTAATTTTCAACCGATAGGTTAAGAAGTAAGTCTAGACATGTTATGCTCACCTCGAAGAACCCGGTTACGTTTGCCCGCTAGGAAGTCGAGAGAGAAATGTGGAAATATCACAACTATTTCGGAGGAACATATTCGTATGTCCCTACTAGGGTTATCTCATTCCGTAGGAGACTGAAGTATCATGTTAATTTCACGGGACAAAGGCAGCCACTCCATCCCACTTAGTGCCAAAGTGGGAGCCTTTACCTTGGCAATCAAAGGTTGCTGGAGCTGATTCTATGACTCAGTCATTGCACGTTCGCTTCAGGTGCGTAATCAATAAGAATGATATTGAACCCTGTGTGTACGATGAATTCGGTGAGAACGGTCATGAATGGGAAGAACATCAGTATGATACACCGTTGAAAGCTCGTTGCGTTTTTAACTCTTCAGTGCGTTCAGCAATAATCCATGTAATTTGCGGAACTTAGAGGGCTTAAGCCAGGCTTTGCTCGTTGTGCACATGAGTGGACTCGATAGAGAGCGAAGACGGAGGAAGAGGTCGCCACTTGGACCAGGTTTTGACCATTCATCACACCCGCCATGAACAAGTATAAGGCGTACGTAAAGTACTGTACATTCAATCCGGAAAGGGAGAATATTATTTTTATGTAAAGAGATTGTTTGTGTATTGCAGGTCGAAAAACTTATTTCAGAAAACAATGCGTCAAAATACTCACTGAAGCACAAGGAAATATATAAAGATATTCAAAGTGGCGAAAAAATTAACTTTTACAAGGAGTACATTTCTGAAATCATTATACCAAAATTAATATATTCTTATTCTTCTGCTTTTCACACACCAGTAGTCTCGGGTGCGAACTGTGTAGCACATGTGGTTTTGGTTCTGTTTTAGTCCGGATACCCTTCGCGACGCCAACCCTATGTGGAGAGAGGTACAGTTATCATTATCGCATGTTTCTGTGCTGGTTAGGAGTGTTGTGTGAAAATGAGGGAGTGTTGGGACAAAGACAGACACCTAGTCCCCGCGCCAGATGAATTAATCAGACACGATTAAAATCCCTACCTGGATGGGAATCGAACCCGGGATCCTCTGAACCAAAGGTCTTAACGTTGAACATTCAGCGAACGAGTCGGACACCAACATTTATATTTATAATAAGAGTTTTGTCTGTACATTGCTCAGAATTTAAAAAAAATGGATTTTCTGCATCGGCCTTGTCCACAGTAAGAAGGAAATGCTATTTTTAATTTTCCGTCATCTCTGTCAATCTGTCTACCTGTCGGTATCTTCGTGTACATGTAAGAATGTATGTACGTACGCGCAAAACGAGAAAATGGCTGAGCAGAATTTAATGAAAATCGGTATATAAAGTCAGAAAATATACTTTAGGGTATAATATTTTGTATTCTTGCTGACTGAAATGGTAGTTTAGGGGAAGACCTAATCCTATTGATAAATACCAAACAGCAAAAGTTAAAGCGAATACAATTTCTGATCATTTATGTCTTATACAGTTTTACCGTACTGGTTATGATAACAGATATACAGGGTGATAAATTTAAAAGTTCAGAGCGGAGTGCCGAGGATTAGGTGCGTTGGGAAGCGGAGACAGCCAGCGCAGTGCCCGCCATGACAAGCAGGCATAGTCGGCTCAAAGAAGCGGCATAATTACGCCTACTGAAACTAAACGAAGCTGAACTTGCCGGCTACATAGATGCTCTGGACAAATAAGTAAGTAAATAAATAAATAAATAAATAAATCAACTTAGGAAATTAAACTGAACTCACCAGTAACAAATAAATAAATAAATAAATAAATAAATAAATAAATAAATAAATAAATAAATAAATAAATAAATAAATAAATAAATAAACTAGGAAATGAAACTGAATTCACCAGTATTTACAGAGGTTGCTGAAAATGATCTCCTTCAGCTGCAATGCAAACTTCACATCTTGTAATGAGATTTCGAAATACACTTTGTAGTTCATGGACACGAACGCACAATGTTCCTAATTACAATTTTTAATTCTTCTTTAGTTTGAGGATTATTCCTGTAAACTTTTCCTTTAAGATTTCCGCATAGATAAAAATCACATGTGCTTAAATCAGGCAAACGAGGGGGCCATAAGCCTTTACTGATGATCTGATCATCATCGTAACCGTCGCATAGAGCTACGCGCCGTACGGGCCGTTGCACTATCCTACTGGAAATAGCCGTACCTTTTCTCTTCTTCAGTCAGTTCAGCAAAAAATGGTTCCAGAATGTTGTGAATATAACGGTCAGAAGTAATCGTGTCCTGAAAAAATATCGGACCGATAATTCGTCGGGCACTGATAGCGCACCACACACACACCTTCACATCGTGCAGAGGTCTCGGCTGTAAAATGTGCGGGTTGTCTGTATCCCAGATTCTATTGTTCTGTGAATTGACATATCCACTCAAATGAAACCAGGCTTCGTCGCTCATAAAAAGGAAGTTCGGATCCACAATACCGTCGTGGACACTATTCATTAGCCAAATGCAAAATCGTATTCTTGCATTGAAATCTGTAGGCAGTATGTTATGGACTGTATGAGTCCGATAAGATCGTAAGTGTAATAATTTTGTTGCATTACGTGCTGAAGAAGGTGAAATACCACTTTTCTGAGGTACTCTCCGAAGCGACTTACGTGGACTGACCTGGAGTCTTGCATGTATAGCTTCTAACCTCTCCCCTGTGAGAGTTGTTCTCCTTCGCTTCTTTTTCTTATTGCTTACGGAACCAGTTCTACGCCACTTGTGAACGAGCTGATGCACGTAACGTTTTGATGGTACTGTCGCACCGGGAAACTGTCTACGGAATTTTCGAAGGCACCTTTTAACTGGTTTCTTCTTCTTGTGCAAATAACACTCGACAAAAGATATACTTTGCTCTATAGTGTATTTAAATATCGTGATAATAACCTCACAACACACCTTAAAAGTCCAATAGTTTCTAGCGAACTGAGGGACAGAGTGCTAAACAGCTGCGCGCTGGCAGTGAACACTTCTTATCTAGCCAGTGTTGGTACAAGCCATATGGCGCTCGCTCGGGACTTCCCACGGTATGAGAGCAGAAGTCTGAACTCTTAAATTATTCTCCCTGTATGAATGAACTAGTTGTGTATAGCATGTGTATGATTACTTTTTGTCCACTCGTCACAGCGTTCTCCAGATTCTGAGGCGCATAACTGGGTATGCCTCTCCCTGTCAGCGTCTTGTCATGACGTACTCGCTTCCTTGCTCTCTGGGCCCTTTGCAGTTTCGTATTATTTTTTTCGTTATCTCTGATCTTGATTTTATCTCCTCCTTCCGGTATGAAAGAGAACCAAGTATCGCGTTAATATTTTTAAAAATACTGACAGGTGTACAGAGCCTTTAAAACGTCACCGATAAGATCTCCGTAGCGACTCAGTCTGCAGTCTATAGAGCTAGTTACCGGTTCTTCAGGAGAGACTTGAGTAGTAGGACAATAGGGTTCCCAAAACATCACAGTCAGCACTTTTCCTGCTGCGTCAGCATCGAGGTCATTGACCCCTAGTAGTGTACCTAGGCCGGTTCCGACTCCGAGATCATTGACCCCTAGTATAGTAGTAGGGCATTGACAGTTTGCGGATTTTGCATACGGGAGCGAGCCTAACATCACAGTCACCATCTTGAGGGATGTAACCTCACTTTAACGGCTAGTTGCCTTTCCCGAAGCCTAAGCGACTGAGCCTAACCTCACATCCGCCATCTTGAAGGGACTATCCTTAGTTTGACTGCAAGTTGCCCTTTCCGACGCCAACTGCACAAGATGGCCGCTATACACAGCTCCTTGTGAGTTGGCTTAGGGGCGCTTGCGCAAGATAGCGGCTATACATAGGCTCTTATAGGACGACCTAGGGACGCTTGCGCAAGATGGCGGCTATCCAATTGCACAAGATGGCGGCTATACACAGCTCCTTATGAGACGGCCTAGGGGCGCTTGCGCAAGATGGTGGCTATACACGACTTATTATGGAGAAAGATGCCGGCCATGGGCGCTTGCGCAAGATGGAGGCTGCTCTTATGAGACGGCCTAGGGCGCTTGCACAAGATGGCGGCTATAAACGGCTTCTTATAGAGAAAGATGCTGGACATGGGCGATTGCAGAAGATGGCGGCTATACATCGGCTATTATGGAGAAAGATGCCGGCCATGGGCGATTGCACAAGATGGCGGCTATACACAGGCTTATATGGAGAGAGCTAGCTTAGAGGCTACTGCGCAAGAGGGCGGCTGCTCTTATGAGACGGCTTAAGGGCGCTTGCGCAAGATGGCGGCTATACATAGGCTCTTATGGAGAAATATGACGTCTATGGGCGCTTGCGCAAGATGGCGGCTATACACAGGCTTATATGGATAAAGCTAGCTTAAAGGCTACTGCGCAAGATAGCGGCTATACATAGGCTCCTATGAGACGGCTTAAGAGTGCTTGCGCAAGATGTCGGCTATACACAAACTCTTATGAGACTAACTCCTAGAACCTGGGTCAGAGGTTAGTGTGCAAGATGGCGGCTATACATAAGCTCTTAGGAGACGGCTTAAGGGCGCCTGCGCGAGATAGCGGCTATGCACAGGCTCTTATGGTGAAAGCTAGCCCAGGGGTGTCGTGACACAGGCTTTGCCACGACGAGAATGATAAATAATCAGATTGACTTCCTCCGAGCGGTAATGAGGGATTGTTCAATGGGCCTGGGAGATTTGCTACGTGTGAAGAGACGAAGTCCTCTATTTCCCAAAACCTTCCTTTAATAGCAGATTGATGAGTATGTATAATTATATACAGTATTTACAATCTCCTTCCTAGCTTCAAATGACGCTGACATAGAAGACTTGGCGTGGTCGAAGTATTGAAGTGAATACTCTAAGTCCACACTTGGACCTTATTATTATTATTATCGGAGACCTGACTGACAGGGCTTCCGCCCGCACTTCTAGCCGACTTGTTCCAAAAAGCCTCGATCAGGGTGTGTACCCCTGTTTTATACCTTCACTAACTTTCGCCTCCCTTCGAGAAGGCCATCGAAGTTTCCATCCTATGGAGAATGTCCTCAGACACACGAAAACGGAATTGCCTCTTCCGTTCACTCGCTACCCACCTTTTCTGAAGATATACTACGCACCTTTAGCAGGGTGCAGCTTATGATTCACCTACTTCGACCAAGCCTTACTTCTAATTACACAACTTGTGGCTCACAGCTTTTGGTGTGCCTTCAACTCTTAAATCTTGTATGATTCTTAATTTACTTATATCAGCATTATAATTATGATTCCTTGGCCTTGTTGCCATTACATAGTCATTACTATTAACTTATAATTTCCCTTATAATATTAACGTATATCTCAGCGACACCATTCCTCCTACGTCCCGGTCATGGGTTCGATCCTCGGAAGAATGAGTCCTGAGCTCCAATCTGGGGCTGACACGACACCTCCCCCCTTTGGGGAAAAATGAATGCAATACCTCTGCATTCATTTTTTACTCTTACTCTTACATCCTGTTAGAGTCTCCATGCTCTTGTTCGTGGGTGCGCTGTGCCAAGTTATCTCTGATACTTGCTCTACCTGTAGTAGGGCGTTCGTGTAACTCTAATCCCGACAGCGATCCTGAGTGGCTGAGGGCCCTTTCAGCCAGTCGAGGATGCTGAAACTGGACAGTAATGTCCTCATCAGAGACCTTAGCTCTGTGGTCATTAGCGATCACATTCTGAAAAATACATATGTTGGGACAGCGCTCTCTACTATCTTCTATGCATTTACTTAAAGGTCTACACCTTCTACAGCAACCACAACAGTAACAACAACAGCAACAGACTATTATAAGTACTGCAAACAAAATAATACCAGTTACAATTTGATATACACTTGTATACTGTTGGGTCATTTGCATTTTAAATTCCTTTTCTTTCTGCATTACCAGTGCTTCTACATCTTCAGTCTTATGACTGGCTAACCTTAGGTCGCTTATATGATTCAGTAAGCTTCCTACTGTAACCCTATTTAATTCTGGTACATCCTCTAATTTGATCTCACTGTCTAATTGTTCACAACAATCATATATTAACATTACTTCTGGCACTAAGTCTTTCCTTGTTGTCGTATTCACTGAACCTGCACTCTGAATTTTACTTGTGGGACTGTAAACTGTACACAAGTCTGTGAATTGTATTATTCCCACACCATTTAAACTTATATCACTGGTAATATCCTGACAAACACTGGTGACCTTAGTTTCATGAGGCGATACAAAAATATACATGTTATCATCAATAGGTATCCATAAGAGTTCATAAATCGACATCACACTTTTCTTGCAGTCTTCTGGAATAAAGCTAACACCAGTTAACAACTTGACAATACAACTACCCTTTGACATTACATTATTAATAGGAAAAATTGCCTTGCATAATCTCTGTCCATTGTCAGTCCACTTGCATTGTTTCACTTGTTCATCACTTAATTCTACATATGTCTGTCTTTCTTGATCAACTAATACATACTGTTTTTCATTAGATATATACACAAAATGGTTTGGATTACTCTTCATGGGAGAGGGGAAAGGTATACAATGGTACAAATTGTACTTTATTTTGTTAGTAAGAGGGGTGCGTAAAATATACACCAAGGTATCTCGAGTTATATATACACTCACTGATGATATTTTTAGAATCAAGTACCCATAAGTGACTTGCAAATCATATGGCAGATCATAACCCTTAGGGAAATCTCTTTGGGCCTTCTTATATGCCCTTACTAGATCATCGGGGCTTAACACTTGGACACTCACCGTGCCTGTCTGAGAACTTACAATACTATCTAATAAGATCTGATAATGCTCGTGCAATTGCATCAGAAATCCTTGCAATTCAATTAAATGTTTATTTAATGATATTTGCATTTCTGATTGTCTAAAAGCCTCATTTATACCCGTTGTTTCATTCTGAATGTAACTCTTAAGTTGCTCAAAGTTTTCACTTAGCTTGAGTTCATTTGCTGTGATGTCATACAGGGTATTATTGACAGATTGCAAAGTTGACTTTACAACTAACATTTGACTTTTTGCTACTTGTATCATGGACAATTGTTCCTGTTCTAGTTCCTTAATTTTGCCCTCGTAATACATTGCATCACTGTCATCGAGCGTACCAAATAACGTCTTTGCGATGGTACCAATTGCATTTATTAACCCGCGCTTGCTTCGTTTCCCGTTGCCTTCCGGTGTTTCGATCCTAGTAATTTTCCTAATTAAATCTTTAATCCCTTGAATCCTTTGAAATTGTTGCTCTACTAACATTATCTCATGTTCGCACTTAATATGTACTTCCTTTTCTATCTGAATACAGAGGGTTTTAGTCTTCTGTAAATTTCTACGGGCTATCACAAATAGATCTGCCAAACGTGTAAGGTTAATATAAGTAACCAGTTTCCATTCTACAGTGTATAATTGTACTTCTCCTTGATAATCAAAATAGACTCCGGCTGTAATCTCGTACCGTTTCATCTTGAAATCCAATTGACTGGTGGGTATGGACACCCCTAGCAACATAACTGCGACGACCAGCATTCTCCAGGTCGTGCGGTCTGTCATCCCTTCCATTCACCTCGTTCGTTCACCTCCCTGTAAGGTAAACAGCGACTTTCACTTTCTTGTCACTCTCCCTTACACACTATACTGTTAGGTGTTGTGGAACCTACCCTCAACTGTTTATCTGTACCTGAATACACACTTAATGTGACTGACTGTCTTACTGTAACGTTTGTCTTCTCATAATTATGCTCTGTACTAGTCTACTAGTATACTCGTGAGCAATTTAAATAAATCTACGAATTCTTTTTCGTAACTGATATCTCTGTAAAACTTCACTCTTGGGCAGCTCTAACAAAATTTTAGAGCCATCATTAGCCCATTCAAAAATTCTCTTCCTGTTTGACGTACCTGCGTCACTTCTCCTTATCCTTACGGACAGATGAAAGGCATCATTGGCAATTAAGAATTTGAATAGCGTCTGTTAAAGACTGCAGAGGATTTACCTCCAGGAATGGTTACAGAAGTTAAAGTTAAATACAGGTATGAATCTACCGAAGTGATCTTTTTGGATTGTACTCCGTACCCTTGGAGTCACATCTCACGGGATGGTTCTCAACGTGGTGAGAAAATTCCCTTCAGTGGATTCTGTTCCCACGAGAATCACACTGTTGTGGAAAATCACCGGCCTAATGGTGATATTTCCCAGGCAGGACCCGCCTCACTGGGTTCCATGCCTCACTCAGGACGCCCGTATTCGTGCATAAAGGACTAAATACAAGGCCATTCCCTAAGTGGAACCTTTAGTCGCCTCCTACGACAGACAGGTTCGAGTCGTGGTGTTATTCTGGCTGTGTAACTGTATGGGAAGAAGAGTACCAAAGTGTAGAGTGTTGTTTGCGTAAATCCCCGACACCACACGGGGTTATCCTCATGATAACGACCTTCAATTAGATATCATATGGATTACATAAAACATTTATCTGTGAAATTTTTCTGTACCATGAATGAATTTCGTTTCAGTGGAACTAAGCTTGGCTTCACGCCCTTTCTGATTTTAATAATTACAACGCTACCTAATTTACTCATTTAATTTCTAGTGACAGTAAGTGAAGGCTTTTCAGAACGTGCATATAGCAAGTGTAGATAATTTTAATCCTCATTAAGAACTCGAATTCTCTCCATATTCAGTTTGAACCCTGCGGTTCATTTTGACGAGTTGATATCTGGACATACAGTCTCGTCACCTGTAGTCTTTCTGACGGGTACTTAGGACGTACTCACCATGGTACTCCCGTACCAAAATTCCTAGGTTCCTCTCTTACATAGGTTAAAATTTCTAGTACTTTCCTGATTTCGACGCGACCTGACAGAGTATTTCAACTAACTCTATCAGCGGTACACGATAATCCACAATGCCGTTGGAGTGAGGGAAGTGTAACTCACTGCGACCTAAATAGGAACCATTACCTTACATTCTTCTCTAATTAATGTACATTTTTAATCTATTCTGGTGCACGATAATTTGTCTACCACGCTTGTTTACCTGTAACGTGCAATTCACTCCCGATACCTTAGTAATCTTATAAGGACCTTGATACGGTGGAGAAAGTTTCTTTGAACGTCCCCTTCGTAGGGCATCGTTACGTAACAACACGAGATCTCCTACTTTGAATGAAACTTCATTCTTAGCCTTATCATAGTATTCCTTATCTCGTTCTTTGGTTTTAATTAACGTCTTTCTAGCTATTTCATGGCTCTCTTGCAGTTGTCTGGTTAACTGCTCCAAGACATTCTGGCATTCATTATAATTTGGCTCTGGTTTCCTTTGAAGAACACCAGGGATATTTGCCTTTCGCCCAAATATTAACTCAAATGGTGTATAACTTGTGCTAGTGTGCTTGGTCGTATTATACACAAACATTGCCATAGGAAGATAACTATCCCAGTCATCTTGTGAACTGCATACATAATGTCTTAAATATTCTGAGAGCACCCTATGAGAGCGTTCCAAACTACCGTTAGATTGCGGTCGAAATGCCGCTGTATGGACCTTCTTGATTCGCAATATTCTACATAACTTCTTAAAAACATCTGACATAAAATTTGCACCTTGATCTGTCAGTATAATATTTGGTATACCGAATATACTAATTACACTATTAATCAGAGTTCGTGCTATGGTTTCTGCACTTTGGTCCGGCATAGCACTCGCAATTAAATACTTAGACAGCTGGTCTTGACAGGTGAGTATGTACCTGTTTCCTGCTTCCGTTACATTTAAAGGTCCTACCACATCTAGTGCTATTTTCTCAAAGACTGCTTTCGGAGTATCTGTGATCTCCATTTTTGCTCTTACTTCAGGCCCGGTAATCTTATTCTTTTGACATGATGGGCATGAGCGTATATACCTTTCTACATCCTTTTGCATCCCTTCCCATTGATAATGGTCTTTTATCCGGGCATACGTTCTGGATATGCCCTGATGGCCTGATACTAATGACTCATGACATTCCTTAATAATCTCTAATTTATCTTGTTCTGTTAGCTCCGGGCTAGTGTTCCTAGCCTCTTCGGTTACATCCTCACTATCACTACTACCTTCTTCGCTTCCACTCTCAGGCTCTGTCACCTCTGCCGTGGCGTCCTCGGATTCAGAGCTGAGTCTCCGTGGTTGCACATTTTTATCTGAGCTAACAGGTCCTCCTAAGTTGTCATTAGCCTCACACTCCTCATTACTAGTCTCTTGGTTATTATCACTAGATTTAACTACTCGCACTTTTTGATCAGGCTCTTCGTTTCTAACTGGAATTCTACTTAAGGCATCTGCGTTGCAGTTACGTTTGCCTTCCTTGTACACTATCTCAAAGTCGTACTCTGCTAATTTCAATCGGAATTTAATTAATCTAGAAGATGGGTCTTGGACATTAAATACCCATTTCAAAGGCTTATGATCTGTTACTACCGTAAAATGCCTGCCGAACAAATACGGCCTAAAATACTTCACACTCCAAACAATTGCTAGTAATTCTTTCTCTGTCACAGAATAATTTCTTTCGGCCTTATTTAAAGTCCTGCTAGCGTAAGCTATCGGCAAATCCTTACCTATCTGTCCTTGTGACAGCACTGCTCCTAAGGCCTCATTACTAGCGTCTGTGGTCAATATGAAAGGTTTCTCAAAGTCTGGGTACTGCAATATCGGTTTCTCTGTTAACTTTTTCTTTAAGATCTGGAATGCCTGCTCTTGCTTATCCGTCCATTCGTACGGTACTTCCTTCTTAAGCAGCTCGTACAGTGGTTTCGCTATCTTACTATAGTTCGGAATAAACCTACGATAATAGCCTGACAAGCCTAGAAATCCTTTCAGCTGTTTCGTAGTGGTAGGCTGAGGATATTCTCTTACTGCTTGAACCTTTCGATCATCAGGTTGAACACCGCCCTTAGTAATTACATGTCCTAAGAAAGCTACCTCCGTTCTTAGAAATTCGCATTTATCTGGACCTAATTTGAGATTTACCTCTCTCAATCTCTGAAAAACATCACGTAATCTCTGATTGTGGTCCTCTACAGAGCTAGCATACACAATCAAATCATCCATATACGCCAAACATTTAATGCCTTCTAAGCCTGCTAGTGCTGTTTTCATCAAACGCGTAAAAGTTGCTGGCGCGTCTCGAAGTCCCATAGCTAATCTCTTGTATTCATAGTGCCTCCCTAAGGCAGAAAATGCTGTCTTTTCTCTGTCCTCAGGCTTCAGCAATACCTGATGGTATCCACTGGCCAGATCCATAGTGGAAAAATACTTCGCTTTTCCTAGGGCATCTAATATTTCAGAAATTAATGGAATAGGATACGTAGTTCCTATGGTGACGTCGTTCAAAAGTCTGTAGTCCACTACGACCCTCCACTTCTGCTTACCAGAAGCATCTAATTTCTTTGGGACTAAAAGGATGGGACTAGACCATGGGGAAGTCGAAGGAGTAATAATATCATCCTGTAACATCTGATTTATCTGACGACCTATCTCTTCTTTCTGAGCCTCGGGTAACCTATATTGCCTCACATGAATTGGAGGTTGATCTACGCGTGTGGGGATAGCATGTTGAAGTATATTCGTATGCGTTAATTTATCCCCTTCTAAGTGAAAAATATCCTGATAAGCCATGCAGATAGCGTAAATTTTCTCCCTGTCTTGGGGAGCTAAGTGATCTACTCTAAGCAGCTCCCGTATTCGCTGCGTTCGAGATTTACCTTCCTGATTATGATTATTATTATCATCCCTCTGCGCGATCGGCCTCTTGGCCTGACTATCGCCCTTTACAGCTATGGTTTCTTCAACCTTGTGTACCTCCGCTGTATTTTCGCTTTCTACATCCAGTAACTTAACTACTGGGCTTTTTAATCGCCACTCCCTGTCAGTAGTGTTCAACATACTAACGAGTGCGACATAATCCTTGGCTTTCGTTAAACACTCAGCTAGGTATACACCTGGCTTTACTTCCTGCCGCTCTATCAAGCCTTCGGCTGACGGTTTGTCTACTTCTATGGCTACGATTTTCTCCACTCTTGGTTCGAGCACCACCCACATATCCTCTTTCGCCCCTAGTGGGTATCTTTTTCCTGCTATCACAGCATAGCCTTCCTTATAATTTAAGACGCTGTCTCTTAACACGTCCTTTCCAATTATACCGTCTTGTTTCAAATTAAAGTCGTTGTCCACTACATGGAAGTCTGGACATCTACCACCAACGGGAATTCGAACTTTTCCTTTGGTTTGCTTCGAACCTTTCGTTATGCCTCTTAACTTCAGAATTTCCTTGCGGTTAACCCAAGCACCGTAAGGAACACTACCTTCCTTAATAAGAGAGACATCACTTCCTGTGTCGATTAAAAATCTTAAGGCATCCTTACGCCCGGTTACCGTTATTAATACGGTACCCTCTTCATGCTGTCCGACCTTACTGGGACTGATGGTCTTATGGGAGATCTCAAGCGTCCCTGACTTGTCTCCCTTATCTAGTTTAAAGCCTCTCTCTCGGTTTTAAACCAGCATTCTTTAGCTGAATGCGACCATCGCCTACAAATTCTACATCGCGTCTTTTCGCGTGTTCTATCACGGGAATTATTATTATTATTACCGTTACAACTCTGAACATTCCTAGTCTGTCTTCTAGGCAAGAACTCTGTTCTACCTTTGGGCTCGCTATCGCATCTGGTGCGACACTGCCACTGTAGGTGGCCAACCTTGCCGCAAGCGTAACAACGCCTGAATTCCGGCTTCGAATTTCTACGTGGGCACTCTGCCTTTTTGTGCCCTCTTTCATTACACTTAAAGCATTTCGGTCCCACCTTATTCGCGCTCTGTTGGTAACCAGAGGTGCGCACTATGTTCACCTCGTTACCGGTCTTACCGGTCTCTCTATTTCTGTTTTGGTTAGCTAATTTCTTTCTACACTGCCGTGCCCAATGGCCTGGCTTTCCGCAATAATTACATTTTATCTCTCCTGCGGCGTTTCTTCGAGGAGTAAGGGATTCCTTTGTCTTAGAACTCTGATTCTTCTGCTTACAATCTCTAGCTATATGTCCCTCCTTATTACAATTAAAGCATATTAGCAGCACCTTGTTATAATGGGGAGATTTACTAGGTTTTTGCGCCCCTTGCGTGGCCTTGCCTTGCCACCGACCCTTCGTGTAGCTTACCGGCTGGGTGTGCGCGCCTTCTTTTCTAGAAGCCGTACTATTCCTGAGGAGTGCCTCTCTCTCCTTCTGGGAATTAATCATGGCTTCTTCTTGTCTAGCAATAGCTACAGCCGCCTCAAAAGTTTGAGGGCTACGATCCTGTAGCTTACCCTGTATTCGCGCTGTATGAATCCTCTGAGTGAAAGCCGCTATCGCGATTTTCACTAGCATTCTGCGCTGCCCTGTACGATATTCTATTGGTTCATTCTCCAGGATAGCGTTTCGAAACATCAACGCCATTTCTTCAATTCTATGGGCCCACTCGGCCACGGTTTCCTTCGGTCCCTGGCTTTTTTGGAACAATTGACACAAATACAAGTCAAAAGTGCCCTGTTTTCCATAATATTCCCAAAGAGCTTCCTTAGCTCTTCCCAGTTGATTATGTCACATCTAGATAATAACTTTTCGCGAGCAGAACCCGTAATCTTTGTCAAAATATATTTAAAGAATAACGGTTGGTCCCTATCCTTGATCATACTCTGTGCGGCATCCACATTAGCAATAAACTCACGCAATTGCTCTGGTTTGGCACCACTAAATTCATGACCTATTAACCGATATCCCTCAGTAACTGACACGTATAAATGTCCATCCTGTGCATCCCCAGCACTATCATAGTCAGAAACATTATCTGGCACATCATTGGGTACATTGGAATCTGCCATATTTACAACACTTGTGGGTACTTACCACTGCCCGAATATCTGCTGTCTTCTCTCGGTGTCTCGGCGTTGAGCTCCTCCAGGTGCCTCCTGCTGCTCTCCTGTCCTGATGTCCGCTTCCTTCTGCGTAGGCTGGAACGGTAGGCCTCTCGTCTGCTGCTCTGGACCGGATCTGCGAATCTTCTTGCTTGAGCTAGCCTCTTCTGCGTGGCTCTTAAAAATCTGTCTCTTCACTGAGGCGGAATCGAACCCAGTACCCCGCAGCTGCACACCAGTTTTGTTTTTCCTGTCGTGACACAGGCTTTGCCACGACGAGAATGATAAATGATCAGATTGACTTCCTCCGAGCGGTAATGAGGGATTGTTCAATGGGCCTGGGAGATTTGCTACGTGTGAAGAGACGAAGTCCTCTATTTCCCAAAACCTTCCTTTAATAGCAGATTGATGAGTATGTATAATTATATACAGTATTTACAATCTCCTTCCTAGCTTCAAATGACGCTGACATAGAAGACTTGGCGTGGTCGAAGTATTGAAGTGAATACTCTAAGTCCACACTTGGACCTTATTATTATTATTATTATCGGAGACCTGACTGACAGGGCTTCCGCCCGCACTTCTAGCCGACTTGTTCCAAAAAGCCTCGATCAGGGTGTGTACCCCTGTTTTATACCTTCACTAACTTTCGCCTCCCTTCGAGAAGGCCATCGAAGTTTCCATCCTATGGAGAATGTCCTCAGACACACGAAAACGGAATTGCCTCTTCCGTTCACTCGCTACCCACCTTTTCTGAAGATATACTACGCACCTTTAGCAGGGTGCAGCTTATGATTCACCTACTTCGACCAAGCCTTACTTCTAATTACACAACTTGTGGCTCACAGCTTTTGGTGTGCCTTCAACTCTTAAATCTTGTATGATTCTTAATTTACTTATATCAGCATTATAATTATGATTCCTTGGCCTTGTTGCCATTACATAGTCATTACTATTAACTTATAATTTCCCTTATAATATTAACGTATATCTCAGCGACACCATTCCTCCTACGTCCCGGTCATGGGTTCGATCCTCGGAAGAATGAGTCCTGAGCTCCAATCTGGGGCTGACACGACAGGGGTTTCTGCATAAGATGGCGGCTATACATAGGCTCTTATGGACTCTTCCTCCTCCGAAGGGACACAGCCGCCGTCCTCCTCCTCATCCGTATAGCAAAAGGGCAAAAGGTCTCCTCCTCCTCCTAGCAAAGGGGCAACTGGGCAAAAAAAGACACCTCCTCCTCATCTGTAGGGCAAAAGGGCTCCTCTTTCTGGCAAAAGGGAATAAGGGCTCTTCTTTCTGGCAAAAGGACAAAAGGGCTCCTTGGCAAAAGGGCACCTCCTCCTAGCAAAAGGGCTAAAGGGCTTCTCTTCCGGGCGAAAGGGCAAAAGGGCTCCTCCTCATCTGTATGGCAAAAGAGCTCTTCTTCCTGACAAAAGGGCTCCTCTTCCTCGCATAAGGGCTCCTCCTCTTGGCAAAAGGGCTCCTCATGGCAAAAGGACAAAAGGACTCCTCGTTACAGTTACTGAGGTTACTTAAATCCCTCCTCCTACGGACAGATGCCTTCCTGAATTGAACTTCACATTACTCGTACAAACAAATATACTTACGTTATGCAGCGTTGTCCTCGTCGCATAAGTTTTTCGATTGAGGAGGGAGCGGTAGGAGGAGGAGAAGGTATTACTTTTTTCAGCATGCAGAAATATTGCAGGTTAAGCAAATGCTGTATCCGACAAGACACACCAGGTTCAATCTAGTTACAGAATGCAGTTGCAAAAATATAGAATTGACATGCTGTATGTCTTTATCCGACAAGACAAAACATGTTGACTATTAAACAAACAACTTTTATCGCTACTGTGGTGTATGTTTCTATTCGTCAAGACAAGTTACAATTAGCACACACTAGAATTGACTGTAGAACAAGACAAAACATGTTCAGAACAGAAAAACGTATAGCGCAAAACATGATAAGATTAATCTTTCTGTTGATACAATCGCACTCCTATGCAATCAACGCGCACACATAGAATTGCAAATGTTGTATATCTCTTTCCGACATACTTCTTCATCACTGCAGATAAAATTATATTAGTTACTACTAAGCTGAGGATACCGTTGTCCTAAGGAGATGGATCTTGCGGAATCGAACACATGCAACAGGAAAAAAGATCTGTTTAGTTATCGTAACAGAATAAAAAATCATACTACTGTGCAGATAAAATGATTTTACTACTTGGCAGGGGATACCTTTGTCCTACATCATATTGTGTTAAGGAGAAAAATTATGGATTCAAACCCTGTTTTAACAAAATAAAAATAATAGGATTGAACCTTTGTTTACGAGGGAGAGGAATAGAAGTGTACTTCCTCTTAAATAAAAAATCACTACTATTATGCAGATAAAATGAGCTGTAAGAGGGATCGGAAATATATATTGTTAACTTAACCTTATTTTAGGGACGAATACTTACGCGACACTCTTTTTAAGTCGACAGGTGTTTTGAATTGATGTAACCTCGAAGGATTTATTTCTACGAATCGAACCCTCAGCCTCATAAACTACGACATAGTAGGACAGAATGCTGACACTTACAACAGGTATTTTTGTGTTTAGAACACTAATTGTCTGATTGAAACATTTTATGAATATAGATTTAAACACTAGAGTTATTTTATGGTCTACTGTAATGTTTACAAGACTACAAAAGGGCAAAAGGACGAAAGGACTCTTCCTCCTCCTCCTTACCACGCCTTCCTCCTAGGGATAAAGGACTAGTGGGCTAGGGTGCCTATCCTCTCTTTATCCGTGCTTGAGACCGGCTCTACATCTAGAGATGGAGTTAACACCCTAAGGAAGGGAGAATGTTGGAAAATAATCTATACAAATATAGCAACCCGATTGACTATATACTACAGAAGGATGACTTAGGTGAGGGTAGGTGCTGGGAATGTAGGAAGGTGTTTAGGCTATTGTACTGTCGAGAGAGAGCTATTACTTAATAATACCTACACGACGTAATACTTGCTCTATTTCAAAAATATCTTCTTTATACTCTGTGTAACCGGCCTCTCGATAGGCTCTTAGCAGTTGCAAACGTTTTACGAGTACGTTCGAGTCTTTACAGTATCTTACGTCTACATAGGGTAAGAGGCTTGTTGTGAACTTTGAGCCTATATGCAGACAGTAGATGTTTAGCGACTTGTTTTGATGTAATACGTGCCTCAGTAGTAGCGTTTCCAGGTACAAACTTAACTTGTTTCGATAGCAATTAAGCGTTGAAATTTTCTTCTACTTCATCTTGCATTTCTTCTTGAGATGTTTGCACGGCGACAGTACGTGTAGTGGGCTTAGAAAATGAAGCGAAATCATAAAGCTCTAATGGCAATGAAACATTGAGATCTTCTTTTTCTTATTCTTCTCCTTTTCCTTTATTACTGTTATTATCAGCATCGTTATCCTTATTATCATGACCATGATCTTGCCTCTCTTTATCTCGAAATGTGTGCTTAGTAACAGAACTTGTAGCAGTCCTAGACAACAATGGAGAATTAAAAATCTCTCGCAGAGGTGTACTTTTTAAAAATAAATCAGTGTTTGCTTGACTACGGTTGAGCTCTTTGTATTTTCTTCTCGATGATGCTACATTACACGCGGCTCCGTGACGTTGAACGTTGTATGCGTTCTTGAACTCTCTTCTATAATGTTTGCATTGAAAAATTGTCCTACATGATATCTCATGACGTCTCTTGAGATAGCCTCGGGAAAATGCTTTTCCACACTCTTTGCAAATATAGGTAAAAATAGGATTTTCCATGACGGACTTTATCATCTGCTACAGATTCTTCTTTTTAAAAGATACAAGTTAAATCTTTAGACACTTGTCACGCTCTATTTCGATGATGCGAACAGCTTAACGATTAGCAGAAAACTAACACTAAAGCGTATAACCAAGGTGGCAAACAGTGAGGTTTAACCCCGTCAAGATGGCAGCAGTGCGGTTAGTGATGTTCTGTTGTTTAAAATTCCGCGCCCACGTGGTTAAAGATGGCAGCTGTTATTTTGACAGGTGTAAAAAAGCACGTGGATTTTAAATTCCGCGCCACGACGTGCATAAGGTGGCAGCAATGAGGTTTAGCGCCGTGAAGATGGCAGCAGTGAGGTTAGCAATGCTCTATTGTCCTTAAAAGTGAGGTTAGGGTCCGTCAAGATGACAGCTGTCAAAAACGCACGTGGCCAAGCACGTGGCTTTGTTTACAAACAAGAGCATGTGGTCATGACGTCACGACCACGTGGTATGTTGTGTCAGCACGCGAAGTTTAAAATCTACGCCCACGTAGTTAGAACTTGTCAAAAGCACGTGGATTTTAAATTCCGCGCTCTACGTAGTTAAGTTATTGCACATAGATACGAATGAAGCAAGTAATCCGCACATGAAAGCAATCATTCCGCACTCATTCATGGAAGTGAGGTTAATTTTCCAGAAAATAAATCGCTATATGTTATCATAGATATTCCTTGCTATAAGTTCCATTTTGTATCATAGATCCACCTGTAAGTAATCATTTGATACTCATTTATGGAATTGAGGTTAATTTTTCAGAGAAAAATCGGTAGATCATATCATAGAGGAATGGATGAAAACCTACAACCTGTTTTCCAGTCAGTGACCGAGTCAGGGATGGAATGAGTGAAGCCCCGATCTTGGGGCGAGGATGGGAATTGTGCCGGCTGCCGAGGCCTGTCGCACTCCTCTGGGGCAATGATAAATGACTGACAGATGAAATGAAATGATAGTGGAGAGTATTGCTGGAATGGAAGATGACAGGGGAAACCGGAGTACCCGGAGAAAAACCTGTCCCACCTCCGCTTTTTCCAGCACAAATCTCACATGGAGTGACCGGGATTTGAACCACGGAACCCAGCGGTGAGAGGCCGACGCGCTGCCACCTGAGCCACGGAGGCTCATCAGGTTATATCATAGATATTCCTTGCAATTTTAAATACCATGCTATTCTTTGGTCCACTCTATCCGTTTAGAATTTTAGTATCAAAAATGGTGTCAACACACAAAACTTTCTACCCGTATATCACACATTATGAACAGTTTTATGAAATCTTTGACAATATAACTACCTCTACGACCTGTCCGACTCATTTAAGGGATTAAGGAAATTTTTCCAGAGAATGAATCGATAGATTATATCATAGAGCAAACTGCAGCGAAGAATCAACGAAGAGCTTAGTCCTGTACCTCTGTATGAGGTTTGACCATACTCCTTGCTATTCGAAGTTCCATGCTTATTGCTTTTCGTGTGTCCAGTCTATTTCTTAAGAGCTTTGGTATCAACAATGGGATCAACACTCAAAACCTTCTACCCTATATCACACATTATGAGCAGTTTTATGAAATCTTTTGACGATATTAGCTCCACGACCCGTCCGAGTGCCTCATGAGCCTCGGTGCAAATTTGAGTACTGTCAGTGGAGGCGTGTAGATTTATATAACGAACAAACTTACTTTTGATTTCGAAGGCGCAGATTAGTCTATCTATTTGTCGACTGGAGTACTTGTGAAGACACGAGACGAAGTGACTCTCCTCCTTGCATGATTAAAGAAGAAGACTCTGTATATTTATAGAATAGTCGGAAAATAGCCTGTATATTATTGGCATGCATCTTCGGGTGACAAATCTTGCAAAGCCAAACGTAGGAAAGAGAGAGACAACGTGAACCGGGTATATGAGGGTTAGAGGGTTGGTCCTACTGATATACAATTTGAAAAAAATAATTCGATATCTCGCACCACTATAATTTTTTCAGCTGCTGAATTTAACCAATCAGATAGCTTCGCGGTCGAATTCAAATGGGCTTTGTGATGCGGTGTTGCTAAATTTTGAAGTGGCTTAAACCGGTTTGAGAGTCATGCCGAGAAAGCAGCATCAAACACACCGTGGCGTGGTTCCAGCTGGTGTCACCCTAACGTACTTGCTATGGTACGATCCTGTCAGCTCGGAGGTCCGTGTTCATATGCCTCCCCTGGCGAAATTATTTTCCTTCGATGGGTGCTCTAAAGCCTGTCTAAAGGCCCGCTCCTACCTAATGGAATGGAATCGAATCGAACTGAACATAATTTGTTTTTAACATGTGTTTAAATTGGAGATAGAGATGGCGATCGCCACTAGTCGAATCGAATCTAACCGAACGGAACATGATTCTCTGTCAAGAATATTTTTCGACTAGCGGAGCGGAATCGAACAGAATTATCAAGATTCGTGAAACTTCGTAAACGGTCGGGTCGAGATCTTTCGGACGACCATTTGGCGGCAAATGTGTATCAGCTTTAGCTGTTTCTTGGATACGGTCGGGAACGTTCCGTTTTGGGATAGTTTATTTGACTTATTAATACTAGACACGAAAAAACTTATCACTTTAGTTCAAAAATATAATTTCCTCTACTACAAGACCCACGAGCATTACTGCAACAACGCCAAAAATAATGCCTGGGAGGAAATAAGCAAGGCTATGAAAAACCAAACTTATCAGAATAATCAATTTTGTGGTAGGTTACTGTAGTCTATACACAATTATTTCATACTTTTGTTGACTACATCACAAAATCATGTTATGTTGGAGTCCACATACAGTATATCATCATCATCATCATCATCATCATCATCATCTGTTTACCCTCCAGGTTCGGTTTTCCCCTCGGACTTAGCGAGGGATCCCACCTCTACTGCCTCAAGGGCAGTGTCCTAGAGCTTCAGACTCTTGGTCGGGGATACAACTGGGGAGTATGACCAGTACCTCGCCCAGGCGGCCTCACCTGCTATGCTGAACAGGGGCCTTGTGGAGGGATGGGAAGATTGAAAGGGATAGGCAAGGAAGAGGGAAGGAAGCGGCCGTGGCCTTAAGTTAGGTACCATCCCGGCATTCGCCTGGAGGAGAAGTGGGAAACCACGGAAAACCACTTCGAGGATGGCTGAGGTGGGAATCGAACCCACCTCTACTCAGTTGACCTCCCGAGGCTGAGTGGACACCGTTCCAGCCCTCGTACCACTTTTCAAATTTCGTGGCAGAGCCGGGAATCGAACCCGGGCCTCCGGGGGTGGCAGCTAATCACGCTAACCACTACACCACAGAGGCGGACATACAGTATATCAGTACGATAATTGACATCACTTCCCACATGAGATGTATCTTTAAGTGTTTATTATATTTACAGTGAACGATTTCGTAAGTGGCATTCCCTAGGTTTCAAACTGTCGTATATGTGTTCCTAACAAATAGTAGGCTACTGTATACGAAATTGCTCTGATGTGGACTATAAATACATTTAACAGTCTTTAATTAATGTTACAGAGAGTTGGCCATGCGGTTAGGGTCGCGCAGGTGTGAGATTTTATTCGGGAGATAGTGGGTTCGAAACGCACTGTCGGCAGCCCTGAAGATTATTTTCCGTGGTTTTCCCATTTTCATACCAAGAAAATGCTGGCCCTGTACCTTAATTAAGGCCACGGCCCTAGCCATTTCCTATCCTATTGTCGCCATGACCTATCTGTGTCGGTTTGAGGGAAAGCAAATTGTAAAAAATAAAAAAATAATATTGAGGCTACCTCGATTAATGATTTCATCCTGCCACGGGAGGCAATCTGTTGCATTAAAGAAGTTCTAAAAATGATCACGGACTCCCATTGCATCTTAGGTAGCATTTCCTCCTGTTAAATTAAACTTTTCTGTTAAATTCTACTATCTGAAATGGTTGTTGAAATTACAATACAGTAAATCTGAAGTAGGCCTACCGGCGAGATTTAGCTTCATCGCGCATTAAACATTCCAATAAGTTTGAATACTCTCCGTTTGGCTCTCTTGTTCATTTCATGCACCCAGAAACTTCTCCGATCTCTCATAATTTTCTGCCTCCTCACACCTTCTATCAGACCGTCCATTGCTAGCCTGAAGTTTCCCGCAGGATCCCGTTCGATTCTGTTCTGCTAGATGTGAGCGGTCGAGTGGAATTTTCGGCTGTTCGGTTCGATTCGATTCCACTAGGTGGGAGTGAGCCTTTAAGCCACGTGCAGATTTAGCAAAGCCCATTTGAATTTGCCCGCGGAGCGATCTGATTGGCTGATAAAATAACAACGGCGTGAGATTTTTTTTTTCAAACTATTTATCAGTATGATCAACCCTCTAAAGCTCATATACGCGGTTCACATTGTTTCCCACCACCCTGTATTCGTAATTTCCTGTTTCTAAGGTGTACATCAGAGATGTTGTCAAATATGTTTGACATCACGACGACTGGGCAAGGAGGGTGGTAGTTGGTCAGATATCTCCCGTATTGTCCTTTTAAAGAGCTAGCAACGCTATGTTAAGTCTCCAGTTTGTACATCACTAGTTTATAACCACACAAATATGACTCATATTTTCGTATAATGCCCGCAGGTGATTTTTTTTATCACTGGTTTAAGAGGATAGCTTCACTTAAAGCAGCACAGGAAAGTTGAAAATATGACCACCCTTGCGACTGGAACAAGACATCTTCAATATCCCAGTGAATGAATGAATGATTTGGCTGCGACGGCTTCTTGGAAATACCATAATGGCAGAGGATGTTGCCTGTCAAACATGCAAAGTGTAAAATAGAGAATGATGTAGTTATTAAGGTTCAGGAATAAAATACACGTGGAATGGTGCTACACATTTTAAGTTATTTTCTTATTGTTCGGTTTTGTACTGTGCACTACATTCCGTTTACATGATTTCAGCTCTGGTGGTGTCCTCGATGTCCGCGGTGGGGATAACAGCAGGTGCTCATCGACTCTGGGCGCACCGCTCATTCAAAGCCACGTGGCAACTACGTCTTATACTCGCGGTGTTTCAGACCATCGCTTTCCAGGTGAGTTCTCTTGATAACAGCAGGAAATTTGTGTAGGAGGGTATCACTGTTCAATGCTGAATACTCGTATCTCCACAGGTTCTGTCGTGCTAACATTGGAGCACCATCAGCGGACAAATAGTAGATAGTAGATAGTTCTTCAGACAGTTTGCATAACATACTGTATAGTTGAACTGCGATACTCTAGCTCGTAGCTTATCTTAACGATAAATAGGAGTACCTTTAATTAGTGGCTTACTCCAGCTTCATAATAATAATAATAATAATAATAATAATAATAATAATAATTAGAGCCTCCTCTGCGAACCATGTGACCTTGCCGCGGTGGGGAGGCTTGCGTGTCCCAATGATGCAGATAGCCGAGCCGCAGGTGCAACCATATCGGATGGGTATCTGTTGAGAGACCAGACTAACGAATGGTTCATCGAAAGGGGGGTAGCAGCCTTTCGGTTGTTGCAAGGGCGGCAGTCTAGATGATTGACTGATACGGCCTTGTAATAATATTCAACATGGCTTAGCTGTGTTGATACTGCTACACGGCTGAAAGCAACGGGAAACTACAGCCGTAACCACCTCCCGAGGACATGCAGCTCTCTCTGTATGAAAGATGTACTGATGATGGCTTCCTCCCGGGTAAAATATTCCGGAGGTAAACTAGTCCCCCATTCGGATCTCCGGGTGGGGACTACACGAGAGGGGGCGATCATCAGGAAGATGGATACTGACATTCTGCGAGTCGGAGCGTGGAATGTTAGGAGTTTGAATCGTTGTGGTAGGTTAGAGAATCTGAAAAGGGAGATGGATAGGCTAAAGTTAGATGTAGTTGGTATAAGTGAAGTACGTTGGCAGGAAGAACAGGATTTTTGGTCAGGCGACTACCGAATTATCAACACGAAATCAAACAGGGGTAATGCAGGAGTTGGTTTAATAATGAATAAGAAAATAGGGCAGCGGATAAGCTACTACGACCAGCATAGTGAAAGAATTATTGTCGCCAAGATAGACACCAAACCAGTGCCCACCACAATAGTACAGGTCTATATGCCTACTAGTTCAGCGGATGATGAAGAAATTGAAAGAATATATGAGGAGATAGAAGATTTAATACAATATGTCAAAGGTGACGAGAATCTAATTGTGATGGGAGACTGGAACGCAGTGGTAGGCCAAGGAAGAGAAGGTAGCACAGTAGGAGAATTTGGATTGGGACAAAGGAACGAAAGAGGAAGTCGGCTGGTTGAATTCTGCACTGACCATAATTTAGTCCTCGCCAATACTTGGTTCAAACACCACAAACGACGGCTGTATACGTGGACGAGACCTGGAGACACTGGAAGGTATCAAATAGACTTCATTATGATTAGGCAGAGATTCAGAAACCAGGTGTTGGATTGCAAAACTTTCCCAGGAGCAGACGTGGACTCTGACCACAACTTGTTGGTCATGAAATGCCATCTGAAGTTGAAGAAATTGAAGAAAGGAAAGAATGCTAAAAGATGGGATCTAGACAAGTTGAAAGAAAAGAGTGTGATGGATCGTTTCAAGGAACATGTTGCACAAGGACTAAATGAAAAGGCCGAAAGAAACACAGTAGAGGAAGAGTGGAGAGTCATGAAAAATGAAGTCAGTAGGGCTGCTGAAGAAATGTTAGGAAGGAAGAAAAGATCAACTAAGAATCAGTGGATAACTCAGGAGATACTAGACCTGATTGATGAACGACGAAAATACAAGAATGCTAGAAATGAAGAGGACAGAAAAGAATACAGGCGATTAAAGAATGAAGTGGATAGAAAGTGCAAGGTAGCTAAGGAAGAATGGCTGAAGGAGAAGTGCAAGGATGTCGAAGGCTGTATGGTCCTGGGAAAGGTAGATGCTGCATACAGGAAAATCAAGGAAACCTTTGGAGAAAGGAAATCTACGTGCATGAATATTAAGAGCTCAGATGGAAAGCCACTTTTGGGAAAGAAGACAAAGCAGAAAGATGGCAGGAGCATATCCAACAGTTGTATCAAGGTAACGATGTAGATAATTTCGTTCTGGAACATGAAGAGGCTGTTGATGCTGATGAAATGGGAGACCCAATTTTGAGGTCAGAGTTTGACAGAGCTGTGAGTGACCTAAATAGGAACAAGGCACCTGGAATTGATGATATTCCCTCTGAATTACTGACTGCCTTAGGAGAAACCAGCATGGTAAGGTTATTTCATTTAGTGTGCAAGATGTATGAGACAGGAGAAGTCCCATCCGATTTTCGGCAGAATGTTGTTATACCTATTCCCAAGAAAGCCGGTGCTGACAGGTGTGAAAACTACCGCACTATTAGTTTAGTATCTCATGCCTGCAAAATTTTAACACGTATTATTTACAGAAGAATGGAAAAACAAGTTGAAGCTGAGTTGGGGGAAGATCAATTTGGCTTCAGAAGAAATGTAGGAACACGTGAAGCAATCCTGACTTTACGTCTGATCTTAGAGGATCGAATCAAGAAGGACAAGCCCACGTACATGGCATTCGTAGATCTAGAAAAGGCATTCGATAATGTTGATTGGACCAGGCTATTTATGATTCTGAAGATGATAGGGATCAGATACCGAGAACGAAGAATTATCTACAACCTGTATAAAAATCAGTCTGCAGTGATAAGAATCGAGGGCTTTGAAAAAGAAGCAGCAATCCAGAAAGGAGTGAGGCAAGGCTGCAGTTTGTCCCCTCTCCTTTTCAATGTTTACATAGAACAGGCTGTAAAGGAAATCAAAGAGAAATTTGGAAAGGGAATCACAGTCCAAGGAGAGGAAATCAAAACCTTGAGATTTGCGGATGATATTGTTATTTTATCTGAGACTGCAGAAGATCTCGAGAAGTTGCTGAATGGTATGGATGAAGTCTTAGGTAAGGAGTACAAGATGAAAATAAATAAGTCCAAAACAAAAGTAATGGAGTGCAGTCGAACGAAGGCAGGTGATATAGGAAATATTAGATTAGGAAACGAAGTCTTAAAGGAAGTAGATGAATATTGTTACTTGGGTAGTAAAATAACCAACGATGGCAGAAGTAAGGAGGACATAAAATGCAGACGAGCACAAGCAAGGAAGAGCTTTCTTAAGAAAAGAAATTTGCTCACTTCAAACATTGATATCGGAATTAGAAAGATGTTTTTGAAGACTTTTGTGTGGAGCGTGGCATTGTATGGAAGTGAAACATGGACGATAACTAGCTCAGAAAGAAAGGGAATAGAAGCTTTTGAAATGTGGTGTTATAGAAGAATGCTGAAGGTGAGATGGATAGATCGAATCACGAATGAAGAGATACTGAATCGAATTGGTGAGAGGAGATCGATTTGGCTAAATTTGACGAGAAGAAGAGATAGAATGATAGGACACATCTTAAGACACCCAGGACTTGTTCAGTTGGTTTTTGAAGGAAGTGTAGGTGGCAAGAACGGTAGGGGTAGACCAAGGTATGAATATGACAAACAGATTAGAGCAGATGTAGGATGCAATAGTTACGTAGAAATGAAAAGGTTAGCACAGGATAGGGTGGCATGGAGGGCTGCATCAAACCAGTCTATGGACTGATGACTCAAACAACAACAATTAGAGCAATGACCTTTACACAACCATTACAATTCGGTTCTCGAAACCTTTAGTGTACTAAAGTTAATTAATTGCCTTTGCAAGGCTTAGGGAACAACATAGTGTCAGATTTCTCAGACAACAGATTTTAATCCAAAATTTGTTTCAGAAAAATTAGAAATAAATATCTTTGCTTATGAACGGTGTATTCAGGATTCGAAGTGAATGCAAACTATAGCTTTTCCTACAGAGGTCATTTCTCAAATAGAATTTTGACGTGTTTGAAAATAAGCATATTTTCCAGGTTTTCAGCCCGGTGGTATTTGAAGCTGCTCCAATAAGACAACCTCGTGTCGGCAGATTTACCAGCATATAAAGAAATCTTTCGGGACAAAATTCCGATCCTTGGCATCTCCGAAAACAAAAATTATTATTATTATTATTATTATTATTATTATTATTATTATTACTTTGGCACCGGGCGAGTTGGCCGTGCGTGTAGAGGCGCGCGGCTGTGAGCTTGCATCCGGGAGATAGTAGGTTCGAATCCCACTATCGGCAGCCCTGAAGATGGTTTTCCGTGGTTTCCCATTTTCTCACCAGGCAAATGCTGGGGCTGTACCTTAATTAAGGCCACGGCCGCTTCCTTCCAACTCCTAGACCTTTCCTACCCCATCGTCGCCATAAGACCTATCTGTGTCGGTGCGACGTAAAGCCCCTAGCAAAAAAAAAAAAAATACTTTGTCATCTTTCACTCTCAATGTCTTGGCTGGCTTCTGTCGTTGAGGGAAAAACAATTAAACTGATTTCTACTTCGTATTTAATTTTACTTAGCAATTAGTAAGGCCCTCACTCCCATGACAATACTGTCGTAATAGGTTGGCATTTAACAGCACTTAAGTGTGAGACATATGAATGAGTAAATTTATTGACCACTTTTAGCGGCAACATTTCAGCTATATGATATTTCTGAAGACATGGCAGGGGAAGGGATGATAAATATAAAGCATTGTTAATGTTACTGCACTCTATGTATCTAATGGTAACTGAGATGCTGAATAATTATTGGGAGTGGAAGTAAAGAGTATCCGAACAGTTCACTGAGGAGGAAGTGCGGGAGCGATATTTACTCTGTAGATGATTGCTGTTATTTACCAGGATGTTATCCTCCAGAATTCAGAGAGCTCCCAACTCTAACCCTTTTTAACACAACCTTCATCAGTTATCATAAATACATAGCTTATAACTACAATAGCTGAAAAACTGTCAAGGGTTACCATTCTCGTGTGCAGTTAAATACAACCGACAAATTAATTTCTAGAAATTCTTCCAACCAAAATTCCTCTAATCGCTAGCAAATGTTTAATATTCTGATTATAAAATTGCTCCACAAATTGAGAGAGCTTCACAATTAACACTGTTTCACGACAGCCTGTAAGATATTATTACTGTTATTATGTGTCTCTAACTGTTCTATGATTTAAAGTATTGACTTCTTTTACGTCGGGTTGAGTGGCTCTGACGGTTGAGGCGCTGGCCTTCTGACCATAACTCGGCAGGTTCTAACCTGGCTCAGTCCGGTGGTATTTGAAGGTGCTCGAATACGTCAGCCTCGTGTCGGTAGATTTAGTGGAACGTAAAAGGACTCCTGCGGGACAACATTTCGCCACGTCGGCGTCTCCAAAAACCGTCAGAAGTAGTTAGTGGGACGTAAAACAAATAACATTATTACCCTATTACATCTTTTGCGTTGGTCACACCAGTGTTAAACTATCACAAACGGAAATGCAGTGTAAAAATCTGGATTCTGACGGAATGATGTATTACGTACTAAATTCTTAATTGTTGTTACTGCTATTGCTTAATGCCAGAAGCTTGAGACAACGCTATTAACATCTCGTGAACTTAGCGCTGGGGTGCTGAAGTTTATACTAGTGTATGTATTTCTAATTCACTTGAGCTAGGGTTAGTAAGGAAATGAGTCAGTTTTATCATATAATTGAATCCGCCCATGGTGAAAAGGGTTTTAATTTCACTTTTAGATATTTTCTACAAATTTCTTCGTATCAGCTGACATGTTGATAAAGATGCGAGGCACTCTTGTGCTAGAGTGAACATAAATTATTCCACAATATTTTAAAGAAGGCAGAACTAGATCTCTCTCTCAACGTCCTCAGCAGCATGAGCTACTTCTAGCTCTCACTCAACTCATCAATTTATCAATTACTTTTGGGTTCAGCAATAGTTATTGAAACTCCAAACTTACTTTATTTCAAATCATCAGCATCATTTTCTAAAGGCAGTGCCTGTGTAGGCGGGATACTAACTGGAGGGTGATTGGGGATTTAAATGAGATTATGGAGTGGGTATGTGGGAAACTGGGAGTGAGATTTCTAGATCCTAATGGGTGGGTAGGAGATAGGGATCTGCGCTCAGATGGCCTTCACTTAAACCGCAGTGGTACACATAAGTTAAGAAATTTGTTTGGAAGTGTTATAGGGAGGTACATCCAGGGAAACGGGGTGGACTAGGGAGCGGTTATAAGGAAACAGGGAACTAGAAATCAAGTAGGGATGACATAAAAATGCTAGTCCTCAAGTGTAGAAGTACAATTCAGTGATAGGATTTAAAATAATTTAATAGATATATACTCACCAGATATTGTAATAAGAGTTGAATCATGGCTGAGAAATGATATAATGGATGCAGAAATTTTCTCACGGAATGGCAGTGTGTATCGTAGAGATAAGATAGGAATGGTAGGAGGGTGAGTATTCATTCTGGTGAAGGAAGAATTTGTAATTTACGAAAAAGTTAACGGTGACAAACATGAAATTCTAGGTGTAAGGCTCATCTCTAAAGATAATACGCAAATTGATGTCTTTGGACTGTTCAGACCGGGAAAAGGTAGCACAGACGTTGATTCCGAATTATTTGATGATAAGATAATCAGCTACGTGGGAAACGATGAGGAAAGGCACGTGATTGTAGCGGGTGATCTGAATTTACCACATGTCAATTGGGAAGGTAATGTGAACAACAGGAAGCATGACCAACACATGGAAAATAAGCTAATATGGGAAGGAGAGCTGATTCAGAAAGTGATAGAACCAACTAGAGGGAAAATATCCTGGACGTGGTGCTGGTAAAACCAGATGAGCTCTATAGAGAAACCGAAGTAATAGATGATATTAGTGATCATGAAGCTGATTTTGTTGTAGTTAAAAATAAATGTGATAGAAAGGAAAGTCTTAAATTTTGGACTATTAGGCAGTACCATATGGCTGATAAAGCAGACATGAGGCAGTTTCTAAAAAGTAACTGTGATCGGTGGAAAACGGTAAATAAAAATGTAAACAGACTCTGGGATGGGTTTAAAGCAATTGTTGAGGAATGTGAAAACAGGTTTGTACCTTTAAAGGTGATAAGGAATGGTAAAGACCCACCTTATTATAATAGAGAAATAAAGAGACTAAGAAGGAGGTGCAGATTGGAAAGAAATAGAGTTAGAAATAGCTGTGGAAGTAAGGAGAAATTGAAGGAACTTACTAGGAAATTGTATCTAGCAAAGAAGTCAGCGAAGGATAACATGGTGGCAAGCATAATTGGCAGTCATACAAATCTGAGTGAAAAATGGAAGGGTATGTATAGGTACTTCGTAACTTTTGATAAATACCAATAAATAATAATATATCATAAAACATATCATAAATAAAAATATATATAAACTTAATAAAGTACTTGAAATAAATTAAATTAATAAAAATAATTAATCGAGATGTCCGTAGTATGGGCGCCGGAGTTCACCAGAATAGATCCCTCGAATTTAGGTAGAGCATGATAATTCTTTATATCCCAGGGCGTGTACATAAAAGCTGCGTACTGGTACATCTGCTTCAGGCCTTACCTAACCTTCTGAAAACGACTAAATAGGTAGGAACTGCACCTAGGTTCATCAATAACTCCACTGATTCTAAAATAACTAACTATATTCTCAATAAAGAAGCCTCCGTGGCTCAGACGGCAGCGCGTCGGCCTCTCACCGCTGGATACCGTGGTTCAAATCCCGGTCACTCCATGTGAGATTTGTGCTGGACAAAGCAGAGGTGGGACAGGATTTTCTCCGGGTACTCCGGTTTTCCCTGTCATCTTTCATTCCAGCAACACTCTCCATTCTCATTTCATAGCATCTATCATTCATTAATAAATCACTTTGGGAGTGGCGACCCCATTGTAATAACAGCCTATATATGTTTCATTCATTACATCCCTGACCCGGTCAATGACTGGAAAACAGGTTGTAGGTTTTCATTCTCAATAAAATCCATGCATGAGCACCTCATCAACACATCAAAATACACTTATAATACACAAACAAAATATTACTGGAAGACTGCATATTTACAACAACAAAGAAAACAGTGGGAAAAAGAAAGCGAGAACTAAGCCACCATTTGTAGTTATTTCGTTGAATAATGTACATATAAGTAGATAAGTACCCTTCACTGTCTCTGTATTAACACGACTTGCCGATTCTCATAATCGGCACTTATAACATCACACAGATACTGTACCTCGTAATACTGTTTTCACATACTTTAACACTTGTTGTAAAGATATATACAGTTGAGCAACACACGCTTGTCGTTCCTGAACATCAATTATGGAAAGTCTGAGATAGCTTTCACCAAACATATAATACCAGGGCGCCACAAGTGCTACAATACCTAATGCGTAAGCACTATACTATTTGTCGATCAGCCACTTTCCACGAGCATAACAGACTACGTTCCACAAACGTTTGAAGTCCAGTCCAGTATAGAGCAGTAGCGTCACTTCAGTACTGTATATCCAGTTTCACTACCGTATGTGTTAGCACTACTTCCTTTCCATACAGTGTTTGTGGTTATGGTTTCCCGCCGCATGATCAACCTTTATAGACATCAGCATTCCCCTTCCTCTCACATGATACGCCTAGATTGATCCTGGCCAGCCAATCATGAGTGTATCCTCTAGTCAAGACCATGCCGTGAACTTCTTCCTGGTCTCAAGACATAAACAAACTCTGGGGTGTTTCACATGAGTCATAGAACTTTCCGAGTACAACAACAAGCTCATCTCATCAGACTGGAATATATACATGACTCATGCAAAGCTTCCAACTTCAATATAGCAATGTTTTCCCAGCCGTTGTACAAAACAAATTACTCATACCTACCATATGTGGAGATCTCCAAGCTTAAAAATATTGATGACAAAATATACAATTGAAATGCAGATAACAATAATAATAATAATAAATCGGATACTGACAATAATATCTCTCACTTCTACATATAGTGCGAGGGTGTGATATATGTACTATCACAACTTTAAGGCAGAAACAGGTTCCAACAAGGACATTCTGGGAATCATTAATGAACAAGGGTAGTGTGTATGTGAGGATCTTCAAAAGGCAGAAGTATTCAGTCAACAGTATGTAAAGATTGTTGCTTACAAGGATAATGTCCTGAGAGAGGAGGTGAGTAACGCTAAAGAAGTATTAAAGTTTACATGTGGTAACAATGAAATTTACAATAAGATAAAAAAAGTTGAAAACTAGAAAAGCCTCTGGAATTGATAAGATTTCTGGGGATATACTAAAGACAATGGGTTGGGGTATAGTACCATATCTGAAGTACTTATTTGATTATTGTTTCTATGAAGGAGCTATACCAGATGAATGGAGAGTTACTATAGCAGCCCATGTGTATAAAGGAAAGGGTGATAGAAATAAAGCTGAAAATTACACGCCAGTCAGTTTGACATGCGTTGCATGTAAGCTTCGAGTAGGCAAACTTTCTGATTATAATAAGCATGTTTGCGAAATTAATAACTGGTTCGATAGAAGGCAGTTCGGGTTTAGGAAAGGTTATTCCACTGAAGCTCAGCTTGCAGGATTCCAGCAAGATATAGCAGATATCTTGGATTCAGGAGGTCAAATGGACTGTATCGCGATTGACCTGTCTAAAACATTAGGTAGGGTGGATCATGGGAGACTACTGGCAAAAATGAGTGCAATTGGACTAGATGAAAGAGTGGCTGAATGGGTTGCTATATTTCTAGAAAATAGATCTCAGAAACTTAGACTAGGCGAAGCTTTATCTAACCCTGTAATAATTAAGAGGGTAATTTCTCAAGGCAGTATTATTGGACCTTTATGTTTTCTTATATATAGCAATGATATGAGTAAAGAAGTGGAAACAGAGATAAGGCTTGTTACGGATGATCTTATTGTCTATAGAGTAATACATAAGTTAGAAGATTGTGAACAACTGCAAAATGACTTCGATAATATTGTGAGATGGAGAGCAGGTAATGGTATGATGATAAACGGGGTTAACAGTCAGGTTGTGAGTTTCACAAATAGGAAAAGTCCTCTCAGATTTAATTACTGCGTTGATGGGTTGAAAGTTCCTTTTGAGGATCATTGTATCTAGGTGTTAATATAAGGAAAGATTTTAATTGGGGTAATCACATAAATGGGATTGTAAATAAAGGGTACAGATCTCTGCACATGGTTATGAGAGTGTTTAGGGGTTGTAGAAAGGATGTAAAGGAAAGGGAATATAAGTCTTTGGTAAAACCTCAACTAGTGTATGGTTTCAGTGTATGGGACTCTCACCAGGATTACTTTATTCAAGAACTGGAAAAATCCAAAGAAAAGCAGCTCGATTTTTTTCTGGGTGATTTCCGACAAAAGAGTAGCGTTACAAAACTGTTGTAAAGTTTGGGCTGGGAAGACTTGGGAGAAAGAAGGCGAGCTGCTCGACTAAGTGGTATGTTCCGAGCTGTCAGCGGAGAGATGGCGTTGAATGACATCAGCAGACGAATAAGTTTGAGTGGTGTCTTTAAAAGTAGAAAAGATCGCAATATGAAGATAAAGTTGGAGTTCAAGAGGACGAATTGGGGCAAATATTCGTTTATAGGAAGGGGAGTTAGGGATTGGAATAACTTACCCAGGGGATTGTTCAATAAATCTCCAATTTCTGTGCAATCATTTAAGAAAAGGCTAAGAAAACAATAGATAGGGAATCTGCCGCCTGGGCGACTGCCCTAAATGCAGATCAGTATTATTTGATTGTGATTGCCTATGCAACCATTGTTCTCTGTCCTCAGTCGTTTCATTTCATAGTAGGAGTAACAATGCCGATTCTGTGCCAAGTCTTGAAGGAAGTGTTTCTTCGGTCGTCCTTGTCCTTTCTTCCCCGTGCTTATCCTTTCTAGTAGATTGGTTACAATTTTATTATGTCGGAAGGTCTGGCCAGTGAATATAGCTCTTCTTGTCTGTATCGTTAGCATCAAAGAATCAGTTCTTTCTTTTCTTGAATTTCTTGCAGGATGCTTTTCTTTATCCTCTTTTCAATCAATTTAATCCATATCATTTTTATCTGGACCTATATCTCAAACGCTTCAGCTCGTTTCCAGTCCCGATCTCTGATTGTCCAAGATTCATACCCATACAATAGTAGCCTACACTCCATACAAAAGACCTTACAATTTTCTTCCTAATTCCAAAATCTAAATTTGCACTGATCAAAACATTTAATTACTAAACGCCTGATTGCCAAGCGCTATTCGCTTCTGATCTCTTTGCTGCACCTGTTGCCACTTGTGATTAGACTTCCTAGATAAGGGAAACTGGTGACTTCTTCCACTCTTGTCAGTAAGTTTGATGCTGGTGTGAATTCGTTCAGGATGATTACTCACAATTAATTCCTTGGTCTTCTTAACATTAATGTTTAAGCGTGAATCTGACAATGCTTATGACAATATATTCAGCATCTTGGACAACTCCTTCTCGGAGTTTCCGAAAATTACTATATCGTCTGCAGATCGAATGCATTGGATACGGTGCTCACTTATTTTAACTCTTTTGTATTTTCCTTAAACTTGGTTATAGCTTTATCTATGGATACCTTAAAGGGGCGCAGTGAGATTGAGCAGCCCTGCATTACGCCTTTTATTATTTTTGCTGTCGGGACACTTCTTCCATCTACATCCAGTTCAAACCTGTAGCTTTAAAAATTTTGAATAGCTTGTCCCAACTCACGCTATCAAAAGCCTTTTAATTATCTACCAACGATACTTAGGAGTTTGTACTTATCTCCAATCTCCTTTCTAAAATAGTTCGGAGATCCAAAATTGCTTCTCTTGTTCTCGTCCCTGTCCTAAATCCTAGCTGGTCCTGATCAATTTGTAAGTTTAAATTTTTTACTTATCCAGTTTTTTTTATAATAGATAGTAGTATTTTGGATGTATGAGAGAGCAGAGTTATGGGTTTGTGTTTGGAGCATTGTACACTACTTCCTTTCTTTGGTATCACAACCGTTCTACTTTTGATAAATTCTTCTGGAATTACCCGGCGAAAATCTTGTCCTGCCTCCGTTTTGTCCAGCACAAATCTCACATGGAGTGAACGGCATTTACGTAAATATTGATATATAGAAGATATTTCAAGTTATATCCCATATTCGTTAGCTGTTCTCCTAGTATGTTATCTGAACCGGTAGGTTTATTTTAATCGCTGAAGTGCTAATTGAAACTCCATTCTTGTAATGGTAGAAACTTTATCATCTTCCTCTACTTCATGTTCCTGTTTAATACACGTTAGTTCGTTCAGCACATTTTCTCCATGATACAGTTGTTCAAGGTATTTCTTCCACCGTGCACTGATGTCATTATTATCTATTGAACCAAGGTCATGGGTTCACTATTAATATTTTCCCATTTTTATTTGTTACTACGGAGCTTTTCACTTTCGGTTTCCAGTTGAATATTTTATTTAATTTGAATTAATGTAAATACCAAGTTTAATGAAAATCCAGTGAGCGAGTGGTGAAGACATGATGACGGGTATCTGTGTGTCAATTTCTGGAAGAAGCGGATGGTGTTGACTGTAGAAAATTTGCGAGCACTTTATGTAGAGCAGGTAGACTGTTACCTTGGACAGGTTGAAACGATTGGAATAGTATACATTGAACCCACGAGAATAAGGCGAGTTTATAGGAAGTAGTTGTAATGAAAAATAATTTTTCTTGACACGGTGTAGTGATCCTGAGCATTACAGGATAAGATTTTTGTGCTGATTTGCATCAAGTCGTGCTTTACAATAGAACTAGCCAATTTAGTGAGAAGGGAGCCATACTTTCTGATTTCGACTCAGTTTAATGTAACTTAAAAGCTTTTTAGCCTGTCGAACACACATGTTCTGTATAGATATTACACTATAACATACCTTAAAAAAACCACTCGAGACGATCTTTAAATAGATTATCGTTAAAAAATATAATTGCCGATATAATAGGTTGACCATTAAATACTCATTAAGTACCCTTGCTTATTTTTAAAAATGAATTGTAATACGAGAAATAATAATAATGATAGCGACTACAGTGATAATACTAAGGGAACACTAGGGCTAGAGCACCTAAGGGGGAGGTGCAGCATGTCATTGACCTGGCTAAGGAGGAGGGAATGACGTCATAGAGCGCAGTGGACTGGCAGCCGTTTGGAGTCGAGCCAATGAAGCAGCAACGGTTTTTCAAACGCCGCGCACTGTATGCTGGAGTTGAAACAAGGCAGGACCTAATTAACACGCAAGAGGTCGCGTCCGTTTCAGAATGCGAGAGGTCGCGCGAAGGCAAATTGCGCACGCTTAATATTTTAATGAGGTGCTATTTTCCTTTTGCAGTGAATGCTCTCATAAAAATATAAATATGTACCCTGCTTAACTGCCTTTTACCTATTACTAACATAATACCCAGTAAAAAATATTTTCTCAATATAAAAAAATGATTTTTTTGTTGCAAAATCTGGTAAAATTACGTTAGTTTCTAAAGAGCGCGAGAGGTCGCGCGTGAGCAAATTCCCTCAACGTTTACATTTGTACATTTGAATGAATGATTTGGTCACAATTCAAGATAAACCTACAGCACCACATTTCACTCAAAGCCACCATAAACATCATGAACTTTAGTTAAGAAACTTTCTTGGAAATGCAGTCATGTAAGAATGCACTACGCGAGGGGTCTCACGAAGGCAATTTGCGCTGCAGATGCGAGAGTGAAAGAAAACTTCAACGTCAGGCGAGAGAGAGGGAGGTGAGGGATATAACGAGCGCCCTAAACTCTACAGCGGGTCACAACGAAATTATTAACAAATATTAGAAAGTGCGGCAAACTGCCGCGGGCGCGACCTCTCACCTGTTAAGAGAAGTTCCAAATTTCAAATTCATAGATGTTTGGACAAAAATAAGCCTAAACATTTCCAATTATTGAATGTGACTTGGTAGAATCAGATGATTTTCTTTTAAGAACGAAACACGTCATTCTTTGTTTAATAGTGTGTATTCCTTGTTTAATAATGTGTTTTTTACAGGTGTGTTATAGTGTTTAACTTGTGTGTTCGACAGACTGAAAAGATTATAAGTTACATAGAACTTGTCAAGTTTAGGACATCCGAGGTACGAATCCCCGAGCTGACAGGCTACCCTGAGCTTGATTCTTCCCTTCTCCCAGACAAGTGTTGCGGTAGTACCGTATTCAGTCTTCTAGGACACTTTTCCCAATCCATAGTCCAAGAAGTTATAGTTTAGTGTACCTCCACCAACTTTGTCCAGACTTTCTGCACACAAGTGGAAGACTGTTCCAAGCCCTTTACACCAACTGATAACATGACCCTTTTGGGTGTTACTTTCCGCACGTACCTCATCGTACATCTAGTTCTGTTCTCTTCTCCAGAATCACATCTATGAGTGGGCACGTGATCATAGAGGCCATCACAAGTTCAATGATACAGACGCTGACCCACACAACTCCAGGCGAGGATTTTTCTTCTCACACATCGGCTGGCTGATGGTCCGCAAGCACCCTGAAGTGATCGCCAAAGGGAAAACCGTGGACATGAGTGACTTGGAGGCCGATCCCATCGTCATGTGGCAGAAGAGGTGAGTGTAACTCGGCTTCATCAGACCAGTGGAAATATCCAGTACTTTACAATCATGACGGCAAATTCACTTTTAATAATTTAATTTGTATTGCTCATAGGGTCGGTTGATGCATGCATTTCAGTGGGCTTGGCAGACTGATATGTAATAGCAACTTCTGGCTCGATGAGGAAAGCAACGCGAAACTACCTCACTCCTCATTTCTCTAGTACGCCTTTTCAGTGATGCCTAGGCCATCTATGACAGCTGATGGCTGAGCTGTTAAGGATCCAACCAGCCTTCGGGCTGATGACTAAACGTACATACAATTTAATTTGTACTCATATTCAATTACTTCACCGGATTCAAGGATCCAACAACGAATTCATTTTATAAGGATATACAAACTTTGAGGCGAGTTGCTGAGAACATAAAATTCATACATTAGTTTAAAGATTTATTTAAAGATTTCTTTATATTACTATTTATGGCTCGTCTATATTAATTCTAAGTTGTATTGTAAGGTGTCTGCCAGTTTTAACCATTTCGAAAATGAAAATCCACAGCCTGTTTCCAGTCATTCTACCGGGTCAGGAATGGAATGAATGAAGCCCCCTTCTAGCAGCGAGGATAGGAATTGTGCCGGCTGCGAAGCCTGTCGCACTCCTCAGGGGCAGTGATTAATGACTGGCAGATGAAATGAAATTATATTGGAGAGTGTGGCTGGAATGAAAGATGACAAGGAAAACTGGAGTACCCGGCGAAAATCCTGTCCTGCCTCCGTTTTGTCCAGCACAAATCTCACATGGAGTGATCAGGATTTGAACCTCGGTATCTGGCGGCGAGAGGCCGGCGCGCTGCCGCCTGAGTCACGGAGGTTTCGTTTTAACCATTTTACGAAGTAAATTATTATTATTAACCTTAGTGGCCACATTGGTCCTCTTGAATCGTTCCACTTCACTTTCTCTTTGAAGATTGTACTGTTTGGTTCTAGTGATCTGCCCAGTAATTTTCCATTCATTCCGATTGTAATTTTCTAATTTCGTCTAAAATCGTCATAGCCGTTCTACATGTCATTTCTGCTGAATATTTTTGAGTCTTAAAAAGGGTATTAATTTTATTATTGTTCTCTGCATCTGCAATCTCGAGTCCAACTGCATTGATATCTTGCTGAATTTCGTGGATCCATTTCGCTCCTGTCTCTTTACCAAGATTTCTCATCACTAGTTGTGGTAAAAGCCGATTTCTTGGCAGTCGAAAGATGTGAAAGAAATGCGGGATTCTTTTCTTCTTCACTGTGCTGGTGATTGTGTCAATATCTCGATAGACAGTTTCATTAGGAAAGATTCTCCAAATTCCTTCGACCTGGTATTTTTTAAGTTCTGATGATTCTTCTTTCAGTTTTGAGGAGATGATCAGTTCTTCTTTCGTTTTTAATTTGGAACAGCGTTGCACAAGCGTAAGTGGCTTCCGGGAGATTTACGGTTTTATAGTGTTGGATCTTAGTATCTACTGACAGGCACTTCCTATTATACGTCGAACAGGTCAGAAATTGGGTTGTTAGTTCTATTTATCCATGTTTCTTTCTCCTTTAACTTGTGTGTGATTATTTCTCCAAGATATTTAAATTGTTAAACTATGTTTTTTTAATCATTCATGAAGAATTTATTTATGTTGAGGGGTTTATTGGGCATGATCTTAGTTTTTTCAACGGATATTTGCAATCCCAATTCTAGGATAATTTCTTCTGGAGACTGGTGATCTGGGCACGACTTATTCCGAGTCAAGGTCTAAGAGAGCTAAATCGTCCGCATATCCCATGCATTTTGTTCTTATTGAAGGTTTTGCTCCAATTTTGATTGTAGGTGGGTTTTCCTTTTGCCAAAGTTTCATATTGTAATCGAGAGCTATATTGAAAAGCAGTGGAGATAATCCTTCACCTTTTTTGAGACTAGTTTTTATTGTAAAATTTTGAAACTTCTCCCCAGAACTTTACCTTGGAATTTGTGTCGGTTAGTTTGATGATTTTTATTAATTTGGGATGAACACCGTACGATCTGAGAATTTTCAAAAGTTTAAGGATGTGGATACTATCATGTGCTTTTTTCAGATCTATGAATGAGACTTATTTCTGCTCATGTAATATTCCATTATTACTAAATTAGTAGTTAGTCAATTATTTAATCATTACAAATATTTGATTTCAATATTAAATATTTATTTATTTATTTATTTATTTATTTATTTATTTATTTATTTATTTATTTATTTATTTATTTATTTATTTATTTACAAGGCCATAAAGAGGGAAATTCCCTTCCCTAGTGCTTCAAAAGGAACGTTGTATATTTCTCTACATCTCTTATTCTGTTATATAATTCCTCTAACACACATATCATATGAATCAAATTTGATGTTGATTTGTAGCTTTACATTTACGTCCAGTTCTCTATAGAAATCTATTTTACATTAAAAAAAAACGCAACGAAGATGTCTACAAGAATTTTCCATTGATTATAATTCTAAAAGTTTATAATTAACTTAATTAAATATATTTAAGGTAATTATTTTCTATATATTCTCTCCATTGATTAAAATTATAACAGGTTATAATGAATTAAATATATTTCATGTATATATTTTATTTACGAACGAAACCAACTTCGAATTAGCATGTGATATATTCTTGAGAACTGTATGCTATTACTGAAATTACCTGTATATCGTCGGCAACATTGAAGATGTTAATCCATGACTTCTCGATTTTCTCAGTAGGCAAATACTGAGACTGTACCTTAATTAAGGCCACGGCTGTTTCCTACCCTCTCCTAGCCCTTTCCTATCCTATCGTCTGCAAAAACCTGTCTGAGTGAGTGTGATGTTAAACCACTAAAGAAACATATTAAATAACAGTGGTTCGGCATCACATACATGTGTTGTACCTCATAATATTTTATGATCTACAGAGCTGTTGTATTATATTTTAAAACTATAACAGCTAACCTATTAAACTGTGTGGTTTCTAAGGAACTTGATAGAAATAATTTGCTGTATTACAGGTTGTATCTCCTTCTGATGCCACTGCTCTGTTTCATTTTCCCTACGTGGGTGCCCATTTCGTTGTGGGGTGAGAGGCCATGGGTGTCCTGGTACGTTGCCGGAGTGATGCGCTATACCTTATCTCTCAACTTCACCTGGCTGGTGAACAGCGCTGCTCATATCTGGGGCACGAGACCCTACGAGAGGTAAGAACACAGTGTATGTTCATAAGTAAGACCTGAATATTCAGGTAATATTAACATAAAAACTGTATACATATATGTACGAACAATATGTCAAATATACAGTAGAATAAAATCACATTTCTTTGCTGCGAAATGAACAGATTTCTGCATCTGAGTCAATCAGTAAAACTAGGTCATTTATAAAGAGAATTTTGTGGACAGAGAAGTTATGTAAATAATACAGCAAATAATTCATCCAGCTGTGTCCGTCAGTATAGGGTTTGTATAACCATTATTCTACTTTCCATATGCTGTACATTTTGTCACAGTTTCTGACGATTCATTTGGTCGAATACTTGAGAATTTGTATTCCTGATCGCTTCACTTCCCACGTCCCTCTTAACGCATATTTTCTCTCTCTCTGCATGTTGCCCGCATTTCCAATCACAATATCGGCCATCAACGTAGAAAGCAGTTGAACTTTAATAGGCCTGCTACCCCTAACTTTCCCTACTCTCTGCACATCGTCTATGTCCACTTCGCTAAAATTGATTTTCATTTTCCGCTGAATTAGGTCCACCACTTTATAAATTGTGAGCACTTTGTCCTCCCTCTTCTCCTCAGGCACACCGTATGTAAATAGGCATTTCTTCTTGCGATTTAGAATACTGGCTCCCACTTCTGCTTTAAGTTTCAGCGCCTCCTCTTCTATTCGTCCTTTTTTCTCCCTTTACGCTGCAACTTCTTCGGCATTTTTCCTCACTTGGGATGTTGTGTCGTCTGCCCTTTCTCGGAACCATCTCTTAATATTGTCGAACTCCCTCGTTTGCTCCTGTATCATATTTTTGAGTTGCTCAAAGGGGCAGACTTCAACAACCACCTCTTTTACTACCCTTCTGATAGCTTCCACGTCTTTCCAACTCAAATTTCCACTGGAAGTCGGACCTGGGTTCAGCTCGACTCCCCCAATCCATAGCATTGCTATAATCACCGCCGCTGTCAACATTAACTCTCCTTTCGTTCCCATTTCCATTCTCCACCCTCCGGGTTTCACTTCTTTCTTCCCTGCCATCTTCCTATGATCGCCCTGTATTGCTCCACACCAATCATCGTCAATAAAACCTTCACTTCTTTCCTGCACTGCCACCTGCGCTCCCCTCTCGCTCTCCCGGGACCCTCCACTCAACAGGTCCGCGCTCGTCAGTGGCTTAGGCTGTACTGGTCGAATACTTTCTCATAGTTAATGAAAAATGTTGAATCGCTCAACCCCCTGCGTTTCGTAATAAGCTAGAATACATAAAATATTATCGCCAATAGATGGCATGCTGCAACGAAAGAGAGCATTATTATTCTCTTTACTATGTGAATATCGGTGGCTAAGAAGTCATAACTCATATCTGAAAAAAGTGACATTTTTTTCAGGAGGAACAAGAACTTTTCAGAAGGCAGTTTTCTGTTACCATACTTGGTATTTTCATCGACACTTTGGAATGCTGACGATTTTTTATTGACAGTGAAGTTGCAGATACGAGGACTCCCTTTCCGTTCCTCCGATTATGAAAACGCACGCATTATCTTTTCACATACTACATTCAAGGTTGCTTAGCTTCAGAGTGATCACATGTTCTGGCGTTCGAAGGTAGCTAAGTTATTGGCGGTATATTCAGTACAAAACAGAGAGGTTTGATGCAAGTATCTGGAATTAAAATTTCAAGACTCAGTTCAGATCCCCTGGTGAAGGTACTGCTACACGACCAGGACATGAAGTGATCAATGTTACACTTGGCTCAGACTTTCCTACATTAGAAAGCACGCTCAGAACGACTGATGTAAGCATCGGAATTCGAATCTCAATTCTCTGCAACAATTGCAGTTAGATGCCAGAACCTACTAAAATTGGTTAGATATATTTCGAGGACTTACGCTAAACAGAATCAAGTGACATTAGCATGATTTTGAGGAACACCGAGAAAACTTTGGCACATTTCTACAACTTATTTATTTACAATATGAATCCATTGAGTGGCTGTAATTGTAGGAAAAGGATTTACTTACCTTTCACATACAACACAACTTAAGGAGCACTTTGTTGGTAATAAGAAAATAATGTTTAATTTAAATATTATTTTATGATAATGTAGCATACTAGTAATATTGAACTTTAGCAGTCACATTCATAACTTATTATTAGGGGGCGGGTGTTGTTGAAATGTCATATTTTTTTCCCTTTGCATTAGGACGTTGCTTAGCAGTATAGAAAGTCATTCTGCGATATAACAAACGATAATAACAAGTTTAATTTCGCATTCATTTGAATTTTTTGCCAATTTGGGATGATCAGTCGTTACTTCAACTTTGAAGATGGTTTTAGGTCAATATAAAGCATTTTGAAGAATCTGTAAATCATTTTAAAATGTTTCTTTAAAACTTATTCATGCATTCCTTATTGCCAGACTGATAAAGTCCACACGTGACAACATCAAATATTATGTTAACATTGATGTTTTCATGGCCCGTACTTGTAGACATGATAATTATGGATGTCAACATAAAAAATTATCAAGTGTCAGTTGCTGGTGACTAAGAAAGGGTACATCATCATTATCTAAAGGCTTTGCCTTGTCGCTGCAACCATTGATCTCTTCTCTCTGCGATCCTTTTCATCTCTCCATAACCTTGGCATCCCATCATCTCAACTACCTCTTCAATGATCTTCTTCCGTGGTTTCCCTCTGCCCCATCACCTTGCCTTCGAACAAGTTCTTTATGAAGTCCTTATGACGGAGAATGTGAGCGAAAACTGACTTTTTTCTCCTTTTTATCGTTGTTATTAAATGTCTCTGTGTGTTTATTTCTCTAAGCACTGCTTCATTAGTTTTCTTCTCAATCCAGCTAGTTCTTGTCATCTTCCTCCATAGCCACGTTTCCACTGCCTCTAGTCGTTTCACGTCCTCCTTCAAGAGAGTAAGAAAGGGTAAGGAAAGGATTTATACCTGTGAGTCTTGTGTTTACAACATATGTGCATGAACATGATACAGAACTCTGATAATTAGGAGAAAATAATTATTTCCTAACGTCTCTAGAGTACAAAAAATGCACCAGCCATTCGCCCCCGCGTACCACAAGGCCAAGAATAAATGGAAACGATAAGGGACTGTAAACAACAGTTATATAACTTCCCACTCCAGTTCAGAATTATCATCCTAAGAAGTTCTGTGCAAGAAAAATGCCAACAGAGAAGCCACTACGAAGTGTATTTTTAATTCTGTTAGTGAATTAATTTGGAAAAGACGTGTTTACAACACATAGGCGTGTTTTATTCGGTGAATTGTGCTGTATTACAGCGAGTGCGGAAAGGTGGTTTGTTGTACAACAGCACATTTAACGAGAAAAACATCTTAAATATATAACGAGTGCGAAGAACAAGTGTTCCCAGGTTCCTGGGGAACAAATTGCTAGCACTACATTCAGCAAGTAATATGTCCATATTTATATACACTCCCAAATAAATTAAAGGTTAATTATTTCTGTAAAAACAAGAGCTGTCCAGTGAAACCACTGTTACAGTCACCAGAATTTATTTGGTCAGATATTTTAAAGTCTTTTTTTTTTTTACTTATTTTACAGCATTTTTCCATAAATATTAGGGCATTTTATTGATCGTTGTCAGTGAAATTTTATCTCATCAACATCCGCCCCCTGCTTATTATACAGTACGGTAATATACCTTCTACAACACTTCATTAAAATATCCATATTTAAATATAACCTTCTGATTATCATATTGAAATGCTAATTTGTCAATAATTACATACACATTTCAATATATCATGTTAAGTTAAAATAACGAAATAAGGAGATCCATTTGAAAATATAGAGCATTTTAGACCAAATGTCGACACTAGACATATGTAATGCACAGGTCTATTTGTAAGAAACATAATTATTTGTGCACTAATGACATTGATACCAGCCATATTGAACACTAATTGTACACAGTTCAAAAAATTAGAGGAACATGTTGTTGAACGTATGCCACGCTCCACAAAATAATAGCTCACACCAAGGTATATTACCAACTAAACCTTTATACAAAAGCACATCGATGGATTCACGTGCATTTTCAGAACACAACGGAAATGTCCAAATACGAGCGAAAACAAAGTGATAACAGTCCTCCAGGGTGGATTTTTATCACAGTTGGAGAGCTTCAGTATGGTGTATGTCCTCCACGAGCATTTATCACAGTTTGGCACCTACGTGGCATGCTCCGCTTAAGTCGACGGAGGTCACGTTGCGGTATCAGGTCCCATTCTTCAATGAGAGCCTGGTCGAGGTCTGGGAGAGTCTGTGGTGGAACAGGATGCCCACGAACACTTCTGTCAAACCTATCCCGCACATGCTCGATGGGATTAAGTTCGGGACTCACTGCTGGCCATTCCATCTCTTGAATGTCCAGTTCTCGCAAGACAGCTCTGGTGATGCGCGCTGCATGAGCCCTAGCATTGCCGTGCATGCGTACGAATTCAGAGCCAACACCGTATGCAGCAACCAACACATGCTGTAGCAGTATTTGCTCGACCCCGCAGTGGTAAGATTGCCACGGACGACGACAAGATCTGTACGGCCATCAATACTGATGCCACTCCACACCACCACAGAACCTTGTCCGAATAGGTCGCCTTCCTGGACAACATTTGGCATTTACTGCTCACCACGGTGTCTCCATACACGTTGACGTCCATCACACTGTGTCTAGGGAAATCTGGACTCGTCTGTGAACAACACAGGTCTCCATTGGCGAAGTTGGCAGTTGACGTGGGTACGGGCAGACAGAAGGCGAGCTGCACGATGTTGCTGCGTTAAACGGGGCACTCAAATAGGACGTTTGGGTCGTAAGGACACTTCTCTTAACCTGTTCTTTACCGTCTCGTCAGACACCGTAACTCCAGTGACCCTTCTGAGGTCCTGTTTCAGTTCTCTGGCAGTTGCTGAACGACGCCGCAACGCACAGATGGTCAGATATCGGTCATCCTGTGGAGTTGTCATGCGTCCACGACCTTGTCCAACCCTCCTTGTGAACTGGCCTGTCTCACTGCAGCGATTGCACAAGCGTTGAATTACTGACGGAGAGACATTGAGATCCACAGTAACACGATGAGAAGTCCATCCTTCCTGGATCAAAGTGAGGCCCTTGCAACTTGAACCTCGTTAAGATGTCTCATGGAATGTGCTAGTTTACGTACAACGTGCTCAAATGGCCGCAGTATTCTGTGTACCTCACAACGACACACGGACGCACCGCTATTCACTTTGTTTTGAGTGGTCACCTGACATTTTAATGCATGGCTACGCCTACAGATGGAGTATAACTTCGATTTGACATACTCTGAGTAGCTAAGGTCTCAAGGTATGGTGTACGACCATTGGAACCCCATCTACCAAATTAACGTTCACATACCAGATGTTACAAAACATGTCCCCCTCCCCCCCCCCCCTATTTTTTGAACTGTGTATCACTGGAATTCTCTAAAGTTCATGCATTACATGTGAAATGTCAAATATAAGATTATATGGTGTACCAGGTTAAAACTATTTTAGCAGGTAAGGTATTTCGTGGATATGACATTGAAAAAATAAAAACCGGCATCTACTCTATTTTCTGACGTACGCAATACTTTTTATCCTCTGTACTTCATATCACACGACAGTCCTGATTCTTAGAGCAGTTTACTATTTTCATTCAAGAGTGCTTTACTTGGGGCAATAAAACCAATGCTATCTGCAGTAGACATATATATTTATATAAGCAAATATGTGGATAATTCAGAACATAAGTACTTTCTATGAACTAGTTAACCACTGGAAATACTTAAGTTGTGTATGGTATTTTATATGATGATCTTGGATTTAGAATGTTAAACTAGTAGTATTTCTTGTCCTAGTTTCTTTCCATGGAATTGCTTGTTGTACTCTGGTTGTTGGGTAGTTAGGTTTTGACTTGACGTTATTATCACTTGTAATGTTAAGCTAGTAGTAAGCTCAACATATACTATTGTAAGCCGTAATGTTAAGCACTGGATAAACTTAAGAATGTTAAACTAGTAATATTTCTTGTAATATTTTCTTTCCATGTAGTCGCTTATTGTACTTTTGTTTTGTTGTTGTTTACCTTATTGTCACATTAGGCCTACTGCAAGTGACCATTGTCACCGGGATATTTCCCAGTTGCGATGTATTTGTTAATAATAATAATAATAATAATAATAATAATAATAATAATAATAATAATAATAATAATAATAATAATAATAATAATAATAATAATAATAATAATAATAATACAGTCCAGGAAATGGGTTAGATAGGATTGCATTCTAAACAGTCCTGGGGAATATCTGATGCGTTTCAAAGAGCGGGAATTTCCAATCAATCAGCAATGATCTGCATTTAGGGCTGTCGTTCAGGGAGCACATTGCCTATTATCGTCTACCTAATCTTTTCTTAAATGATTTCAAAGAAGTTGGAAATTTATCGAATCGATGTAGTAGAAGGCACCGTTGGTAAATTATTCCAGTCCGTATTTCTCCTTCCTATAAATTAATACTTGTTTTATAAATTTATTTGAATGAGCTTTCTATTACCATACGTTTTTAAATATAATAGCCTACCTCGTTCAAGAAATTTATTAAAAACATAACCCTGTCACGAATTTCAATTCTCTCATAACAGTGATTCTGATAAATGATTCACCTAACTGTTGTACTCCGTCTGTTACACTTCAGATACTCTTTTGCGCTCACTGGTAGAATCGATCTGAAGTTCTTTGGAGGAAAATGCATTTTCGTATAAAACTCATTAACACCCAACTCGCTGGTCAATAAATCTCATTGTAAGGAACAGTAGGCCTATATCAGTTCATACCTTGTCCTCTAATTTAACAAAGAGAATATAATCTTCATTCACAATTAAAATAAATAGCTTTATCACTTTAAAAGATATAGTAGTTAGGAAATCGATAGGCACCAACTTAGAGCTTTGGTGTTATCCGCAAAAAATAACTATCAAGTACATTGAAAATGTCCTCTCTAATGAAAAATTTACTCTGGAATGTTGTAATGCACCCTAATTAATTACTTGTAACTACGAAATCATCACTGTGAGTACATTTGATTTGAATGTGAGTGCATCTGCTTTAATATGATTTACATCCAGGCACACAACACGAACGACACGGTCCTAATATATCATATTAGTTTTAAAACCAAATTTCAAGAAAAATATCACTACAGTAAGGTTTCCTCTTCAGCCCAAACGAGCAGAAGAAACTAAACATCCTTAGCATATGCTCATGTTTCATTTGAACAAACCGAATACCGCGCCATTTTAGTTAAGCTGCATTAAGGTCTGATATATTGAAGATGGTCGTGGCTATAGACCTGAAGAAAATCTATTCTTTTAAAATGTGGTCCTGGCGAAGAATTTTGCGCATACCTTGGACAGCACTTCGTACCAGTGACTCCATTACAAACCAGCTCAACCACAGAATCATCAATGTGTGGACACACTATGTGACATGGGAATGAGAGCCATTGTTGGAAATGTTCCCGCTCAATGGTCGAAAATTATCAAGAATATGTCCGACTCGTTGGCTGAATGGTCAGCGTACTGGTCTTCGGTTCAGAGGGTCCCGGGTTCGATTCCCGGCCGGGTCGGTGATTTTAACCTTAATTGGTTAATTCAATGGCTCGGGGCTGGGTGTATGTGGCGTATTCAACATTAGAAATCATCCTAGGTAGGGCCCTCATCTTCACAGACATGCAGGTCGCCTAATAATCCGTCTACTAGTAAAGGACCTGCGCCAGGCCTCTCCGGAGGCCATACGCCATTATTATTATTATTATTATCAAGAATATAACCGGGTTCAACCTCTTTGGTGCAGCACGTCTCGCCGAGGACCGCAAGAGATGGAGACAACTGAGCAATAGCCTCCTCGGAGAGCTCAATCCTAAGAACTGAGGGAAAGATACGAGAAAAATTTATATTGTACAGGATGACCCAAAAGTCCGCTAACATTTGACGAGAATACTTCACGGAATATTGGAGGTAGAGAGGCAATAACTGATACACATGACTGGCATGACATGGGGTTTTATTGACACCACAATAAAGTACAATGAATGTCCAACAGATGGTGCTTCATACGATACACAAGCAATAATTAGCATTTAAAAAATCAAGGTTTAGCAAAGCTAGTGTTCTTTATAACACATGCTGAGCACGTCGGCCGTCATTCATCAACAATACCTGTAGTCGAGGGACAACGTTGTGAACAGCACTTTACAGCATATACGTAGGTAAGGTGAGAAATTGCCGTCGGATGCTGTCTTTTTGTACCCCTAATGAGGTCGGACGATCGCGGTAGACTTGCGACTTCAGGTAACCCCACAACCAATAATTACACGGATTGAGGTCTGCGACCGGGAGGCCATGCATGGCATGCCGCGATTGCAGGTGCATCTGACGCACTCTCTCTCGACAGCTCATTTTATACCGTTCACGGGTCTCATGCGGCATCACTGACGTGTTGCTGTCCAGCGCCTTCTGTTGGCCTGTTTGTGCACTCGTTGTTAGTGTCAATAAAACCCCATGTCATGTCAAGCAAGTGTGGCCATTTGTACCTGACGTATTGCTGTCCAATGCCATCTGTTGGTCATTTTAGTACTTTTGTTTTAGGTGTCAATAAAACCCCGTGTCATGTCAAGCATATTTGGCCATTTGTACCTGACATGTTACTGTCCAGCGCCATCTGTTGGTCATTTGGTGTACTTTATTTTGGTGTCAATAAAACCTCATGTCATGCCAAATCATACGTGTCAATTATTAGCTTGCTACCTCCAATATTCGTGAAGTATTGCGTCGTCAAATGTTAACGGACTTTTGGGTCATCCTGTACTTGCATCATTGCAATGAATACAAATAATTACTGATCAAACAGAATAAAAATGTAACAATTCTTATCATTACTGATTTATGCTTTTTAACGTCACTGAACACAGTATAGTACATTTTCTTCCATCACTGAACCTTAGTTTAATCTGCATTAGCGTGGTTATCATCTTCCGCCTATAATTTACTTCCTTGGTCGATAGATGCAGAGTGGGTCTTGGCCCATAAGTAGCCACGGCTGGTCGGTGGTCTAACAGCTCTGCACTCTGACTGGCCAATCGAGCAGAGGAGGGGTGGCCACGGTTCTACCGTGACTCTACGCCTCTGCATTCGGGATACGGGACAGGGCTGGACCTCACGGCAGGCCTCAACCGTCGGCTGTCCTGAGAATGGTTTTCCTGCACTAAGGCGAATGCCGGGAAAGTTCGTAGTATAGGCCACGGCCGCCAACCCCCTTTCCTTCTCCGTGCATCTCCTTCACCGTAACAAATCTCCCGGCCTGGGAGATGGCGTCACCGTCTAAGAGGCCCGCCTCCCCCTTCGTGGGAGGAATGAAAACAGTTTAGTAGTAGTTACTTCCTTCTGATGTTGCTTTCAATCCTTCATAAAAGGGGTGATGCACTGATTAGACGAATTTTCGACGACTTTTGAGATCCTGCAGCTTTTTTGAATTGATACTGTGCCCCATAGGATATAACGAAGACAAATAGACAAGATAGACGAAGACAAGATAAATAGTTCACGTTGGAATGTGAAGCATGGTAACACTAATCTTATTCTACAACAAAACATCTCTTTAAAGGAACTTGAAGTACGAGTACCAACTATATTGAACTAAAACTAACTTTAGTTGGTTCTTTTAATCGCACTTTTTTCCCCTCTTGTATTAACCCTTACTGGAATTTCAACATTAAGTTAACGAAACTAATAGCCTTCAAAGCTATAAATAAAGACAGAAAATGTTTAAGCCTTTACTCTGGCATACGAAGGAGCGTGTTTTAATTTTTTTTTGTGTTATTAACTTAATTTTTAAAAAGTATTACTTAGCTCATTTTAGTTTAAGACCATCCATATAGTTTCTCCTGTTTGTGTTCCAGGCGCATCAGTCCGATGGAGAACGTGACTGTGGCTGTGTTGGCGTTCGGAGAAGGTTGGCACAACTATCACCATGTGTTTCCATGGGACTATAAAGCTGCTGAACTGGGGGACTACCGCATGAATTTTACTACAGCATTCATCGACTTCTTCGCGCGGGTGGGCTGGGCCTACGATCTGAAGACTGTCCCAGTTGAGCTTGTGAGGCGACGGGCAGCACGGACTGGGGACGGCACCTACGATGGGGCAGTATGGGGGTGGGACGACACTGACATACCTTCTGAACATGTCGAGGGTGCACTAGTCACTCACAAGTCAGACTAGGAGTACGAACTAACCAACAGACGTGGGTCATCAATAAATTATCCATGTATGAACTGTGTTACTTGCCAATGGATATAATGAATAAGATCCATCACTATTGCATAATTAAAAGAAAATACCTTCTTGTGTCGGACGATATTTGTGGAGAACACCTATCAAAAATGCATACAAGCTGTGAAAAATAACTAACATGTAACTGAAAATAGTCCATTGCAGAAAAGTTCGACAAATGATCCCTTTTCGTATTCCTCATCACATATACAACAACAACAACAACAACAACAACAACAACAACATTGGATAAAATACACTGAAACTTTAAATCACAAACAGTTAAAGTAAAAAATGATGTTACAAACTATTTGTATTGTTTAATAAAATAGTCAAACATCATAAACCCAAAAACAGTGCAAATTCCAATGCCAATGCATCCATTTGTTGAACAGACTAATAGACAGGCAAAGCGACTACTGAAAAATATGCAGAAGGCTAAATGAAGAGCATTATTTCAACAAAGAAGGCAATTTTACTATAAGGACATAGTTTCACTCACACCACTGCAGTTATTCCAAAACCTATAAATAACCAACAGATATATAATACAATTTATTTTGTCTTTCATATACTACTTAACACATACAACTTAACAGATCAAAAGTATCTAACTGACTCCTTGGTTTTAAGTCAAATACTATTTCCTTTCGTAATGTATTGGTAGTAAATACCAGCATCCATCAATTACTGAAATAGTGAGCAAGTACAGAGAATTTTTTCCTTTTGATATATATAATAAAGAGTGGTAGACTCGATCCCTGTTTCAGTAAGACCAAAATTTAAAATGGACATCATGTTGTTATATGTTATACATCCCTCGACTTCTTAATATTTTAAGACATTTCGTAATAGACCGATTTACTTTAAAACTGCCCTAAAGCGAGGACACTTAACGTGTTAAATCTCTAATATAATGACATCCGAGAGTTTTATGTAGTGACACGGCTGCCATTCCCACAAGAATGGTACGATACGTACCACTTCGCCGACTGATTATAGCACAGCGAATGATACGGGAAATATGAATTGTGAATAATGAGAGCATTTTTTCACTCCAGATAAGACTAATTTGCCTCCACTTCCCAAAAAAGTATGTCAAAAATACAGAATAGCGTAAAGTTATATTTTTTGGCTCTAATAACTGAAGACAAGGTGTCCGTAATTTGCAACCTCATTTATAGACTCACTGATAGGAATTCCAATATACAGAAAGATACACGTGCAATTTACTTGAGACTAACACAGGAAGCAGATTCAACGCACGATTGCATCATACATTCCCAAATGTTACACCTTTTTATATGGAAGATTAATGCAGATTTAATTCCTCTATTACAGAGAAGTTTGTTTCAGAGTGATTGTCTTGAGATAGCTAAGTATTTCAGTATTTACATAGTACCTAAAACTCTATAATCCTCCAGAAATCAATCTCTTAGTCTGAACATCAAATAGGATGTTAAACAGTAAATTCTCCATAACGGAGCTGCATTGAGTATTTTACAATGATAATGAAATGTAATTTTTCCTCATCATAGTTTTAGATTACGGTATCTCAATTGTCTATCTACTTAGAAACACCTGTATTAATTATTCTTTATGACGATATTCACTGTGTATCTCTTTTGTATTTTGTATGATAATAAAACTTGTAATATAGGACATAGTATGTCTCAACAGCACTACTCTTTTCTGTCCTCACACCACGCACCTCTTACGTCAGGTAGGGGATATCATGGATGCTGTCCTACTACCCTCACCCTCAGGGGGTTATAGTTTTATATAATATAATAATCTCTGCCATCTTCTACAACTGCTTTGGAGTTTTTTTGCTAGTGGTTTTACGTCGCACCGACACAGATAAGTCTTATCGCGACGATGGGATAGGAAAGGACTAGGAGTTGGAAGATGCGGCCGTGGCCTTAATTAAGGTACAGCCCCAGTATTTACCTGGTGTGAAAATGGGAAACCACGGAAAACCATCTTTAGGGCTGCCGACAGTGGGGTTTGAACCCACTATCTCCCGGATGCAAGCACACAGCAGTGCGCCCCTAACCGCACTGCCAACTCGCCTGGTGGATATGAAAAGAAAGCTGGTCCTACCGAGTACGGTGACGGATCTAAAGGAGGGCATACAAGTCTCTGGTAAGATCCCAAATAGAGTATGGTTCCAGTGTATGGGACCCTCACCAGGATTACTTGATTCAAGAACTGGAAAAAAATCCAAAGAAAATCAGCTCGATTTGTTCTGGATGATTTCCGACAAAAGAGTAGCGTTACGAAAATATTGCAAAGTTTGGGCTGGGAAGACTTGGGAGAAAGAAGAAGAACTGCTCGACTAAGCTGTCAGCGGAGAGATGGTGTGGAATGACATTAGTAGACGAGTAAGTTTGAGTGGTGTCTTTAAAAGTAAGAAAGAGCACAATATGAAGATAAAGTTGGAATTCAAGAGGACAAATTGGGGCAAATATTCGTTTATAGGGAGGAGTGTTAGGTATTGGAATAACTTACCAAGGGAGATGTTCAATAAATTTCTAATTTCTTTGAAATCATTTAAGAAATGGCTAGGAAAAAAAGATATAGGGAATCTGCCTCCTGGGCCGCTGCCCTAAATGCAGATCAGTAGTGATTGATCTCTTTAGCTAGTCCGTTTGGTTAGATCATTCTCCCAGGTATTTGAACTTTTGAGTTCTTGTTTTGGCCGTTAGCCTCCGGAGTGAGATTCAGTAAAGTACCCCCTTTTATAAGAGGACAACAATAAGTGTTATAGTCATGACAGCGCGCGGCTGTGAGCTTGCATCCGGGAGATAGTAGGTTCGAATCCCACTATCGGCAGCCCTAAAGATGGTTTTCCGTGGTTTCCCATGTTCACACCAGGCAAATGCTGGGGCTGTACCTTAATTAAGGCCACGGCCGCTTCCTTCCAACTCCTAGGCCTTTCCCATCCCATCGTCGCCATAAGACCTATCTGTGTCGGTGCGACGTAAAGCCCCTAGCAAAAAAAAAAAAAAGAATGTAAAAATATATGATAAATAATATTTGTAGATATCGTTGAAAGGTTAAGTCTTGACTTTTTGTATTTTTATAGGTATTGTGACATAATTTTTCACCTCCTTCAATAGCATTTTCTATCCAAGGTGAGCATGTAAACTTCTCATATTGCTAACACTATTTAATAATTAGTTAAAAGTATCGGCTGAAGTTTGTAGTCACGAATAAGACTTGAATCTTCAAAAATATTCGTCAGGAGTCACTCTTAATCATTTGAGTTCCAGCGTTGGACTCAGTCCGACATTTTTTATACGTAGTTCAGGTCCTATGTTGGACTTGGTCCGACAAAACATTTAATGTTTTATTTCTTGTAAATGTGCGGGGAAAATGGCGGACTTGCTTTACCCCGTATATAGCATAGCTATTCCTGTGTTAATGCGTTTCATTTGAAGTATTATCTTTGGAAATGCATTACATATGGAATAATGCCTATGTTCTGCAACAACATTGCGATTACTAGCCACGGCGTGAACCGATGCTATTTAGATCAGTAATGTGATAGTTGTGATTATGACATTGATTTTTCCATTCAAAGGGAAGCTACACATTACTGATGTTCAAGAGGATAAGGAAACCAAGGATTGTTCTATATGTTCTGAGAGAAAAGTGAAGAGTGGTAGAGGTCACTTTTCTGCGGAACCTCTCCATGGAACCCAGGGCTCCATGTCAGAAAGTGCTCCCGAAAGTACTTAAATAAATATCACTACGACTGTTGGTTACTGGTTGATAATATCAAGTTTGTACAGAATTCCTTTAAAATTCGTAATTGTATAAAATAAATAAGTGTATATTTTTCCTCACATTCACCTGATTTGAATAGGATCTGCAGGGGTTTCAAATGGAAATATAATTGGACTCCACAGGGTTTGAAGACATTGTGTTTTAAGAGTGATACATAAGAGGGTGCACGCGACGGCCGCTCCCCTCGTCCTACCATCACAGCGCCCCTGCTGTAACCTTCCCATGCCTTATTTCCATGTATCTTTATCTCTGCCGCCTATATTTCATGCACAATTGTTTCATTTCTTCATAGGGGAATATATGACCAGTATTTTCAGCAGATTCATGCAGATTCTCCAGCATATTCTCTGATTTGGGCAAAAAGAGACTAGCGAAAGCCAACGATTTAATTTCCATGTTCATTTTTTTACAATTGTTTTACATCGCACGGATACAGATAGGTATTATGGAGACGATGGGCAGGGAATGGCTAGAAGTGGGAAGGAAGCGGCCGTGGCCTTAATTAAGGTACAACCCTGGTGTGTAAATGGGAAACCACGGAAAACCATCTTCAAGGCTGCTGACAGTGGGGTTCGAACCCACTGTCTCCCGAATACTGGATACTGGAGTTAAGTCTCTTCCACCCCAGGTTTAATCCCTCTATTCCAGTTCAGGAGCTTTAGCCCAGGTTCACATTAGTTTCTTTAGTACGATGTTTAAGAGGATCGGCGATAGTTCGTCTCCTTCTCTGACTACTGTCTTTATTTTAAATGAATACGAGATTATTCCTTAGAATTTGACATTCGAGATGGTGTCTGTTAGGTTTTGCTTTATGAATCTATCATTTTCCAGTCAATTCCAAATTCCTCCAGAACGTTAAATAAAATTTTGTCTGTCAACCGAGCCGTACGCTTTTTGGAAGTCAACAAAGATGATCACATTCGTCTTGCCCTCAGAATGCTTTCCAGGTTGAAAATCTGTTTTGCGCACGACCTCCGTTTTCTGAAATCAGCTTCGCCTTCCCCAATAAGATGGGCTGTTCTTTCTTCTACTCCGATCATCAGAATTTGGGGCAGTGTCTTTTACTGACTGGAATTACAGAGATCCCTCTGTAGTTATTCACGTCCGTTTGATTACCTTTCTTGTGGAGCGGGTGGATAAGCACACATGAGGCGGAGAACTTTCTACTGCAAATTCTCTTCCGAACTCCTACATTTCTACCATCTTCATCCAGAGTTGTGTTATTTTTAAACTTTCTGATTAAACGCCTGATCTCGTCTATGCTGGCAGTTTGGAAACCAGGTTATTGTGGGATTGTTTCTGGAAATCTAATGTTTCTTAACGTTCATCACACTTTGACAGTTCTGATATCTCCTGGTTTTACTACAAAAACTTTCTGCCTTGTTGTTGTGTTCTGAAGTAAACACTGTAGTTGACTATGGCTGAAACTACACCAAACACATCACATGTAATTCTGGAACTCCGAACTCCTCCCCTGTGGGGTACTCGTACAACTATGCACAGCGAAGGCAGAAAAATAATAGCCATAGTGGTTGATAAAATTACAACAGCGTGAGTTATTGACTTTTTTCCTATTATCTATCAGCAGGTGAGGAAAGCAACGGGAAACTACCTCACTCCTCATTTCCCTAGTACGCCTCTTCAGGGATGCCTAGGTCATCTATGACAGCTGTTGAGGATCCAACCAGCCTTAGGGCTGAATACTCAACATACAACATACATCTATCAGTAGAAGCAACTCTCTATACAAGGTTCAGGTTGTTTCCGCCCACCCTGTATGTTAACAGTGCATTGCTCGTTTCAAACGAAACATTGTCTGCAGTGGCCACTAGCAGGAATTTCTTGTAAACATCAAAACAGAGCCCATCTCTCTTGATTAGTTTATATACACTGTTTTCAATATCAGCCACAATCAACGCTGCCCATCAATTCACGTGGGACGGTGAACTTCAGCTCAGAACTAATGGTTGACTCAACCATTCCACCATCCTTTTATACCCCCGAAATTCCGACATTCGCTCTCTGAAAAACAAAGGCTTACTCGTCTCTGGATGAACCAAATTGCTAGCAACGTCAGTAAAACAAGCAAGGACCAAGCGAGTTGGCCATGCGGTTAGGGGCGTCCAGCTGTGAGCTTGCATTCGGGAGATAGTGGGTTCGAAACCCCAGTTTCCCGTGGTTTTCCATTTTCACACCGGGCAAATAATGGGAGTGTAACTTAATTAAGGCCACGGTCGCTTCCTTCCCACTCCTAGCCGTTTCCTATCTTAACGTCACCACTTGACCTATCTTTGTCGGAGCGATTTAAAGCAAATTGTGAAAAAAAATTGAAATACAGAAAAGTAATATCAAAATTCAGAATAAAAAAGTATCTTCAATACCGCCATTTTTTCACTTATTAAGCCATGTAAGTGATTTTTCACCAAAATAATTAAATATTAAACAAACAAAAAAACCAAACCCCATGGCACTACAGCCCTTGAAGGGCCTTGGCCTACCAAGCGACCGCTGCTCAGTCCGAAGGCCTGCAGATTACGAGGTGTCGTGTGGTCAGCACGACGAATCCTCTCGGCCGTTATTCTTGGCTTTCTAGACCGGAATTAAATATTAGGAAACATAATATCCTAGATAATTTAGATATTTAGTTTTAATCTTTATTATTCTCGGCATCAACATGTATCTTAGGTTTCTTTAAGTGTTCTCTTCTTTGTTAGTATAGTCTATGTTCATAAAATGTTAAAAGCAATATCATGATTGTGATATATTATCAATATGTTATAATCACTTAGATGTTTGTTTTTAATCCTCGGTATGAAAACGTACCTTACGCTTTTTTTTTTTACGTAGGTATTCTTCTTATTAGATTTTGTATGTTGATTGATACATTTAAGTTACTGTGGCAGTTAGTGGCCAAAGAGACCTCTAGTTGTAATTCACTTTAAATAAACACATTTCTACATTCCTTGGAAAGAAATCCCTTTAGTTCTAGTACTAGCAGGTTAGCCGCAATGGGTGGTTTGGTGTATTCCTTTCCCTCAATCTTCTTCTTCTTCTTATTATTATTATTATTATTTCGCTTTTCTCACAGCTGTGGACTCGCGGGTGCGAACTGTGTCGCACATGTGGAGTTTTTTTTTTTTTTTGCTAGTTGTTTTACGTCGCACCGACACAGATAGGTCTTATGGCGACGATGGGATAGGAAAGGGCTACGAGTGGGAAGGAAGCGGCCGTGGCCTTAAACATGTGGATTTGACCCTGTTTTACGGTCGAATGCCCTTCCTGATGCCATCCCTAATGGAGGGATGTAATCACTATTGCGTGTTCGTTTGATGGTAGATAGTGTATTATGTTGTCTGAATATGAAGAGGAAATTGTTGGGACAAACACAAACACCCAGTCCCCAGGTCAGAATAATTAATCAGACACAATTAAAATCCCCCACCAGGCCGAGAATCGAACCCGAAACCCTCTGAACCGAATGCCTCAACGCTGACTATTCAGCCAATAAGTCGGACCATTCTTTTCCCTCAATGTTTAAAGCAAAAGGAAGGGGCCATAAAATCAGTAAATAATGCCAATTGCTTACGTCCCACTAACTACTTTTACGGGTGTTGGAAACACCGAGGTGCCGGAATTTAGTCCCGCTGGAGTTCCTTTATGTGCCAGTAAATCTACCGACACGAGGCTGACTTATTTGAGCAACTTCAAATACAACCGGACAGAGCTAGGATCGAATCTGCAAAGTTGGGGTCAGAAGGCTAGCGCCTCAACTGTCTGAGCTACTCAGCCCGACGGACCATAAAATCCTCAGACGCCAAACAGTAGGGTGCCAGATACACAGATGGTGAGTTTATCACAGTTTGGCGTTTTGAAACAGATTTTCGGTGAGCTTAAAATGTATTCTCCTTATTTTACCGTGGTCTACTAAGCATTTCAGTGCGGCTCCTAGGCTGAATGGTCAGCGTATTGGCCTTCAATTCATAGGCCCAGGTTTGATTCCCGGTTGGGCCGGAGATTTTAACCGTATTTGGTTAATTCATCTAGCTCGACGACTGAGTGTTTGTGATCGTTTCTTCATCTACACTACCAGCAACCACAGAAACACGCAGTAGTGAATACAGCCCTCTACATAGGGTTGGCGTCAGGAAGGGCATTTGGTCATAAAACTGGCCTTAATCCACGTTAATGGCAACCTAGAATAACTGGGAAAAATACAGGAAAGAAAAAAATGAAACATTCATCGAAATAACGTCCGAAGCAAACAAATTAACTTAAAATATTCTCGGGAGGCATTTTCATAATCAAAAGTAGCGGAATGGCTTGCATGTATTCAGAGTCGGCTGGCGCATTAGGTCACAAGGCCACGTGCTCTCCCAATAGACATTAATATTTAAATTTTTACTTCTCAATACATTATACAGAAGATGCAGGTTTTAAGCTCATACGGAAGGTGTCTAGTACTTCTAAACTGCGAAGTCTGGCTTCAGGATAGAGTGTAAAATCGTATATAACAGCTGTCGGTCACAACCCCCAAGTGACCGTAGAGCAAAAATTTAAAGTATTATCGGCACACTTTATCTTGGTGCATTTGTGTACGGGGGTGAGGAGTAAGGAGGGTTCCGGTAGTGCTGCCAACTGAATGAAAATGAAATCTGAATTGAATCGAGAATATGATCGATCGATATGAAGTTTCTAAACCTTTATTATCTTAAGCCAACAACTGTGTCACACACACATTATATAAAATTATATAACATTATATAACATTTCTCGATGCGAATCCTGTTCCTAGCATGAATTCTATAGTTTGGCTTTGCTGTGTAAACAACAACAGTACTAGTACGTAAAGTGTACGCCAGATGTCACACAACCATGCTTAAGCGATTTATAGTTTGTGTTTCAAAGGTTGCCAGTACGTATCTCGAATATTGCCGAGGTCGACCGATTCAGTACTAGGGTGTAAATGGACCAAGATAAAGTGTGCCGATAATACATGGTCTCCAAACGTTACCGCTGGCTATGTTACTTGGGGAAGATGACTGCTGTAATGAGAGAGCCTCGGTCACAAGCAGACTGTGACCGAGAACGGTAGTAGGTAATTCTCTGAAGGAAAAAGAAAGAAAAAATGCTACACAGTTCACTGACTTGTTTTTCCGAATGTGCCATTGTTGAAAATAATACTGCAACCATACCAATGACTACTGTGATAAGAGACAGTATTAGATAGAATGAAGATATTCCTGAGAAGTACGATGACTGCAGAGAGGTAAAAATGCGCTGGCTATGATCGAGAGATTTGCTACAGCTAAAGAAAGAAGGGTGAATCTGACATAAGACATGTTAATAAGGTAAACTTAGGTGTGTTTTGGCACAGTGTATTTTGTTGTTTACACTCTCATGTATGAATATGTGTTTCTTGACTTATATTGTCCATGCCCGTATTTAAACCAAAACGTGGTCCTCCTGTACGAAAGGTCACGAGCCGCCGCTGCATGTATTTTAAGAAATAACGAGACGCCATCCTCAAACATTGGAGGTAAGTATAATATTTATTTCCTGTTAGTGGCCCATACTCATCAAATGATAAGCATGTGACCAGAATTCCCGACTTCGTACCACGAGTACTACGAGAGAGAGAGAGAGAGAGTAAGCGTTTCCTCAAGAATGTAACCCCCGGGCAGGATATCCTGGATTAAATGCGGGGCAGGAAGTGGCCCGTTCACCCTGACCTTGGGGCGGCTGCCTTGCTTTTCGCACGGTAACATACTGGTCAAGTTGGTAATGTATACAGCAGGTAGTACTAGTAAGTGTTGAATATATCAAATACCGATAGTGCAAAGGAGGTTCGAATAAGCACCCCATGGCTATCCCCGACAGTAACTGCATGAGAGGTCTGAATCATGTCGTCACTGGTCTTGATTTGTCCATATTGCTGACTTTGAGACAGCAAAGCAGTTTATTAGAATAAAATACCCAATTTTGACGTAAATCGCAAAAATAGAGTTTTCTTTTACTAGTGTGTGATATTTGAGAAAAGAGATAAAAGTTGAGTTTCTCAAGCACACAAGAGTCAAAGGACATTTTACGAATCCACTGTACATCTTACAATATCATACAATGACTGCTTCACGAGAGTATCAAGTTAAAAAAATATATAATATTGATTTTCTAGTTGTAAATACCTTCATGGTGATCATGGAGATGGCTGTGAATTCATGAATATTGACGTTATTAAATATTGATCTTCCAAGTTGTAAATTCATATATTTCATGGTCATCATTACGATCAACGAGAGGGCTGTAAATTCATGAAAATTAACATGATAAAGTTGATTTTAAAGTTGTAAGTAGATGTATTCCATGGCCTTCATGACGATCGCGAAGAAGGTTGTGAATTCATGAAAATTATTATGATGATTTTAAAATTGCTAGTTTTCGTATTTAATAGGCATCGTGGTGGTTATAGAGAAGGCCATGAATTAATCTGTCAACAAAGAATTTAATTTTAACCATGATTGGTTAATTTCGCTGACACGGGAGCTGGGTGTATGTGTCGTCTTCATCATCATTTCATCATCATCATCATCATCATCATCATCATCATCACGACGTGCAAGTCGCCTACGGGAGTCAAATCAATAGACCTGCTTCTGGCACTAAAAGCCATAAACCATTTCATTGAAATGAAATGAAATGTCGTATGGCTTTTAGTGCCGGGATATCCCAGGACGGGTGCGGCTCTCCAGGTGCAGGTCTTTCTATTTGACTCCCGTAGGCGACCTGCGCGTCGTGATGAGGATGAAATGATGATGAAGACAACACATACACCCACATACAACACATACAGCCCCATCCCATTGGAATTAACCAATTAAGGTTAAAATCCCCGACCCGGCCGGGAATCGAACCCAGGACCCACTGAACCGAAGGCCAGTACGCTGACCGTTCAGCCAACGAGTCGGACAACCATTTCATTGTTTCGTACATTGTATAGAAAATCTAATAGTTATGAACGTCTTTGTGGAGGAAATTAAGGTAGCGGAAGGGTGTGGAGTTTCTGAAGCTGTCATTAATATATGCATCTTTCTTACTTTATGCACTAGAGTTTATGTTCTGCTAACAGGGAGTGAATTTTATTTTTTATTTTTACAATTGGCTTTACGTCGCACCGACACAGAGAGGTCTTATGGCGACAGTAGGATAGGAAAGGCCCAGGAGTGGGAAGGAAACGGCTGTGTCCGTAGTTAAAGTACAGCCCCAGCATTTCCCTGGTGTGAAAATCGGAACCCACGGAAAACTATCTTCAGGGCTGCCGACAGTGGGATTCGAACCCACTATCTCTCGACTACAAGCTTACAGCTGCTCGCCCCTAACCACACCGCCAACTCGCTCGGAGCGTAAATTTCTGCTGTAGACAGTGTCGAAGGTAAATTGAATGAAAGTAATGTATAATTGAAAATCTAAATGAAATCGTAGATAAAAGCTGCTTCTTCTTCTCTTTTACAGATTTAGTTTTAATCTTTGTGTGTGTAATTTAATTAGTAAAGGCAAGGATTGTGCCTGTGTATAAGGTGCCAGTTCGCCTCCGTGGTGTAGTGGTTAGTGTGCTTAGCTGCCAGCCGCGGAGGCCCGGGTTCGATTTCCGGCTCTGCCATGAAATTTGAAAAGTGGTACGATGGCTGGAACGGGGTCCACTCAGCCTCGGGAGGTGAACTGAGTAGAGGTGGGTTCAATTCCCACCTCAGCCATCCTCCAAGTGTATTTCCGTGGTTTCCCACTTCTCCTCCATCCAGGCTAATGCCGGGATGGTACCTCACTTAAGGCCACGGCCGCTTCCTTCCCTCTTCCTTGTTTATCCCTTCCAATCTTCCCATCCCCCGCCCCCACAAGGCCCCTGTTCAGCATAGCAAGTGAGGCCCCCTGCACGAGGTACTAGTCCTCCCCAGTTGTATCCCCGACCCAAAGTCTCACGCTCCAGGACACTGCCCTTGAGGCGGTAGAGGTGGGGTTCCTCATTGAGTCCGAGGGAAAAACCAACCCTGGGTAAACAGATTAAGAAGAACAGAAAGAAGATACCATCCCAGGTTAACTCGGTGCGCTACGTCACGCCCCGGCCAGTTATGGCTGCTAGTTCTGTAGCCAGATGGGTTCGAATCCCCTGTCCACCATCCCCGTAATGGTTTTCAATTTCAACTACAGGCAAATACCGGGATGGTACCTTTCTAAAGGCCACGACTGCTTCCTCCCCATTCCCAGCCCGTACAATCTATACATATATAAAACAATAGTTTTGTCTGTACATTGCTCAGAATTCAAAAAGAATGGTATTTCTGTATCGGTAGTGTCCGCAGTAACAAGGAAAAAATACTTTTTAAATTTCCATAATTTCTGTCTGTCTGTCTATTGGTATGTACGCGCATCACTCAGAAGAGAATTTAATGAAAATCGGTATGTAAAGTATTTTATTCACGCTGAGTGAAATGGTAGTTTAGGGGGAGGCCTAAAATGTAATTCTCAAATATTTACGTGTCCGCCTCTGTGGTGTAGTGATTAGTGTGATTAGCTGCCACCCCCGAAGGCCCGGGTTCGATTCCCGGCTCTGCCACGAAATTTGAAAAAGTGGTACTAGGGCTGGAACGGGGTCCACTCAGCCTCGGGAGAACAACTGAGTAGAGGTGGGTTCGATTCCCACCTCAGCCATCCTGGAAGTGGTTTTCCGTGGCTTCTCACTTCTCCTCCAGGCAAATACCGGGATGGTACCTAACTTAAGGCCACGGCCGCTTCCTTCCCTCTTCCTTGTCTATCCCTTCCAATCTTCCCATCCCCCCGCAAGGCCCCTGTTCAGCACAGCAGGTGAGGCCGCCTGGGCGAGGTACTGGTCATACTCCCCAGTTGTATCCCCGACCCAATGTCTCACGCTCCAGGACACTGCCCTTGAGGCGGTAGAGGTGGGATCCCTCGCTGAGTTCGAGGGAAAAACCAACCCTGGAGGGTAAGCAGATTAAGAAAGAAAATATTTATGTTATTAGTGTTCCTATCGATAAATATTACGTAACTTGAGTTATATAGTTTTAAATTTCCTATATTTTATGTCTTACACATTTTTACTATACCGGCTATCATAACAGAGATATTCATGAATTTGGTCACAAGAAAATGGCTAAACAGAATTTAATGAAAATCAGTACGTAAAGTTGGGGAATAAGGAACTACCATCTACTCTATAAATAATTTTATTCAGCCTCGTTGAAATGGTAGTTGAGAGGAAGGTGCCTAAAATGTATTTTTTAATTAGAATGTTATTGGTCCTATCGAAAAGTAAAACATAACAGAATTATAGAGAATACAATTTCCGATCATTTATGCCATATACTGACTATGATAAGGTTGGTGGTGATGGTGATGCCCTAATATCACAGAGTCGGGAGAGAACTAAATGTTAAGGCCTACAATATATAAAGCTCATAAAATTGATCAACAGTAACATTACATTGGCCATTGTTTGTTGTGATGTGCTTTGTGTCTTCTGCTGCCACTCATCTCCGATAGATGGGATTACTGCTACGTACTTAGTATATCAGCCTGCCTGAATATTGGCTGGAAGTAACTGGAGAGTTAGAAAACATTTTTCAGCATACTATTCCTCTGGTTCATAATTTTTCTGATAACTATTGGTACGTAACACACTGGTTCATCATAGCATTCCAGCTATTCAATCCGTATTCCGAGGCTCTGATAGGAATGAGCACTGTGCACATTTAATGGAATAATGGCAGAGGAGTGTTCGCTGCTGTCTGCGGCCTGGTCATTCCAGCTCTGGAACTTCGGACGGTTAGATCGGCAGAGTAGTAGCCTACTGTTCGTTGAAAGTGAGAAAATGTGCGGTTTGTCATTTGATCGAGTATCTTATATGATAACATTGCTCTTAATCGCGGCAATCCTACTGACATTATGTTGACTTCAGTTGGGTAAAGCACAATGACAGTCTTTCTGAGAATTCCGTAGCGAAGCACGGGTGTAGTTACACATACACCGAAAGGTAACACTCACATGGGGAGGTCGCCATGTGGTTTTGTAGAAAAGACTTCAAATTTTGAGGATTTGTCCTTCATTAAAATGTATTTTAGTCTTGATTTTTGCCAATGGGCCTTGTTCAGAATTTAACATTTAAAATCTATCCTCACACTTTTGTAGTCTTATTCCCGCAGTTATTTTAGACTTGTTGCCGTGGCGTACGCAGCAGTAATCCCATCTATCAGAGATGAGTGGCAACAGAAGACACAAAGCACATCACAACAAACAATGGTCAATGTAATGTTATTGTTGATCAATTTTATGAGCTTTATATGTTGTAGGCGCTAAATTTTGTTTTACCGGCGTCTCCCAAAATCAACAAATGTTGAACATACGTAAGTAGCATTTCTTCCTCTGTTGATTTCCCACATCCTGGCGGGACCTAAGATGCGATCTGCATCGCACATATAGACTCGGTTCAGTTTTACGACCGTATATCTTTTCTGACACCAACACTATCGGGAACGGTGGTGGTTAGCAGTGAGGTGTGGGATGTGTAAATGGAGAAGCGTAAACAAACACTAACACCCAGTCCCTAGTCAGAGGAAACACACAGACATTGGCAAAATCCCTCACCCACACGGATTTTCAACCTCCACACCTCCTAATTAGAATCAATCAATCAATCAATCAATCAATCAATCAATCAATCAATCAATCAATCAATCAATCAATCAATCAATCAATCAATCAATCAATCAATCAATCAATCAATCAATCAATCAATCAATCAATCAATTTTTTGCTAGTTGGTTAACCTCGCACCGACACAGATAGGTCTTATGGCGACGATGGGACAGGAAAGGGTTAGGAGTGGGAAGGAAGCGGCCGTGGCCTTAATTAAGGTACAGCCCCAGCATTTGCCTGGTGTGAAAATGGGAAACCACGGAAAACCATTTTCAGGGCTGCCGACAGTGGGGTTCGAACCTACTATCTCCCGAATACTGGATACTGGCCGCAAATCAATCAATCAATCAATCAATCAATCAATCAATCAATCAATCAATCAATCAATCAATCAATCAATCAATCAATCAATCAACACTGATCTGATTCAGGGCAGTCGCTGAGGTGGTAGAGTGCCTATCTATCATTTACCTAGTCTTTTCTTAAATAGGCCTAATTGCAAAGAACTTGGACATTTATTGTTAAATTATTCAAACCCCTAACTGCTCTTCATATAAATGAATATTTGCCCCAATTTCTCCTCTTGAATTCCAACCTTATTTTCATATTGTGATCTTTCCTATTTTTAAAACCACCATTCAAATTTATTCGTCTACTAATATCATCCCACGCCATCTTTCCACTGACACATCAGAACATACCACTTCATTAAATGCCTACATATTCATGACCATCGTTTCGAAGATGTTGACAGTTCTTGAAAAATCAGAATAGGCTTGTACTTGAACTGAATATCTGAGCTATATCTATACCACGTTTCAGCTTAGTCGTTCCGGTAGTGTAGGCATGATTGATTGAGAAAGAAGCAGACGCCATTTCGTCTGAAACTATTAAGCGACTTGTTGCAAATTATAAAATTTTCGGGTCAATATTTTGAAATAAAACGTAGTTAATCTTGTGACAGATCCCTCTGAGACTGTTTGTGCACAAATATATTTAAATTCCATTAAGAGGTTTAGACGAGATGTGGTTTCGAATGGTAGACAGACAAATTACATTTCATTTTTATACATAGAGATTTAAGTAAATTTATTGACGTGTCCACGCACGTCGGTACTAGGCTAATAACAACAATAACAACAACAACAACAACAACAACAACAACAAAACCTCCCGTGTTTTCAACTCCGGATAAATATAACACTCAGAGCTACCAATTCTAGCGACAAGTCGCTAAACTTTAGCGACGGGTGACATTTCTAGCAAATTTAATATTTATACAGCGAGAATTTTGGTGGATATCGGCTTCTGTCTGGTTTTGGATGCCGGATTTTGAAATGTTCTAGTAAATTCTGAATAAATAACTGGCTGCGGGGGTTTCGGTCACGTAGCCATCAGTTTGCAATCAGGAGATAGTGGGTTCATGGGTTCGAACCCCACTGTCGGCAGCCCCGAACACGGTTTTCTGTGGTTTCCCATTTTCACACCTGACAAATGCAAGGGCTGTACCTTAATTAAGGCCATGGTCGTTTCCTTCCCACTCCCAGCCCTTTCCTATCCCATCGTCGCCATAAAACCTGCCTGTGTCGGTGCGACGTAAAGGAATTTATATAAATAACTGCCTAAATTCTGTCAAAAACCCCATTTCCGATTTAGCTGAAATAGTGGTTATACTCCTTCATAAATTGATTCCAGTGATGCTCAATGTACACCTGTTCACACTAATATGGTCTAATCTTTCAAATAAGTATATTTCTGGACAGTAGTTTTTGGATATAAAGATTGCCCGGGAGTTAATCCTTTAAAAAGCTACCTGATTTTACTCTCCACTGTCCATACCTTGCACACCCAATAGTGAAATTGGGAGACTGTTTACCCACCACAGCAGTAAAAATCTAAATTAACAAATAAATTAGACCTGCAGTGTGTAAGAGTTGAAGCAATGCTTCATCGTACGAAAGAATCGAATTCAAAGTACCGTTCAGTATTGAGTCTCATGAACTGCCTGAAGTATATATAATTTCTCTGCTGTGAACTCGTGATTTATCGCGAAAATGTTCCTCTAATTCAGAACTTTAATTTCTCGCGCTTTTATGTACGATTATGTATTTATAAGACTGTCTATATTTTAGCGACTTTCTAGTTATACTTGTAAACATGGTCTATTGGCAACATTGATTTCAAATCAGAATGAGCGGGCTTCATAAGTATGTGCTGAAACGGAGTAAAACTAACAAGGAGAAATGCAGGTATGTGCTATGGTCTCAGGACATCCGGTGTGATAAAATTGGGTGGCGCAGACAGGAAGTAATGTATAAAACAAAGTTTCGGGCACTCCTTCCTTCTTAGAGGCGTCCTCCTCACACTATAGGCGATGCGAAGTATTTCAGCAACAAAGAGGTTGTTAGGAAACATCCTTCCAAGTCCTGTACCGCTGGTCTCAAGTTAACAAGATCACCAAGCCACACAGACATGTTGGTCCTACAGCAGGGCTTACTGAGATGCGAATGATCCATTTGTGTACAGGGGGTTAAGAAATCTAGCTCGTTTGCCGTACGGTCGATCAATAAATTTCTGTCCTTTCAATAAAGATAGTTTCCTATAGTATAAGTACAAAAAAGAACACCATAGGATAACGTGACACAAGAACACGTTTAAGCACAACTTTTAATTTTTGAACACTGAAACATTAGATCAGAATGTTCATATTTCTGCCCAAACGAACGCTGAAATAGTTCGTATTCTTTGATTTGTTCAGAGTGTTTGTATTTATAAACACTATATAGACAAACTTGTCACCATTAGTAACCTAACTCCATAGCACTACAGCCCTGAAGGGCCTTGGCTTACCAAGCGACCGCTGCTCAGCCCGTAGGCCCGCATATTACGAAGTGTCGTGTGGTCAGCACGACGAATCCCCTCGGCCGTTATTCTTGGCTTTCTAGACCAGGGCTGCTATCTCACCGCCAGATAGCTCCTCAATTCTAATCATGTAGGCTGAGTGGACCTCGAACCAGCCCTCAGATCAAGGTAAAGAATCTCTGACCTGGCCGGGAGTCGAACCCGGGGCCTCCGGGTAAGAGGCAGGCACGCTACCCCTACACCACGGAGCCGGCCACCATAAGTATTAAGTAATAAATGAGTCATAAATACGTTGCAGGATTGTGAGCGACTGTAAAAAGACCTCGGCAAAGTTGCGAGATGGACAGCAGACAATGGTGTGATGGTTGAAAATGAAAATCCGCAACCTGTTTTCAGTCATTCGACGGGGTCAGGAATGAAATGAATGAAGCCCCCATCTAGCGGTGAGGATATGAATTGTGCCGGCTGCCGAAACCAGTCGCACTCCTCTGGGGCAATGATTAATGAATGACAGATGAAATGAAATGAAATGATATTGGAGAGTGTTGCTGGAATGAAATATGACAGGGAAAACCGGAGTACCCGGAAAAAACACCTGCCCGCCTCCGCTTTGTGCAGCACATCTCACATGGAGTGACCGGGATTTGAACCACGGAACCCAGCGTTGAGAGGCCGGCGCGCTGCTGCCTGAGCCAGGGAGGCTGTTGGTATGATGGTTAACGGGCTGAAAAGTCAGGTTGTAAATTTCACAAAGAGAAGTCCTCCCAGATTTAATTACTGTGTTGATGGGATTGCACTAACTCTTGGGGATCACTGTAGTCTAAGTACCTAGTTGTTCACATAAGGGGTAATCACATAAACGGGAGTGTAAATAAATAAGCGTAACAAATCTCTTCATGTGGTTATGAGGGTAATTAGAGGTTGTAGTAAGGGTGTAAACGAGAGAGCGTGTAAGTCACTGGTAAGAACCCAGTTAGAGTATGGTTCTAATATATAGGACGCTCTCCAGGATTATTTGATACGAGAACGCGAAAAGATTCAAAGGAAATCAGTACGATTTGTTCTGGGTGATTTTCGACGAAAGAGTAGTGCTATGAAAATATTGCAAACTTTGGACGGGGAATACTTGGGAGAAAAGAGACGAGATGCTCGTCGAATGTTTCGAGCTGTCAGAGAAGGAATGGCTTGGAATGGCATTAGTAGACGAATAAGCTTGAGTGAAGTATTTAAAAGTAGGAAAGATCATAATATGAAGATAAAGTTGTAATTCAAGAGGACAAACTGGGGCATATGTTCGTTAATAGGAAGAGTAATTAGGAACTGGAATAATACTTCGAGAGAGATGTTCGATAAATTTCCAGGTTCTTTGAAATCATATAAGAACATACTAGGTAAATAAATGATAGGGGAATCTATCACCTGGGGCGACAGCCCTAAAAGCAGATCAATGGTGATTGATCTATTAGCGTATTCTTCCATAGCCCACTCCCTTTACCTATAGTTTACAACACGTGCCTCTGTCCCAGTGGCCTGGGTTCCACGTCCGGCTCTGCCAGACTGGTTTGAGATATTGCACGCGGTATCATCTTCTTCTTCTCCTCACGGCGCCTATCCGTTTCGGATGTTGGCGATCATGATGGCTATATTTGTCTTGTTTGTGGCAGCGCGGAATAGTTCAGCTGATGACATCATCATCATCATCATCTGTTTACCCTCCAGGTTCGGTTTTTCCCTCGGACTTAGCGAGGGATCCCACCTCTACCGCCTCAAGGGCAGTGTCCTGGAGCTTCAGACTCTTGGTCGGGGGGATACAACTGGGGAGAATGACCAGTACCTCGCCCAGGCGGCCTCACCTGCTATGCTGAACAGGGGCCTTGTGGAGGGATGGGAAGATTGGAAGGGATAGGCAAGGAAGAGGGAAGGAAGCGGCCGTGGCCTTAAGTTAGGAACCATCCCGGCATTCGCCTGGAGGAGAAGTGGGAAACCACGGAAAACCACTTCCAGGATGGCTGAGGTGGGAATCGAACCCACCTCTACTCAGTTGACCTCCCGAGGCTGAGTGGACCCCGTTCCAGCCCTCGTACCACTTTTCAAATTTCGTGGCAGAGCCGGGAATCGAACCCGGGCCTCCGGGGGTGGCAGCTAATCACGCTAACCACTACACCACAGAGGCGGACTCAGCTGATGACATATTGCACCAAACTCTAAGGCTGTCAAGCCAAGATATTCGTCTTCTTCCAGAACCTCTTTTGCTTGTTGATTTTCCCCTGAAGTTTTTTTTTTTTTTTTTTTTTTTTTTGAGTAGGTCGTATGATATGCTCCAGATACTGCAGCTTTCGGCATTTCCTTATCTTGATCAACTGAGGTGTTGTGTTCATCCTTCTCACTACCTCCACGTTTGTCATTCTCTGGGTCCAAGATATTCTCAGGATCCGCCTATAAAGCTATGTTTCACAGGCCTCCAGCTTCTTCTCTGTGTTTTTATTTAAGATCCATGTCTCTCTCTGCCTCAGGTAATACAATTAAGGAGAGATGTGGGTTCATATCCCATTTTGTCTATCCTATAAGTTGGTTTGTGTGGTTTTCTTCTTCAGCACAAGGCAAATGCTGGGATGTATCTAACGGTCCGCCTCCGTGACGTAGTGGTTAGCACTATTACCCACCGTACTCGGTAGACCGACTTCGATTCCCGGTACTTACTGATACGTAAGAATAGGAGGAGAGCTGATATGTGGCTGAAATGGCAAATGCAGCTCACCTACGCTTGAGGTGTGCATTTTTACCATCGTAAGAAGTTAAAGCCATCTCTGATGAAGTGGAATGTAAAAGATTCCACAGTCCGTAACTTCGGCATAGCGGTTAGCTTTATGCCCCCAGGAATTGACCTGATACTCATTTCTGTTGGAGGGTGACTTAACTACAAGGTCCAGAAGTGGTCGACTCGACTTCCTGAAAAAGGAGTTGAATCCACTTACTTCCAGATGAGCTCACCTTTACCGTCTAAGCTAAGAAGACCCCTCCCCTCCCTTCGAAGACTTGCTCCGATTAATTACGGACAACACAATCAAACTGGCTTCACACGCACTAAATGATGTGAAGGACCTTCTGAGAAATAGCAGCAACAACAAAAGTCCTTAAGAACCTGTCTCTACCGAATGGAGATGGCTGCAAGCTTGAATTCGGGAGGCAGGCCTGAAGAGGTGGAACGGCTGCTTCACAAGAGGCCAAACTAAACCCCATCAAGTAAAACAATTTACAGGAAATTGCGAGGTGGTATAGAGTCATTTATCTGTACCTTAGCTGAATAGTAATTGTTAACTATTGTAGGGTATCAAACTGCAACTATTAGCTCGGAATTTTGAATTCTCTGACTCGCTATACTTATATTCTTTTTCTTAATTTTTACCCTTTCTCCTCTTTCTTAACTGTTAATTACCGTCTTTATCTGTTTACCCTCCAGGGTCGGTTTACCCCTCGGACTCAGCGAGGGATCTCACCTCTACCGCCTCAAGGACAGTGTCCTGGAGCGTGAGACATTGGGTCGGGGATACAACTGGGGATAATGACCAGTACCTCGCCCAAGCGGCCTCACCTGCTATGCTGAACAGGGGCCTTGGTGGGGGAATGAGAAGATTAGGAAGGATAGGCAAGGAAGAGGGAAGGAAGTGGCCGTGGCCTTAAGTTAGGCACCATCCCGGCATTTGCCTGGAGAAATGGCAAACCATGGAAAACCACTTCCATGATGGTTGAGATGGGAATTGAACCCACCTCTACTCAGTTGACCTTCCGAGGCTGAGTGCACCCAGTTCCAGCCCTCGTACCACTTTTCAAATTTCGTGGCAAAGCCGGGAATCGAACCCGGGCCTCCGGGGGTGGCAGCTAATCACACTAACCACTACACCACAGAGGCGGATCTGTTAATTACCATGTAATACATTTTGACGTATCGTCTAAATTCTATAGACCACTTCCGGTATTCGCAACTTGGACGCCATACATACACACATACATAGCTCGCATCCGGGAGATAGTGGGTTCGAACCCCACTGTCGGCAGCCCTGAAAATGGTTTTCCGTGGTTTCCCATTTTCACACCAGGCAAATGTTGGGGCTGTACCTTAATTGAGGACACGGCCGATTCCTTCCCATTCCATCGTCGCCATAAGACCTATCTGTGTCGGTGCGACGTAAACTAGCATACATGCATAGATATTGTACATACATACATTTTTTGTCAACATTAATTTTCATAGATCACAAAATTATTACTGACTCTTTGATGATATTCTCTGAAGTTTTAAATTTTTATGGTCTGTTGTAGGATCCTCTATTTTGAAATATTCCTTGGTAATTAACTTTTCATAACTTTCAATGATTTGTCCGTTCCTTTCCACTTTATATGTAATCATGTTTTCTTTCCATAAACCTTTCAATCTACGTATTTGTTGTACATTACCCATAAGACTCTCATTCATCATGACGTATATAATTCATAGTTCAGATATTCACTAGCCGGGCTGAGTGGCTCAGATGGTTAAGTTTTTTGATTATGAATTGTATTTTAGTATAGTTTTTTGACGTTTTCTGTTTGTGAAGTCGCTGGCTTTCTGACCGCAACTTGGCAGGTTCGATCCTGGGTCAGTCCAGTGATATTTGAAGGTGCTCAAATACGTCAGCCTCGTGTCGGTAGATTTACTGGCACGTAAAAGAACTCCTGAGGCACTAAATTGCGGCACCTCGGCGTCTCCGAAAACCGTAAAAGTACTTAGTGGGACGTAAAGCAAACATGATTTTCTTTTTTGCTAGGGGCTTTACGTCGCACCGACACAGGTAGGTCTTATGGCGACGATGGGATAGGAAAAGCCTAGGAGTTGGAAGGAAGCGGCCGTGGTCTTAATTAAGGTACAGCCCCAGCATTTGCCTGGTGTGAAAATGGGAAACCACGAAAAACCATCTTCAGGGCTGCCGATAGTGGGATTCGAACCTACTATCTCCCGGATGCAAGCTCATAGCCGCGCGCCTCTACGCGCACGGCCAACTCGCCCGGTCAAACATTATTATTATTATTATTATTATTATTATTATTATTATTATTATTATTATTATTATTATTATTATTGTTGTTATTATTGTTATTATTATTATTATTATTATTATTAGATATTCACTGCCTGATTCTCACTGCAATTTATTTATTTATTTATTTATTTATTTATTTATTTATTTATTTATTTATTTATTTATTTATTTATTTATTTATTTATTGTCTTGCTTTACTTGACCCAAGTAAGACTATTAGTTTCTTCGAATTTTCACCTGTTGTCTTATTCAGGGGTTTGAGATATCGTAGTGATAATCACTGTGTACTAACTGCATTGCGTGAAGTGCCCGTGACGGTGTGCTTTCCTGTAGTACCCTTTCTGGTGTGTTTACTTGATTGTTTGAGACTAAAAGTTTTAGTAAAAGGTGGTGGCCCTCATACAGGTATAGCAATACTAGCAATTTTCTTGGACTGGAAAGGAGAAATCTCGTAAAACTGTTCCAAGAATGGTTGATTAAAGATCCCCGTGACCCTGAGTACTCAGTACACTTATTCCGTGTAGTTGCAAACTTGCATTCGGGAGATAGAGGGTTCAAATCCTACTGTTGGCAGCCCTGAAGATGGTTTCCCATAGTCTCACATTTTGAACTAGGGAAATGCCGTTTTTATTTAACCAGCTATAGGTAATCACATTATAGTGGATCAAACCCACTGAAAATGTAACAAAAAACTCAACGTCTATTTCTCTTCGTTTTATTCAATCAATCAATCAATCAATCAATCAATCAATCAATCAATCAATCAATCAATCAATCAATCAATCAATCAATCAATCAATCAATCAATCAATCAATCAATCAATCAATCAATCAATACTGATCTGCATTTAGCGCATTCGCCCAGGTGGCAAATTCCCTATTTGTTGTTTTCCTAGCCTTTTCTTAAATGATTTCAAAGAAATTGGAAATTTATTGAACATCTCCCTTGGTAAGTTGTTCCAATTCCTAATTCCCCTTCCTACAAACGAATATTTGCCCCAATTTGCGCTCTTGAATTCCAACTTTATCTTCATATTGTGATCATTCACAGGTAGCACAATGAGTCTAAGGGAAGACATGTTCATATAGTTACATAAGAACTCTCTTCTCGACAAGTATTATGAAGAAAGTTGGCTTCTTGGTTTTGACTGAATCCATCATAGGCCCAATGTAATACAGTGAGGAATGTCTGAAACGTCACAGACTACCTATGTATATCAAGCGTTATACAACCCGCTCCCTGACAGGAAATGCTGTAAGGTCACAGACTGGTATTCTCAGAAATTCAGATGAGACATTGTTTGTCGTTAAACAAAGTTCGTAGCGTACGTTTTGGCTATTATCAGTTCGTGAACCGTGGACAATGAGGTACTGGCCTAGTAAATGGTAGAACATACAAACGGACAATGTAGTAAAACTTCACGTACTTCAAATACTATGGTTATGACATTTTCTTATTATTTTAATGATATTATTTCAAGTACAACACGAAAATGTAATTCTGAGAGAAAGAAAACGACATTTCATGAACCAGAGTATCAACAAATTTCGTCAATTCCTTGTACTAACGAAGAAAAGAAAAAAAAAAAAAAACTTCCTCCGTACAGGTCAAGAAGGCCTATGGAGAAGTGGAGGCTTCCACTTCCCGCAACCTCGGAACTAGTGGTTTAGTGTGGTTAACTCTAGTTATTCTCGAGGCCATGCGCCTTTCCAGAAGCGGAAATAGGCCTACTCCCGTGGGACAAACTTCCGGCATCTCGGAGTCTTCGTAAACCGTCCGAAGTAGTTCGTGGGACGTAAAAACATTATTATTATTATTATTATTATTATTATTATTATTATTATTATTATTATTATTATTATCATCACCGAGCTCGATAGCTGCAGTCGCTTAAGTGCGGCCAGTATCCAGTAATCGGGAGATAGTGGATTCGAGCCCCACTGTCGGCAGCCCTGAAGGTGGTTTTCCGTGGTTTCCCATTTTCACACCAGGCAAATGCCGGGGCTGTACCTCAATTAAGGCCACGGCCGCTTCCTTCCATTTCCTAGGCCTTTCCTATCCCATCGTCGCCGTAATACATATCTGTGTCGGTGCGACGTAAAGCAAATAGAAACAAATATTATTATTATTATTATTATTATTATTATTATTATTATTATTATTATTATTATTATTATTAAAACAGTAGGCATGATAACTGAATGGCATCTTCCATAGACTTCACACCAAGGTGGCTACTGTTCACATCCCGGAGTATACGTCTACGAGTGGAAATTTTTAAATGTCACGTTCCTGTGGTTCGGATTCTTCATAAAACTGCAGATCCTGTGACTATGGCCACAATATCTATAGCAAAACCTCAAGATTTTTTTACAACAAAACAGTGAGTTTGCGACCTCTAGAATATCCTTTGTTTTATTGTCTTTCATCGTCTTTCCTTTCATTAATCGTTGCCGTATTCTGTGAGTAGCCGAGACATTTCTTTCGTCTCTCGTGGTGCTGAACACCTAGAGCGCACTTAAAATGTCCACCTCCGTTGTGGAACGGTTATTTCTATTAGCTGAAGTTCTTGGAGGCCGGGGTTCGGTTCAAGGTACTGCCAGACATTTGTTCAAACAGGTACACGCAGTTCACCCCCGTTGGGGGATGTATATGAAAAGAGCTACCCTGAAATTCAAATACCAATAAATCAATTATGAATAAATATAAGGCAGTCAAGACAAGTGATTTCTTTTGTTATTCGTTTTTGCTCGCACCGACTCAACCAGGTCTTATGGCGAGGATGGGACAGGTCAGTGCTTGGATGGGAAGGGAGCGGTCGTGGTACTAATTAAGGTCAATCCCAGCATTTGCCTGATGTGAAAATGGAAAACCACGGGAAACCATCCATCTTCAGGGACGCTCACATTGGAGTAAGAACCCACTATTTCACGAGCAGAAGGTCACACCCACGTGACGCGAGCTGTTCAGCACACTCGCTCAGTCTGTGCAAAGTGAAAACATGGTAGCAGTTCTTTAAATATCACAACTACCACTACAATACATACATACATACATACATACATACATACATACATACATACATACATACATACATACATACATACATACATACACAATCATTATGCACTGCTATGCCTTTCAGCGTTCAGTGTGCAAGCCTCTGTGAACTAACTAAGCGCCTCCACAATCCTCTTTGTAACTGTCTTTGTTGCTTTGTTTAATTCCACGTATCTGACGAGTTTGCGACCTATAGAATATATTTTATGTTACTGTCTTTCATTGCCTTCCTTTCAATAATCTTTGCCTTATTCTGTGAGTAGTCGGGACATTTCTTTCGTCTCTCGTGGTGCTGAACACCTACATCGTCCTTAAAATGCACCTCCCACCCCCACCTATGAGGCGCTTGTACTCCTTACTATAAATAGACACCAAAAGAAAATAAGAACATACATTTCCAAAAAAATCCGTTTACAAAGTTTTTTATTATTTGTATTATTATTATTATTATTATTATTATTATTATTATTATTATTATTATTATTATTATTCATATCCCCCCGTAAGAGCTTCGCTGGCTCATGTGGCAGTGCACCGGCCTCTCACTGCTGGGTTTCGTGGTTCAAATCACGGTCACTCCAAGTGAGATTTGTGCTGGACAAAGAGGAGGCGAGACACGTTTTTGCCAGGGTACTGGTTTTCCCTGTCATGTTTCATTCCAGCAGCACTCTCCAATATCATTTCATTTCATCTGTCAGTCATTAATCATTGGCCCGGAAAAGTGTGGCAGGCTTCGGCAGCCAGCACAATTCCTATCCTCGTCGCTAGATGGGGACTGCATTCATTGCATTCCTGACCCGGCTGAAATCGGAAACAGGCTGTGAATTTCCCATTTTTTTATCCCCCCTCATAAATTGTATTTATATGGACCCCTGCAAATTTCAGATGTTTTTCATTATATTATTATTATTATTATTATTATTATTATTATTATTATTATTATTATTATTATTATTATTATTATTATTATTTACACTTATGTTCATAAAAACCAGTACACCTTGAAATACTAGGGATAGGAAGTTCATATTCACGGGACATGTGCATTAGTATGTTCTGAAGAAATAATTAGCATTTGAACCATATCGGAACTCTGGTTCAAAGTCCATATCGATATATCTGCGCACCACCACCGACCGGTAAAATGTGCCGACTCCTCTCGTTGTCGCTATAAACCGAAGGTAATGGATCAGTGTGACTTGAGCAGACGTGTAGGATGCCTCGCAGAGGTATGTGAGAACCGTACCGTCAAATGAGTGAGTTTGAAAGAGGACGCATTATTGGCATGAGAGAACGTGATGCATCCATTCGGGAAACTGATGCTTGTGTGGGACGAAGTGTGTCGGCAGTGCAACGGGTGTGTACCGAATGGTTCACAGAAGGCCGTAGAACACGACGAGATGGGTCTGGTCGCACCACCCAGACCATCCCCCGTCGACACCTCATCCGAATGGCATTGCAGGACAGATCTGCGTCCTCCTCGGCTCTGGCGCAACAGTGTAACACATCGTACACTATCAGGAGTGACAGTCCGTCTCCGTTTATTACGGTCTGGGTTACCGGCACGTCGTCCACTGCTCCGCCTACCTTTGACTAATGTGCCTAAACATACTGGACTGCAATGTTGTATGGAACGGCGTCACTGGGAACAGGAATGGCAGCAGATATAGTTTTCGGACGAATCCAGGTTCTGTTTGTTTGAAAATGATGGCCGCATTATGGTTTGCCGCAGACAGGGGAAGAGGCATCACACTGACTGCATTCGCACACGACATACAACGCCAACTCAAGGCCTTATGGTGTGGGATGCTGTTGGGTACAACCACAAATCACAGTTAGTGCGTGTCCAGGGTACTGTGACCACTTTGACCTACGTAAATGAAATCCTGAGACCCGTAGCCATACCCTTTCTGCACGACATCCCAGACGTTATATTTCAGCACGACAATGCGTGGCCACATGTTGCTGCGCGAACACATGCTTTCTTGTTGTCACAGGATATCAGACTGTTGCCCTGGCCCGTCCGATCACTGGACTTGTCGCCAATCGAAAATGTGTGGCATATGGTGAAACGACGGGTGCGGCGCTGTGACCCAATGCCAACCACCAAAGATGAACTGTCGAACTACTGCCAGAATCAAGAAGGGCCGAGACTGGCTCATTATTTATTTCCACCTCAACCAAGGGAGTCAAACCCTTTACTTCCGTGGATATTCCTAAACAGCCCGCGGGTCAGATGGGAGAAGGTTCACCGAAAGAAAAAGATTTATGATGGTCAACAGGGGATGGTAATTCAGCACCATAGGCCTGAACCACCTCCCGCTGTAGTCAGGAACTATTTGGAGTGGTCACACAATGCCGCGCGAGATGACCGGCGACTCCACACCGAAAACATGTAATATTACTAGTTCTAGACGGAACCTCTACCCTAGAACTCGCGCTAACACCCTGAGTGTTACGAGATCGAGAGGGGCATTTATTGCGCAAATGATCGGGGGCATCGCAGCTATAACACTTTCTTAATAAGACAGGCTTACGAACAAGCGAAGACTCCCACACATTATGATCAACAGAGGGAAACCTTGTAACACGAAGCGAGTCCGCATGGCGAACACTTTCGACAGATACCACCATCGCTTCCAACTCCGCGAAACTATGAGGTTGAGTAGCAAAAAACAAACAGGAGCGGTGTGACGGGGAAATGCTCTCTACGATCGTAAGAACGATCTCCTCCTCAGTATAATGTAACGCAAACACCCTGGCGTAAAATTTGACATCAGAAATAAATTCAGTTAAAGGCTCATCCGAGTGTTGAACCCTGAAGTAAAATTTTAATACTCAAGAGTTGAGAGTTCTAGCCGGAATGAAATGGGTAAGCAAATGGACATGAAACTGCTGAAGAGACATAGCATTGATTATTTTATCGGAAAGCACTCCTGTCGTATATGGATGAAGAATTTGCAATATTTGAACGTGAGTTAGGCCGAACACTAGGGCATGATCTTGAAATTCAACAAAAAATCGCAAGAACGCGACTATATCATCCGCGGAATTTACCGAATAACGAGGAACGTTTTTCAACATACTATTTAATGGCTGAGGGATACTAGAAAAGGGCAAGTTCACAGAGGGCAAGGTTGATTGTTGAATTGAGGGATCAGCCTGGGGGAGAACCCTCGGTAAGGAACATTGCTTCGACTCCAGCGAGCCTTGCTGCCCATCAGACTCAAGATTGCAAATACCATTATTCGATTCCTCCTCGACCCGATTGACAGAAGGAATAACAGGTTTCGATTTAATGGAAAGTGCGGCCAACCAAGCCTCAACCTTTCCCAAGAGTTGGACCGACTTGTCCTTTGGAGCTCCAACTTGACTTAATAATTCCTCCTTTAATTCTAAGGAAAGTAAATCTTCTACACGTTTTAGCTGATGGAGGCACGCTACATCGTTTTCTAGAAAATCCATAACTGAGGATTTATCAGTTAAATTAGCTTGAATAAGGGGCGCCGAACTCGCAACCTCACTGTCGGAGAAATAGGGCACTACGATGACTTTGCCTAAATTTGTTCTTAATAATAGCTCATCCGTTTTAACAGTCCCTTTTGACTCTAAATTACGAATTAATAATTCGTATAAGAGTTCCCCTTTTCGAAGAGATCCAGGGTAGGCCACGTCTCGAGTAGCCATAATGCAAGTATCTCCGGCCACCATGCAGAATGACGAACACCGTAAACGAAGGAGACCTCCCGCTCTCAAAATCGCCTGAAAAACTCTTAGGAGTTCAAACCACGTTCTGCTACCAGAATAATGCACCGGTAATTGCCGGTGGTAATCAAAGAAAATGCGGGCCAAAGGATTCTACCAGCAGGGCGACGAACATAAGTTAATAGATAAATGAGCGCGGGCCAGGGCTAATTGCTAAGCCAAAATTTATGAATCCAACAAACATATTATAGCGATAAGAAAAATACACTCACTTACAATAGCCAGAGATAATGCCTCTATTTAGGTGCATAGTCCCTCAAAGGGGGACCAGCCCCATAACCAAGCAACAGGTTTTCCAAAATTTTAAGAAGGAGAGCCTCCAACATTCGCTTAACTCATTAGAAAGATTAAGAAAGAACACGAGTTACATAAATATTATCCCTCAGACACAAAGCTCGCTAAACGCATAACTCTGAAATTCGAACCCAGGAAGCAGAAAGCTTCCTGTCAAGGAAAGTTAGACTTCAACCACGACCTTGTAAGGATTCTCGGTCCGTTTTAGATACATTGCTTCACTTCAAAGAGGGCGAAATCACATACAGTGCCCAATATCCGTAAAAACTTAAGTACAAACATACCAAACGGGGGCTCAGCCACCCAGCAAACATTATAAAAATCATTAGAACAAACTAGAAATGACCCAGTTAACTCAACTTGCTATTCACTTCTCTTAAATTTCTTTCTTATTGACGTCGCTTTAATCTTGGGAATACTAATGTTCGTATCATACACACTGTACCGATTTTCAAGTTCCTAGATATTAGATTGCAGGCTTTCAGCACAGTCAACCATTAGCACCAAGTCGTCGGCATAGACTAAACTGCTTACTACAGTACATTTCTAGGCAAGTGAATCCCTCCCTGTCATTTTATACTTTTCAGCAAATGATCCATGTAAACTATTGACAACAAAGTTAAAAGGTTACAGCCTTGTCCCACCGCTGTAAATAATTTGAACCAAGAACTCACTCCCAAGCGTAAGGCTAACCACTCCACCCCACCAAGTGGCGAGATTACGGATAGCGGAAACATTTACCTTCCTTCCCTCCAAGGACCTTCATGGCCTGTATGGAGCTGACTTTTTGCAAGAACTCATTCTCCAATAAATTATCACTGCAGCCCAATTATCAACATATATGCTTGTAATAACCTTCCCTTAATACCATGATTCCTCAGTACGGCTAACATGTTTTCCCTTGGTACTCTTCCGTTCGCCTTCTCTGGATCTACCGGTACGTAACTGTATATTTCAGATTAAAATACTAGTGGGCCTAGTTTACAATTATTGAAGCATTCATCACGATCATCAGTCTTCAATTTAAAATAAAATTATTTGTTTAATGTTCGTTCAAACTCTTAACGGTCTTACGAAGTGCCAATTTAAAATGAAATCAATAGTTCTAATAACGATCAACACATTCAATACCACAATTTGTGGAAGTGGTTAGTGACCAGGGGATACCGATCTGTGTCGAGATCCTCAATTATATCTTCATTTCTCGGCTCATCAGATCTTTAAGATTTCAGTTGTACGGAGTGTAGTTCGTAAAAATGACTCATAGAACTTCAACTCACCATTCAAAGCCTTCATAATAAACTTCATTGCTTCTAAAATATTCATAAAAACATTTTCATCCTCTCATGATTTCCAAACCACACATTTTTAAACGACAGTACATTCCTCCACATTTCCTTAATACTGTGTATAGAATATAAATTATTATTTTCCGTACGGTAAGTGTTATTCTGGCGGCTGCTGTACAGCAGTTGCTTATCCTACAATATTTTTTCTATGCTGAAAAAAGTATTACCGAGGAGGAAGAGGAGAAGGCCATAACGGCCTATGTATAACAGCCATCTTGTTCAGTAGCCTCTAAGCTAGCTTTCTCCATAAGAGTCTGTGTATAGCCGTCATCTTGCGCAATCGCCTCCTATGTCGTCTCATAAGAGACCATGTATAGCCGCCATCTTTTGCAATCGCCCCATAGCCGGCATCTCTAACAGCATCTCAGTTTAAAAACTAAGTTAATAGTATGTTGAGAAGTGCAGCTCGGTAAGTATGTTGAGAAGGGCAGCTTGCTTTATAACTATGATCGTAGGAAGGGCAGCTTGCTTGTGGCGTGGCTAAGTCCCACGCTATAAAGTTTACTTCCGTCAAGATAGCAGTAAGCCATGTGCATGTAGTTAAAGATGGTGACTGACAGCTGTCAAAAAGCACGTGGATTTTTTTCTAATTGCCCGCTACTACATGCCTAAGGTTGCAGGCATGTGGATTTAGCCCCGTCAAGATGCCAGCACCGAAGTTTGCGATCGTCTGTTGTTTAAATATGGTAGCTGTCAGGTTGACAACTGTCAAAAAAGCACATGGAATTTTTCAAACAGCCCGCTACTAAGTAGATACAAGGTTTAGTGTCGTAAAGATAGCAGCACGATGCTGCCTTGTTTAAAGATGGCGGCTGTCAAGAAAGCACGCGGAATTTTTCAAATTGCCCACCACTACATTTCAAAGGTATGAGTTTTAGTGTCGTAAAGATAGCAGCACGATGCTCTGTTGATTAAAGATAGGAGCTGTCAAAAAAGCACGTGGAATTTTTCAAATTGCCAACCACCACATTTCAAAGGTATGAGATTTAGTGCCGTAAAGATAGCAGCACGATGCTCTGTTGATTAAAGATAGGAGCTGTCAAAAAAGCACGTGGAATTTTTCAAATTACCCGCCACCACATTTCAAAGGTATGAGGTTTAGTGCCGTAATGATAGCAGCACGATGCTCTGCTGATTAAAGATGGTTGCTGTCAAAAAGCACGTGAATTTGCTTACAAACAAGAGCTCGAACCCGCCACCACATTTCAAAGGTAGTAGCTAAAGATGGCAGCACGATGCTCCGTTGATTACAGATGGCCGCTGTCAAAAAAGCGCGTAGCTTTGAAGAGCACGTGGAATTTTTCAAATTGCCCGCCACCACATGCCAAAGGTGGAATCCATGAGGTTTAGTGCCGTTAAGATGGCAGCACTGAGGTTAGCGATGCAAGATAGCGGATGACAGCTGTTAAAAAAGCACGTGGAATTTTTTAAATCTCCCGCCACCACGTGGCAAAAAGTTTATGTATAGCACCCATCTTGCGCAAGCGTCCTTAAGCCGTCTCATAAGAGCAGCCGCCATCTTGTGCAATAGCCTCTAAGCCAGCTTTCTCCATATAAGCCTGTGTATCGCCGCCATCTTGCGCAAGCGTCCCTAGGGAGTCTCATAAGAGCCTATGTATAGCAGCCATCTTGCGCAAGCGCCATTAAGCCGTCTCATACGAAGCTATTTATAGTCGCCATCTTGCAGAATTAGATAGCCGCCATCTTGCGTAAGCATCCCTAGGGTGTCTCATAAGAGCCTATGCATAGCATCTATCTTGCGCAAGCACCCCTATGCCGTCTCATAAGAAGCTATGTATAGTCGCCATCTAGTAGAATTAGATAGCCGCCATCTTGCGCAAGCATCCCTAGGTGTCTCATAAGAGCCCATGTATAGCAGCCATCTTGCGCAAGCATCCCTAGGCCGTCTCATAAGAAGCTACATATAGTCGCCATCTTGTAGAATTAGATGGCCGCCATCTTGCGCAAGCATCCCTAGGGAGTCTCATAGGAGCCTATGTATAGCAGCCATCTTGTGCAATTAGATAGCCGCCATCTTGCGCAAGCGCCCTTAAGGAGTCTCATAAGGAGCCGTGTATAGCTGCCATCTTGTGCAATTGGCGTCGGGAAGAATATCCGGCCGCCGTAAGACCGTAAGACCTATCTGTGTCGGTGCGACGTAAAACAACTAGCAAAGAAACTGCTCAATATAGCGTCGGGAAGGGCATCCGGCCGCAAAACTGAGGTTAGGGCCCTCCATGAGGTTAGGCTTGCTGTCCTGAGCGTAAAAAATTAGGTTAAGCCCCTCCAAGATAGCGGATGTGAAGTTAAGCTCGCTCTCTTAGGCGTCAGGAAGGGCATCTAGTCGTAAAACTGAGGTTAGGCCCCTCCATGAGGTTAGGCTTGCTCTCTTACGCGTCAAAAGTAAGGTTAAGCCCATCAAAGATGGCGGATGTGAGGTTAAGCATGCAGTCTTAGCCAACGCAGTCAATGAGGTGGAGGCCTCTCCCGCGAGCATGTGGAGGCGGAGGCGGCCGAAGACCCGGAGGTGGAAGCGGCCGCAGAACTGTTCACTTATACTACTAACGACGATATATCATAGGGTAAAAGTAGAAACCCAAGGGATATAATTATAAATTACTTATCTCTCAAGAATTCAATGCGTACGGTTGAGAAAAAATCACGCTATTACGTTACTTAGTACAAGAAATTGTTTCTATCGCCTTCGTGATGCAGTTGGTTAGATGCTCGGATCGTGTGGTCAGAATTGAGGGATAGAATCTTGGCACTATCTCGGGTTTTAAGGGTGATCATATGTGAGAAGTCCATGTCTTAATGTATCCATAACCACCGTGGTATAACCCCTTTAAAATACTTTCTATAGCGTATGAGGTGTATAGTGCACCTTTCGTTTATTAATGTTCCCGCGGTGACTTCCTCTATTACGCCGCGTTGGAGCATTAACTGAATATACACATGTTTAAATATTGCTCCGGCCACAAAATTTTAAGCATCGGGTCGAAAATCATACCTAGACTCTGAACTGAGATATAATTTATGAACACGAGCTACAACAACATGGTGCATATTCGCTTCTCAGGGTATATTCGCTTCATTATATTCCCATACGCTTTAGACAAATCGTAGATTCCGTTGAAGAGTATCTTTCCGTTCAACCAGTCATTCCGTATCCATACGTCAAGGACATTATCTGATCATCACCTAGTATTTAGCATAAATTAACTCAACAGATCCGTATATTATCATACTACTATGTACCACAAGTTACTTAAGGAATAGAAACGCGAAATCAAAACTATATCTAGTTTATTAGCATGCTAATGTATTATAAAATTGAATAATATGCATCCATTGGCAATAAAGAAGGGAAAATCGTGTGAAATTACAAATATCATTCTCAAATGCTTGACTTCCGAGATAAACATATTTGAAAAATCTTTAAATTATCATCATATTTGCTTACATTTTCGTTAAGTTTCAAAAATATACCATATCTTCCATGTTTAAATTGATACAAGGGGAAAAATAGGGACCAAAACTTTATTAATCTAAGGAGGAATGGAATTTCTTCCTTTTAATATTGTTTGGGATTTTCTTTAGGGCATCATTTAGGTTTCATCTTTCTTTTCGGTCTGTTTGACCAAATTTACTTGGATACATGTTTGGATTCTTGTTTGTGACTCATCACGTTACGAGATAAGCATTACCATGTTTAAATCTGGGTTCAAAACACCCATGCAGTTATTAATATTCCTAATCATAACCCAAAATGAATAAATTAAAACAGTACATCACCATGTGTACAAAATAAACCAAATAATCTTACTACAGAGTGCCCTAGATATGATAGTACGTCAGTCTAACCTGCGAAAATCGTGCCATGCATTCCTAATCATGTGCCAATATATTTACATATTCTCAAATATCTCTTCGCTGTGCCATGGTTTTGTCAAAGTAAACCGTACTTCATATTAGCGTTAACGCGCTGACCTTCAAATATGTAAATATGCGAGACTCCATTCTATTCCTGAATATATATATTACGTAATGTATAACAAACACGTAACCTATCAATATCTTCCGCTGAAAGTTACTACGAGACACATTATGTTTGGCTCGAGACATACATTCAACTTAACATGGCCTAAATCCTTCACTTGCAGTGCTAATCCAAATATAAATATAATATGTAACACAGGAATTCGCAATTCAATCATCTATCCCATTCTCAAGCAACGAACAGAAACATATTTCCTCACTCTAATTACAACCTGATTATTCTCTCATACACTGCAACTTCGTAATATTTCAAACATTTCCTTACAATACAATTATCGTACTGGCCATGATTGCGACACATATTGACCTGAAGTTTTAGGTTACGTCCCGTATCTCGCCTGCATTTTCTACAATCACAACTGGTTAAACGTTTCACGGTCTACACGTATGGATTGGCACTAAACATGCACAAATGCTCAATCAGATCTAGTCTCCATTAACCTTAAAATTATCACATTAGCACCATAGTTATATAGCATAAATTGGCACATTTCATCGGCTAATAATTGGCATTTATATTCACATATCCTTTAATTGGCACTACATCTCTTACTTCTAGCACTCCTGCACACATATAAATATATTTCATCAATTGATTTCAAATTCATTACGATGCAACTCATAATACTTATCTCGTAACGGGATTTTGCTGCTGGATCTCTCCTGGTCTATGTCATCTTGGAGTAGGCAGCCCCTGCGATCCAAAGATTACGTCATCTGCGGCTCCGGCTGGGGATCTTGGCTTGAGCTATTTCGTCTTGAGCGACCATTTCCATCTGTTTAAGCTGAGTCCATCTTGTCACCAGTTCTCATGCAATCATAAAAGAACAAATACATAGTAAAATTCATAGTATACTGGTGAATAGTAGGCTATTCAATACGTAATATTTGTTTTCAGAATCTCGTATTGGTCGAAAATATTCCTTTTTTAAATTTAGAGATTTCTCTAATTCGGCCTACTTCTTGATATTTCTTTCGCTTAAACAGATATTGTCTCCCTCCTGGAAACAATAAATTATGCCTTCCTTAGCAAGGATTTGCCGCTATAATACTAATTTCGGCAATGTATAACTCGGCTGAAGTTTCCTTTCGTTTCTGAGTTTAGGTGTTACAGTAACGAATATTTCCTTCAAATCTACGCCTTTTCTGCCGATATTTTTGCAGATGTAATCTTCACTGCTGTTTGTATATTAATACTTTAGTATTTAACGTTGCGTTGTCCCTTTTATATCCTTCCGTAAGTCGTGCTGCTCCTCTTCAACTCGTAACTTTTTCTTCTCAAGGTAGTCAAGAATCGGTTTCATTCAAATTTTTTAGTCCATCATTATTTAATCTTGAGATTCTTTTTCCTTGCGGCCGGACGATATCGATTTACTAGATCTCTACTCTGTGTACTTGCACATTACCTGAAGCTATTGTGCGCCATATTTGTCCACTGTTTCCATGACATTTACGGCCGCTAATGTAACGTAATGGTACAATAGTGATCCATTTCATCTTCTGTTGAATTTTTTCTGTCTGCTTTTCTGTTTGTGGAAGTATCACAAGAATCATTGGCATGAAAGATGGTAACTGGAAAGCGAACTAATCTACAAATTATCATAATATTCCTCTGAACAAGATAGGAGGACGAGAAGTTACAGGTACTCCTAAGTGCTTACTGCACGCATTTCTAGAACACTTAACTAGGTCTGTTCGAAAAAATTGCGTATCAAGTTGTACGGAAACACTTTTTATTTCTAGTTCAGGTCATTTTATGGCAGGACAAGCTATTATTAACCTATCTACGGAAAGCTTTTCCTGATACATTTTGCACTGGAAAGTGCAAATAATAATAATAATAATAATAATAATAATAATAATAATAATAATAATAATAATAATAATAATAATAATAATAATAATAATAATAATAATAATAATAATAATAACCATCATCATCATCATCATCATTATCATCATCATCTGTAATGAAAGGACAATGTGTGATTTTCTCCTGAGGTATTCTACACTCTCCAGGAAAATGCTAGTAGGCCTATAACTTACTGGAAGTCACGAGGCTCGTACCCCAAATCCTGTACACACAATACTACAGTCACCACAATAACACCGGTTGTCAGACACGTTTAGATACACTCAGATTCACGGGAATGATGGCCTGCGTACCTAAAACAAATCAACAATAATATTAAACTGAGTGATGCTGTACTAATGGGTGCTGATTTTCATTTCAGCTACATGCAGTAGTACAATATCTAATCGTCAGTGGCGGGTGCACCACCTACAGTATATTGTCGATGTATATAATTATGGTGGAACGTAAGGTGCACACCTGAAATGGATAATACTCAAATAATGAAAATCCACAGCATGCTTCCAGTCAGTGACCGGCTCAGGAATAGAGTGAATGAAGCCCCCATCTAGTGGCGAGGATAGGAATTGTGCCGGCTGCCGGAGCCTGTCGTGGTGGTGGTGATTATTGTTTTAAGAGGAAGTACAACTAGGCAACCATCCTCTATATAACACTAATCAGATGGAAAATATGGAAGGGGTCCGACATTTCGAAAAATGAAGATATCGGCCAAAGAAAGACAAGGGCCACGAAGGGCGTGAAAATGAAAGACTCCCTAGCCCTCGCAAACCTAATAGCATCGGGGTCGGAAAAGAACAAGAGTTGACCAAGAGAGGTCGGATAGGATAGATGAAAGTGAGGAGCCTGGCACAAGTAAGTGGAAGCAATGCCAGGACTCAGCTGAGGGCCCCGTGGTCGCCAACCCACGCTCCAAAGTTCAGAGCCCCTGGGGCCCCTTTTAGTCGCCTCTTATTACGACAGGCAGGGGATACCATGGGTGTTATTCTACCGCCCCCACCCACAGGGGGGCCGGAGCCTGTCGCACTCCTCTGGGGCAATAATTAATGAATGACAGATGAAATGAAATGACATTGGAGAGTGTTGCTGGAATGAATTATGACAGGAAAAACCGGAGTACTCGGAGAAAAACCTGTCCCGCCTCCGCTTTGTCCAGCACAAATCTCACATGGAGTGACCGGAATTTGAACCACTGAACCCAGCGATGAGAGGCCAGCCGCTGCCGCCTGAGCCACGAAGGCTCAATACTTAAATAAATGTTACTAAAATATTTCCTAGCAACGTGTGTGCTTCTAATGTCGGATTTGTCATGTTATATCAGTATCAAATAGAAAGTACACTGACCTATTCAGAAATATTGAAATGTTGGAAGAAAAGAGCACTGAAATCAACTTGGCCATATGAATATTAAGCTATACAAAAAAAAAAAAGCAAAAGTAATGGAATGCAGTCGAACGAAGGCAGGTGATGTAGGAAATATTAGAATAGGAAATGAAGTCTTAAAGGAAGTAAATGGATATTGTTACTTGGGTAGTAAAATAACTAACGATGGCAGAAGTAAGGAGGACATAAAATGCAGACTAGCACCAGCAAGGAAGAGCTTTCTTAAGAAAAGAAATTTGCTCAATTCAAACATTGACATAGGAATTAGAAAGATGTTTTTGAAGACTTTCATGTGGAGCGTGGCATTGTATGGAAGTGAAACATGGACGATAACTAGCTCAGAAAGAAAGAGAATAGAAGCTTTTGAAATGTGGTGTTACAGAAGAATGCTGAAGGTGAGATGGATAGATCGAATCACGAATGAAGATATACTGAATCGAATTGGTGAGAGGAGATCGATTTGCCCAAATTTGACGAGAAGAAGAGATAGAATGATAGGACACATCTTAAGACACCCAGGATTTGTTCAGTGTTTGTTTTTTTTTTTTTTTTTTTTTTTTTGCTAGTTGTTTTACGTCGCATCGACACAGATAGGTCTTACGGCGACGATGTGACAGGAAAGGGCTAGGAGTGGGAAGGAAGCGGCCGTGGCCTTAATTAAGGTACAGCCCCAGCATTTGCCTGGTGTGAAAATGGGAAACCACGGAAAACCATTTTCAGGGCTGCCGACAGTGGGATTCGAACCTACTATCTCCCGAATACTGGATACTGGTCGCACTTAAGCGACTGCAGCCATCGAGCTCGGTCAGTGTGTTTTTGAAGGAAGTGTAGGTGGTAAGAACGGTAGGGGTAGACCAAGGTTTGAATACGACAAGCAGATTAGAGCAGATGTAGCATGCAATAGTTACGTAGAAAATGAAAAGGTTAGCACAGGATAGGGTGGTATGGAGAGCTGCATCAAACCAGTCTATGGGCTGATGACTCAAACAACAACAACAACAACAACAAACTTTGCAGGGCCCTGTCCTTACTCAGAGTCAGCGACCATAATCTTCAGGATTAAACACAGTTCCAATCACACAAATACAGCATATAAAGTAAATTCAAGTATACACAATTATAATACAAAAACTGTCAAAATTTCCCTTTGCGAAAATAAAATTATCATAAATCTTTCAATAAATGGAATTCAAATTGATAAATAATAATTTATTTCCTGTATGGAATTTAAGTCGACAAGTGTAGGGAATCTGACTCAGGGCCCATGATACTGCCACAAAAGAAATAATGTTCTGAGATGAGACCTCTTTGATAAAAGAGCCTTTTGCATGTCTCTCATTCATGGCCATCCATCAACACTTCACATAACAGCCTGCACGATTTCGTGACGCAAATGTTCATATAACTCCAGTCATAAGACATATTTAAGTCAAAAACTCGAAAAAAAATATATACCGTGCAATTCATCATCATCATCATCATCATCTGTTTACCCTCCAGGTTCGGTTTTTCCCTCGGACTTAGCGAGGGATCCCACCTCTACCGCCTCAAGGGCAGTGTCCTGGAGCTTCAGACTCTTGGTCGGGGGATACAACTGGGGAGTATGACCAGTACCTCGCCCAGGCGGCCTCACCTGCTATGCTGAACAGGGGCCTTGTGGAGGGATGGGAAGATTGGAAGGGATAGGCAAGGAAGAGGGAAGGAAGCGGCCGTGGCCTTAAGTTAGGTACCATCCCGGCATTCGCCTGGAGGAGAAGTGGGAAACCACGGAAAACCACTTCCAGGATGGCTGAGGTGGGAATCGAACCCACCTCTACTCAGTTGACCTCCCGAGGCTGAGTGGACCCCGTTCCAGCCCTCGTACCACTTTTCAAATTTCGTGGCAGAGCCGGGAATCGAACCCGGGCCTCCGGGGGTGGCAGCTAATCACACTAACCACTACACCACAGAGGCGGACTACCGTGCAATTACTCATGCAAATATGGCATCAATGAATTATGGTATTTATGGAGGTTAGCAGTGTGGTGTACTGTATGTAGATGAAAATATGTTTATGAAGATGGACACACCGGGCGAGTTGGCCGTGCGTGTAGAGGCGCGCGGCTGTGAGCTTGCATCCGGGAGATAGTAGGTTCGAATCCCACTATCGGCAGCCCTGAAGATGGTTTTCCGTGGTTTCCCATTTTCACACCAGGCAAATGCTGGGGCTGTACCTTAATTAAGGCCACGGCCGCTTCCTTCCAACTCCTAGGCCTTTCCTACCCCATCGTCGCCATAAGACCTATCTGTGTCGGTGCGACGTAAAGCCCGTAGCGTATAATAAAAAAGAAAGATGGACACAAACACCCAGTCCCCGTGTAGCAGAGGAATTAACTGAATGGGACTGAAATCTCCGACCCAACCAGGAATCGAACCCGAGCTCTCTGAACTAAAAGCAATTTTAGCGAAGGACCAGAATCTTTTTCACAAGTAATCAGTAACAATTACAATTACTTCACAGAACGCTAATCTTAAAGATATCACTGACTTATTTTCCGCATGGGGTTGGAGTGATACGAAAGTTTTTTTTTTTTTTTTTTTTTTTTTTTTTTTTTTTTTTTTTGCTAGGGGCTTTACGTCGCACCGACACAGCTAGGTCTTATGGCGACAAATAAGAAAGTTTGAAAGGAAAAATATAATAGAGTAGAGCCCCAGTAATCCGAAATAATTGAGGCTGTGGACTGTTCGGATTATCCAGCTACATGCCAACGTAGGAGGTTCAGTTCTTTACGCCAAAAGAATACCAATTTGTCCAGTTCAGTGAAAGTTACTGTGTTTTCGTACAAACGTGAAAGTTACTTACATTAAGAAGAAAATACAGTGTTGTTAAACAGTGCATTACAAAATACAATTAAATATAGAAAGGACATTTTAATTCAACAAACGTGGTTTGTAAGCGCAGTACAGAACACAGTACAAAATTGCTTACAGTACAGTATTTGCCAGTTTGCTAGAATTTAATCGGTACTGTAAATTTATTTGGATAATATTCCGCTATATACTAGTTTAAATAATCAATTTTAAGTATATTACTATGATTAAATCCTTTGTATTAGATTGCAGGCGAGGTCCGAAATTTCGGATTTGCGGGGTTCGGATTACCGGGATTGTACTGTACCTCGTTTTTTATTCTTAGGAAATATGCATTAAGTGGCTATCGTCACTAAGTGGAATTACAAATAATATCGTGGGACTTTCAAAATGATGTTTTCCAATCATTTTTTTAGTTAGTTTTGTTGGGCACGTTCTATTCGCTGAAAACCAAAATAATCGGCAAATGGTTAGTGCTATCAAAAAATAAGGCTCACCATAAGATTTAAGACAAGTATCACATATTTTATCTGTAACTCTAAAGGTTCTCCAGCAATTTACGCTTTTCATGTCAAAGCATACTCGTCAAATGCTGTCCTGCTGATTTCTTACCCAAGGTGGACTGATCACTAATATAGTGTACAAGTATGCCTTTGGAAACGAATTACAAGCGTTGTTAACGAAACTCATTTCGTTACCACTGACTTAAAAAAAGTGACAGCTTACACGTTAACGTTGGATAGAAATAGAAGTCAGTGACTTCGCCCACTGTCGGCCTACGTTCTTCTCGTATATTTGTGTTTTTACTATGTGTTAGTGGTCCGCCTCTGTGGTGTAGTGGTTAGTGTGATTAGCTGCCACCCCCGGAGGCCCGGGTTCGATTCCTGGCTCTGCCACGAAATTTGAAAAGTGGTACGAGGGCTGGAACGGGGTCCACTCAGCCTCGGGAGGTCAACTGAGTAGAGGCGGGTTCGATTCCCACCTCAGCCATCCCCGAAGTGGTTTTCCGTGGTTTCCCACTTCACCTCCAGGCGAATGCCGGAATGGTACCTAACTTAAGGCCACGGCCGCTTCCTTCCCTCATCCTTGCCTATCCCTTCCAATCTTCCCATCCCCATACAAGGCCCCTGTTCACCACAGCAGGTGAGGCCGCCTGGGCGAGGTACTGGTCATACTCCCCAGTTGTATCTCCGACCAAGAGTCTGAAGCTCCAGGACACTGCCCTTGAGGCGGTAGAGGTGGGATCCCTCGCTGAGTCCGAGGGAAAACCCGAACCTGGAGGGTAAACAGATGATGATGATGATGATGATGATGATGATGATGACTATGTGTTAGTGTATTCTACTGTTCGTAATGTTTACATAAGTAATCTGCGTATAATGATAAGGTTTTGTCGATCGTTAATTCATTACAATCGTTTGTTGTCTCCAGATTTGAAAGAAACCGTCTGCACAAAATTGCCAATATCGAACGATACTGTCGGTCTCGATATTTGTTTTCAATATTTTCGGAGTATCAGTGCTTTTTTTTTTTTGTGACTTTGGTATCGATACCAAAATATCGTCTTGAATTTGACGTCGCAACGTCCCTACTATTTTTGGCTTCATGGTTTATACCTTCGGGCATTATCTTCGCCCTTGGTGCGACACCTTGCGAATACTGGGACTCCAAGTTGCTGAACTCTCGATGAGATGTATATTGATTACTAGACTGTAACGACCGAGCTCGATAGCTGCAGTCGCTTAAGTGCGGCCAGTATCCAGTATTCGGGAGATAGTAGGTTCGAATCCCACTGTCGGCAGCCCTGAAAATGGTTTTCCGTGGTTTCCCATTTTCACACCAGGCAAATGCTGGGGCTGTACCTTAACTAAGGCCACGGCCGCTTCCTTCCCACTCCTATCCCTTTCCTGTCCCATCGTCGCCATAAGACCTATCTGTGTCGGTGCGACGTAAAGCAAGTAGCAAAAAAAAAAAAAAAAAAAAGACTGTAACGATTACAATTTTATTTCAAGGAGTAAATTACGAGTAAAATTTACATTTGGGACAAAGTAACGATTACGAGTAACTATTATTAAAAAATGTATTCGTTACAAGTAATTCTATTACGTTTTCAGTTACTTCCCAACTCTAATAATATAATATAATATAATATAATATAATATAATATAATATAATATAATATAATATAATATAATATAATATAATATGTCCGCCTCTGTGGTGTAGTGGTTAGCGTGATTAGCTGCCACCCCCGGAGGCCCGGGTTCGATTCCCGGCTCTGCCACGAAATTTGAAAAGTGGTACGAGGGCTGGAACGGGGTCCACTCAGCCTCGGGAGATCAACTGAGTAGAGGTGGGTTCGATTCCCACCTCAACCATCCTGGAAGTGGTTTTCCGTGGTTTCCCACTTCTCCTCCAGGCGAATGCCGGGATGGTACCTAACTTAAGGCCACGGCCGCTTCCTTCCGCCTTCCTTGCCTATCCCTTCCAATCTTCCCATCCCTCCACAAGGCCCCTGTTCAGCATAGCAGGTGAGGCCGCCTGGGCGAGGTACTGGTCATACTCCCCAGTTGTATCCCCCGACCAAGAGTCTGAAGCTCCAGGACACTGCCCTTGAGGCGGTAGAGGTGGGATCCCTCGCTAAGTCCGAGGGAAAAACCGAACCTGGAGGGTAAACAGATGATGATGATGATGATAATATAATATAATATAATATAATATAATATAATATAATATAATATAATATAATATAATATAATATAATATAATATAATATAATATAATATAATATAATATAATATAATTGTGACTCTTATGTATGCTGTTTGGTTATGATGTTGTTTACTTCGTTACTTCAGTACTTTGTATGTTTTTCTGAAGTAAGTGCATTTGAACGTTGTTAAATTCACGAGCTCTCAAGCAGATATTAAAGCGATACAAACTGTATTGCACTTTTATGAGCCTGTGCTTAGGTGCCTTGGTAAATAAATAAATAAATACCTTATTGTGAAATATTATTCGGTATAAACACAAAATAGTCTGCCTCCGTGGTGTAGTGGTTAGTGTGATTAGCTGCCACCCCCGGAGGCCCGGGTTCGATTCCCGGCTCTGCCACGAAATTTGAAAAGTGGTACGAGGGCTGGAACGGGGTCCACTCAGCCTCGGGAGGTCAACTGAGTAGAGGTGGGTTAGATTCCCACCTCAGCCATCCTGAAAGTGGTTTTCCGCGGTTTCCCACTTCTCCTTCCTTGTCTATCCCTTCCAATCTTCCCATCACCCACCAAGGCCCCTGTTCAGCATAGCAGGTGAGGCTACCTGGGCGGAGTATTGGTCATCCTCCCTAGATGTATCCCCGGCCCAAAGTCTGAAGCTCCAGGACACTGCCCTTGAGGCGGAAGTGGTTGGATCCCTCGCTGAGTCCGAGGGAAAAACCGATCCTAGAGGGTAAACAGATTAAGAAAGAAAGAAAGATAAACACAAAATAACATCATATCTATTATTCTAGGCCGTGAGATCATCAATATAAACAGTATAATATATAATATTAATTAATGAATTAATTATTAAATATTTAGCCACCCAATACCGGAACAACGGTAAAAATAATGTCAAAACACACTTGTCTGATGAAAATTATGCCCATACGAACTACACTAACATAATATCTTGCAGATCAGGAAAAACATTAAGTTAAGCATACAGAAAAATATTGGTGGCTAAGTATTTAGCCACTAACCTGAAGTTTCGACCCCACATAGTTTGGAGAATCAGAGAAAAGAAAGAAAGAATAAAAGAAATACTTTGCCTCAATTCTATACCTGGGATAAGTAATGTAATTCTGAAGCTTGTTTAAAACATGCCCCGTCATTTTTCCGTTATGAAAGAAAAAACAGGTAGACAGACAGACAGACAGACATACAGACAGACGCCCTAATAACTCTTTAAATGACTTTTATTACAGCTGAGCCAACGGCCGTAGCCGTGTTGAAACACCGGTTCCCGTGAGATCTCCGAAGTTAAGCAACATTGGGCGCGGTCAAGATTTGGATGGGTTGCCACGCTCAGGCTCAGGCACACCTCTGCGGAGGTTCAGACCTGCCTTTGGGCAGAATACACCCTTACCCTACGTTATTATACCTGAAACGAATTAATAATAATAATAGTGTACTAGCTACCAACCCCCGTCTCTTCGTACGGGAGCAGTTATGAATTTAAGGAGAAGGTTACTTTCAACCCAGGACTTATAAAATATTGCGATGTTAGTCGTTTTTCCTCCAGTAATGAACACGAAAATATATTTTTCTGTTTTGATGTACCGGTAACACGTGAAAGGGACGCGTAAAGTGCCCATAAGAAAAACATTATCCACCGAGATTAACTCCAGCCACGCTGTGTTTGACCCTATGCTTTGTTTCTCATCATGCCAAAGCAGACTCTTACGGGGAATTGGGCACGTTTGAAATCAAAAGGTAAATCTGAAGGAATAACAGGGATTGTCGGTTTAAGACCGCTTCTACTGTGCCGCAGCCAAGTAAATTAGTAGCTCTTCAATCAAACAGTTTTTGAAAATTTTCACTACCAGTCGCGTCCCATTGCATAATTTTGGCGGGTTTAATGTAACAATATAATAGGCACCCACGCTTTCAAACTCATTTTGTGTGGTGACAAGCCGGAAGGATTAAAGAATTTATACATTTTGTAGGGCAGTGAACATCATCTTCACTACTGAGTGCTGTGTATACTGAGTAATATACTTGAACCTGGCCAGTGAATTTGTCATTGTGACGTTATTCATTCTCTGTCCAGTGACATTCGAAAATCTCTTTTTTTTTTTTTTTTTTTTTTTGTCATTTTCATTGATACGTGATAAATGCAATGCACTGCGACCTATATTCGCTTTCCGTCTCGGCATGATGGGTTATCAAAAATTTTATATAGATAACGAGAAATATTTAGAAAACTATTATGTATTGTATCGTAGCATGTTCAACATTTGGTGGCCGAAGTCGTTGATAGCTTGTGCGCTGGCTCCAAATCTACCCCGTCGCTCTAAAGCTGGTCATTTACATTTCCATACTTCAGAATGGAGATTGGCCGAAAAAATGCAAACGACGATATATCCGAAAGTATAGATGAAAAAACCATGCTGTACATCACATTTTAATCTACATTAGTTACTTGAGGGAAATCAATTTATTTTGATAAGGATGAACTAATTAATTTAAAAAGTGGTTTTTAAATTTGACGTTTGTTTACTGCTAACAGTAACATAAACCAGTTATAGTGGGCTACGTGTTAGAGATAGATATAGAACTTTTTGTCTTTTTGTCTTTCAATACCCGCATAGTATACAGTAGATGTATCTTTAACGGTTTAGCCAGCCTAAGCTAAATTCGACTTGCTCCATTGAAATCATTGCTACTCGGCTTCTGTTGATCATAAACACATTTTTATATACATGAAGCTTTCTCGAGAAATATTTAATAGAGTGGTGAGAACTGCATCAAAATCCATCCAGTGGCTGTTAAGATTAGCCGTCACAGACAGACAGACAGACAGGATCGAGGACTTTATTTTATACTAAGCAGAGATTGTTACTAGAATTCTCAATACTCGTGTACAGGTACAGTTTCTTCGAAACCGCCTCTTCTCCTACTATCTCCATTCATTACTTCAATACCTGACATCCGGTTGGCAAATCCGAGAACACTTGGCCAATGGGCATGTAGATCAGTGGGGGTGGGTGAGTGGGTAGACAGGAAGACGGAAGGGTGATTGAGTCCTGACAGCACAGTCAATGAAAAGTGTCATTTTAGGAAGCACTATTTGATATCCAGCATGTTTGTACTGTGGACCTACTTAGCATCAGCCATCCTCCTAGCTTCTGCCTTCGAGTGGTGAGTTTCTCTCTTCTTTTCTTAGTGTGAGTGTCTTTTCTGACCAACAATAAAAAGTTAAGTGAAACGTTTTCTTCAAAAGTGAAATAGATTTTCTCTAGTGTCATTGAAATGTTTAATATTCGTACGATCAATGTAATATAATAACGGTTCCATCGGAATTAATTTGTATAAAATCTTATGATAGTTTTTTTGGTGATTTTCTTTAAATTGGCGCGGTATTTTTGATAAATATTGAAGATAAATGATATGAAGAGATAGACGTTAATTTCTTTCAGCAGTTCTAAACTCGATCTCTATAGTTCTCTATAATAAACGATATTGAATTCTGGTTCGGTTTCCTTCAGAAATCTGTGAATGGAATGTTTGGAAGTTGCTTCTGTCTTCACAGTCTAGTTCAAATAGATAATGGTTTTATCATTGATTTTAACACACACTTAAGTAACAAATATTGAATAACATTCAAATATCAGGATGAAAATCAGTGATCTCGAATTACGTAATATTACCCCTAAAGGTGTCATTTTCAACTGCCCTCCTGTTTTACATGTCATTTTAAACCTTATACCTGGATATAAATCCTCCATGATAGAACCGCGAATCAAACCCGGACCAGGGGTGTGGGATAAAGATTTTTTTTTTTTTTTTTTTGCTAGTTGCTTTACGTTGCACCGACACAGATAGGTCCTATGGCGACGATGGGACAGGAAAGGGCTAGGAGTGGGAAGGAAGCGGCCGTGGCCTTAATTAAGGTACAGCCCCAGTATTTGCCTGGTGTGAAAATGGGAAACCACGGAAAACCATTTTCAGGGCTGCCGACAGGGGGATTCGAACCTACTATCTCCCGAATACTGGATACTGGCGTGGAATAAAGAATAATGAAACCAAATAACTCAAAATGCTGAGATAGTTCCCATTTTAATAATAATAATAATAATAATAATAATAATAATGATAGTAATAATAATTATAATAATATATGTGTTGTTTCTGTACATTGATCATAATTAAAAAGGAAAGTATTTCTATACCATTCGTGTCCACGGTAAGAAGCAAATGCAATGTTTACTTTTCCGTTATGTATGTATGTATGTATGTATGTATGTATGTATGTATGTATGTATGTATGTATGTATGTATGTATGTATGTATGTATGTATGTATGTATACGCGCATCACGAGAAAATGGCTGAACAGAATTTGATGAAAATCGGTATGTTACGTTGGGATATAAGGTACTACACTTTAGGCTATAAATAATTTTATTCACGCTGAGTGAAATGGTAGTTTAGGGGAGGCCTAAAATTTAATCCTCAAATATCTATGTTATTAGTGGTCTTGTCGATAAATACTACATGACAAAAGATATAGAATACAATTTCCGATCATTTGTTTCACATAAATGGTAGTTTAGGGAAGGCCTAAAATTTAATCCTCAAATATCTATGTTATTAGTGGTTCTATCGACAAATACTACACGACAAAAGATATATAACACAATTTCCGATCAATTGTCTCATACAGATGCGCCATATAGTTTATGATAACGGAGTTAATAATGAGTTTTGACTTTTGTTGCTTAGTCCACGCCAACGCCGAGCCACCAGAAAATGAGTGAACAGATTTAATAAAAATCGGTATGTTAAGTCGGAGAATAAGGCACTACAGTCTAAGTTATACATAATTTTATTTACCATGCCTGAAATGGTAGTTTAGGGGAAAATATTAAATGTAATTCTCAAATATCTAAGTTATAAGTTATTCCTGTTCCTATCGATAAACACTACACAAGAAAAGTTATAAATAATATAATTTGCGATCATTTATGTCTTATACAGTTTTACCTATCGGCTATGTTATTCATGAAATTAGACTTAGTGTCGAAGGCGAGTCGCGAGAAAGGTGAACAGAATTTAATGGAAATAAGTATGTGAAGTCGGGGAATAAGACACAGTCTAGGCTATAAATAATGTTATTCACCCTAAGTGAAGTGATAGTGTAGGGGAAAGCCTGAACTTTAATTTCACTGTCGGTAGCCCTGAAGATGGTTTTCCGTGGCTTACCATTTTCACACCAGGTAAATGCTAAGAATGTGCCTTAATTAAGGCCACGGTCACTTAATTCGCACTCCTAGCCATTTCATAACCCATCGTCGCCGTAAGACCTATCTGTGTCGGAGTGACTATAAAGAAATAGCGCTCGGCTGTGAGCTTGCAATCCGGAGATAGTAGGTTCAAACCCCACTGTCAGCAGCCTTGAAGATGGTTTTCCGTGGTTTCCCATTTTCACACCAGTCAAATGCTGGGGCTTCCTTCCCACTTCTAGCCGTTTCCTATCCCGTAACATGGAGATATTGTTCAATGGTGTTAACTGGCAACTGTGGTGGTTTCTGTCGTGATTTTCTTAAGATGAAAACCCGCGTAGTAATTAGTCCATAATTAGTCCATATCGAAAAGGAAAATTGTGAAAGTGACTATCAAAATGAAGGGGGGGGGGGGAGAAAGGGAAGGACCGATCGCTTAAAGAGTAAACAAGTGGAAGTCATGAAAGGAGCGAGGATGACTTCCTTTAAATTGGATGCCCTAATATCACAGAGTCGAAAGGAAACTAAATGTGTAGGTGTACAATATAGAGCGCCAATAAAACTGATCAACACCAACATTACACATTACATTACCAAGCTGAGTGGCCACGAGTGTTAACTCGCTACGGCTATGGAGCCGAGCTCCGCTTTCGGGAGACGCGTGGGTTCGAATGCCACCGTCGGTTGTCTTGAGAATGGTTTTCTATGGTTTATCATTTTCACTTCTAGGCAAATTCTGAGAAAGGCCACAGCCGATTCCTTCCACCTCCTTACTTTCTTCTTCTTCTTCTTCTTCTTCTTCTTCTTCTGCTTCTTCTTCTTCTACTTCAACCCCTCAACTGAAGTTGGCGTCAGGAAGGGCATCCGTCCGTAAAACATGCTATAGACATTCATCTCACCTCACGCCGACCCGTATAAAGAAACAGGAGTTTACCGGGCGAGTTGGCCGTGCGGTTAGGAGCGCGTAGCTGTGAGCTTGCATCCGGGAGATAGTGGGTTCGAATCCCACTGTCGGCAGCCCTGAAAATGGTTTTCCGTTGTTTCCCATTTTCACACCAGGCAAATGCTGGGGCTGTACCTTAATTAAGGCCACGGCCGGTTCCTTCCCACTCCTAGGCCTTTCCTATCCCATAGTCTCCATAAAACCTATCTGTGTCGGTGCGACGTAAAGCAAAATAGCGAGACAGGAGTAAGCTGTAGTAGACATACAACATTACATTGACTATTGTTTGTTGTGATGTGCTTTGTCTCTTCTGCTGCCACTTATCCGCTGCGGACCGCGCGATCTAAGGGAGTCGAGTAGAACAGGGACTTTTTCGTCGGGGGGGGGGGGGGGGAGGTGTAGGATTTTTCGGTGGAGGTGGGTGGGGGGATTCCAAAACAAATGCTATAGGTGCAAATGTAAATGTGTTGATGGGGATGGTAAAATACACTCACGGTATCCTCTGCTTGTTGTATGAAGTAACTATACCGGGAACCTGGAACTCTCGGTCTGGGAGCATGGATTGGCAACCACATTTCCCGTGCGGTAGCTGAATCTGGCATTGCTTCCTCTAACTTATGTCAGTCTCCTCATTTCTATCTTTCTTATCCGACCACCCTTGGTCAACACTTGTATTTTTCCGACTCCTACGCTATTAGGTTTGCAAGGCGTAAAGAGTCTTTTAATCCTCACTCCTCCATCGCCTTTCCCTTTCTTTCGCCACTGCCTTCATTCCTCGAAGGTCGGGCATTTTTCACATTTCCTCTGATTAGTGTAATAGAAGCTGGTTGATCAATTACTACTACTACTACTACTACTACTACTACTACTACTACTACTACTAATAATAATAATAATAATAATAATAATAATAATGGCATATGACCTTCGAAGAGGCCTGGTGCAGATCTTTCGAGATGACGCCCTGTAGGACACCTGAGCGTCTGTGAGGTTGGCGCCCTACCTAAGATGAATTCTCGGTTAAAAGTACCGACCCGGCCGGGAATAGAAGCCGCAACCGTTTGGATCAAAGGCCAGAATGCTAAGCATTCAACAATGGAGCCGGATGTACTCTGCCCGATGTGGTGCAGCTCTTTCCGGCACATATCAATGGAGGGGAGATGCATGTGCCATTTTAACCTCGTACCAGCCATTCTTAAATATATGGCAGTACAGGGAATCGAACCCGGGCCTCCGACGACGGCAGCTAATAGCGCTACCAGTTACGCTATGAAGGCGGACGTTGCATAGTGGAACTTATTCTGTCTTTCTTTTCTTTCTTTCTTTCTTTCTTTCTTTCTTTCTTTCTTTCCTTCTTAATCTACTTTCCAGGGTTGGTTTTACCCTCAGACTCATCGAAGGATCCCACCTCTACCGCCTCAAGGGCAGTGTCCTGGAGCGTGAGACATTGGGTCGGGGGATACAACTGGGGAGAATGACCAGTACCTCGCCCAGGCGGCCTCACCTGCTATGCCGAACAAGGGCCTTGGTGGGGGATGGTAAGATTGGAAAGGATAGGCAAGGAAGAGGGAAGGAAGCGGCCGTGGCCTTAAGTTAGGTACCATCCCGGCATTTGCCTGGAGGAGACGTGGGAAACCACGGAAATCCACTTCCAGGATGGCTGAGGTGGGAATCGAACCCACCTCTAATCAGTTGACCTCCCGAGGCTGAGTGGACCCCGTTCCAGCCCTCGTACCACTTTTCAAATTTCGTGGCAGAGCCGGGAATCGAACCCGGTCCTCCGGGGGTGGCAGCTAATCACACTAACCACTACACCACAGAAGCGGACGGAACTTACTCTTAAAGCAATAATCACCAGCACCAGCAAATAAAAACGAAATATTTTAGTTATGAAACAGAATTAATCGATATATATATATATATATTTTGCTAGTTGCTTTACGTCGCACCGACACGAATAGGCCTTATGGCGACGATGGGACAGGAAAAGGCTAGGAGTGGGAAGGAAGTGGCCGTGGCCTTAATTAAGGTACAGCCCCAGCATTTTCCTGGTGTGAAAATGGGAAACCACGGAAAACCATCTTCAGGGCTGCCGATAGTGGGGTTCGAACCTACTATCTCCCGAATACTGGATACTGGCCGCACTTAAGCGACTGCAGCTATCGAGCTCGGTTTAATGGAATAAGAAATGTTCAAACATTTTTAGAGCATTACCATTTATAAATCAGCGGGTTAAGTGGAAAGGTAAAATAACCGCGCATGGTGAGACGGCGAGCGTGCAGCGCGAGGCGAGTTTTTTTTTTTTTTTTTTTTTTTTTTTTGCTAGTGGCTTTACGTCGCACAGACACAGATAGGTCTTACGGCGACGATGGGACAGGAACGGGCTAGGAGCGGGAAGGAAGCGATCGTGGCCTTAATTAAGGTACAGCCCCCAGCATTTGCCTGGCGTGGAAATGGGAAACCACGGAAAACCATCTTCAGGGCTGCCGACAGTAGGATTCGAACGCACTGTCTCCGGGATGCAAGCTCACAGCTGCGCGCTCCTAATCGCACGGCCAACTCGCCCGGTAGGAGTTCTATCATGTTTAAAAAATGGAGCAAAGCAATTTTCACTATAATTATTATAAAAGACATTTACAAGTTTTACACATTTTTTTGAAAAATGGCTTGGAAATATAATAATATTTCTGTATACTTTTAAAAGTGATTATTTAAATCTCAAATTATTGCCATCTGTGTGTCATATTTAATCATTTGTTCTTGTTTATATATTATACGTAAATGAAGTCAAATAAATATTAAAATTTTTTTATTCCACCTATTCGGTACATAAATAGAGATTTTAATTAAGAAATTAAATCTTGAATAAAATTATAGGGACATGTTTTGCCCTTTAATTAAGGGCATCTTCAGCTACCTGATTAATTACCTTTCAGATTGAGATTAAGGCTGAATTAAAGGGTGAACCATATCCCTATAATTTTATTCAAGATTTAATTTCTTAATTAACATCTCTATTTATGTATTGAATAGGGGGAATAAATAAATTTTAATATTTATTTGACTTCATTGTACATTTCAATACGGACCAAAACATGAGAATTATAACATGTAATTATACGTAAATTTCATTAATTTGTAACTTGCATTTATAGATGTAAGAATTTTTTAAATATTGCATAAATTTGTTTTCAATTTGTATAATATCTTGACGTAACAACGATACCTATAGCCAAAATATAGTGTATTACTATTAAAGTGTACAATTTTTCCATTTGGATAATGTTGGTGAAATAGGGGACCTCTTCTCATATTTTGATTAATTTATATTATCATTTTCACTTCATTCCTCAAGTCTTCCAGGTCTATGGAATATTTTATATGTACATGATGGCTCACCCTTTTTCTCTACACCTTCCATATTTCTGCTCAGAATTATGGTAAGTTAATATTACTAATATCAAGTCCGTATGTCACAAATTAATTTTTCAAATACTGTGTGTACGAGGAAGATTCCTTTTTCTTAAAGCACCAAATGCTGTCTTTTGATATAATATTGTAAACAATAATTTGTTCGGACCTTTTTTTTACATTTAAGTATAAATATATTCACTAATACGTACTAATGTAAGAATTGTAATTTCTGTTCGTAAGGAAACCAGTAAGAAAAGGTTAATATTTCATCAACTGTGTACACAAATAAATGTAAAAATATTATTATGCAGCAATTTTACCTAGCCCTAATTCATAACGTCCACTTACATATGCACTGTATATTGTTTATTCGTCCCACTCGTTGGCTGAATGGTCAGCGTACTGGCCTTCGGTTCAGAGGGTCCCGCGTTCGATTCCCGGCCGGGTCGGGGATTTTAATCGCTTCTAATTAATTCTTCTGGCTCGGGGACTGGGTGTTTGTATCCGTCCCAACACTCTCCTCATCATATTCAGACAACATACCACACTACCAAAAACCACAGAAACACGCAATAGTGATTACATCCCTTCATAGAGGGTTGGCGTCAGGAAGGCCATCCGGCCGTAAAACAGGGTCAAATACACATGTGCGACGCAGTTCGCACCCGCGATCCCACAGGTGTGGGAAAAAGCGGTAGGAAAAGAAGAAGAATGTTTAAGATAAATTCATCCCCACACTCCAGACTACAGTATAACACTTCACGTAAATAAATAAACATTATAATAACGTTTATTATAGCTAAGTTTCCATAAAATATGCGGGTGAGATGTAGCCTACTGTTAGCTTAAGTAACCCGCGAGACCACGCTCAAACTAGTAATCAAAGAAGTTAACTGGCAGTCTGAACAATACGATGGTAAGACTAACTAACTTCGCTCCATTTATTTAAACTACTTTTTTACAATTGGCTTTATGTCGCACTGACACAGATAAGTCTTATGTCGACGATGGGAGAGTGGGAGAAAAAAGAGCTAGGAGTGGGAAGGAAGCGGCCGTAGCCTTAATGAAGGTACATCCCCCAGCATTTGCCTGGCGTGATAATGGAAAAACACGGAAAACCATCTTCAGGGCTACCGACCCACTATCTCCCGAATGCAAGCTTACAACTACGCGCCCCTAACCGCACGGCCAACTCGATCGGTCATTTATTTGCTGAAAAGTAGGTGGGGATAACAGAAAATAACTAAAATGTGTGTGTTAGGAAATAGGTGCCCCACATCTGTTAAGTTTCTCCACTAATTTCTGTGGCTGTACTTTCTGAATCAGTACTACATCTGTTGGGTTTTCCTCTTGTTAGAGGTTCCCTTTGGCGAGCATTTATTTTCATGCTTCTGAGTCAGGGATTGGCCTTTAGTTAATTTACTAACTCAGGTAACGGTTTTACAAACTCAATTATTCTAAGGAAAATTCAGAATTATTAACTATTTTAGTGGCCACCACGAACTGTTTAAAAATAATCAATTTTAATTTATAAGCATGAATGGGTGACAACATTAAGGACGATGCTTTGTAAGACTGACAAATTTGAGACTAAAAACTGAATACTGTGTTAATCGGTTACTTGAATTCTTTGCTGTAAAGTATAGAAAATTCTCTTAAGAATGTTTATTTCAGGCTCTTAAGTATATCTGAAAGTTCGCCTCCCAGGGTGAGTGGTCAGCATACTGGCATAGGTTCCCGGGTGCATTTCAAGGATGGGCCGGGAATATTAACCCGTGTTTGGTTAATTTTTCTAGCTCGAAGATTGTGTGTTTGTGATCTTCCGAATTCACGTATTCACCTACACACAAGATATCACACTACCAACCACCATAGAAACAGCAATAGTGAATACATCTCCCCACATAGCGTTGGCGTCCAACATCCGTTAAACAGAGATTAATCTACATTACTGCTAAACCCAGATGATAACTGGAAACAAGGCCAGGTAAATAGAGGCATCTGTTAATTATATCTGAAACATGATCCACATGGACTGGTAAAAATATGTCGAAAACAGAAGATGAAATGTATTATAACCATTCAAATATATAGGAATTTCAACACATATAATATTAAGACAATATACATTAGGCCTATGTTTTCTGTTGTCTGCATTTATATGATGTAAATAAAAGGCCCGAGACAGAGCTCGATAGCTGCAGTCGCTTAAGTGCGGCCAGTATACAGTAATCGGGAGATAGTGGGTTCGAACCCCACTGTCGGCAGCCCTGAAGATGGTTTTCCGTGGTTTCCCATTTTCACACCAGGCAAATACCGGGGCTGTACCTTAATTAAGGCCACGGCCGCTTCCTTCCAGTTCCTAGGCCTTTCCTATCCCATCGTCGCCATAAGACATATCTGTGTCGGTGCGACGTAAAGAAAAAAAAGGCCCGAGAAAAACGTGTAGACCAGAATAACATTGTCCGGAGAGTAATTAATTGTATGATAGTGCCAAATATATTTTACAAATATTAAAACAAACAAAATGAACCTAAATTTAAATTTTCAAATTTGTTAACTACGAGTATATTCATTGAGAAACATTTGAAGACGGCACATTTTTATAGAATTTTTTTTTTTTGCTAGGGGCTTTACGTCGCGCCGACACAGATAGGTCTTATGGCGACGATGGGATAGGAAAGGCCTAGGAGTTGGAAGGAAGCGGTCGTGGCCTTAATTAAGGTACAGCACCAGCATTTGCCTGGTGTGAAAATGGGAAACCACGGAAAACCATTTTCAGGGCTGCCGATAGTGGGATTCGAACCTACTATCTCCCGGATGCAAGCTCACAGCCGCGCGCCTCTACGCGCACGGCCAACTCGCCCGGTATTTTTATAGATTAAATTCAATTGTTTTATTTTCGAAATTCTTGATATCATAATAGTTTTGATTTGATGGGTTGAATTTTAATCCCCTCTAACTCCTCTCTAACCGCTCCCCCACCCCCTCCCCCCGTTGAGTACGGCCTTGCTCTGGTTCATAAATGTTCTGATTATTACTGGCACGTGACATATTGGTACATCCCATATTCATACTTTCACTCTTGCTGCGAATTGGATTTACAGTACTTTCGCCGTTTATCCCAAGCACCAACATGGCTAACCTGACTAAATTGTTCACAGCCTCTCAAATATTTCCGGAAGTATTATTTCTATCTACAGTGCGTATAACGACACCTATAGAAGATCTACTTTATATTATTTTATGCCTCATACATTTTAACTTTACGAGCTATAATAATGGAGATATTCTCGAATTTAAAGACTTTTTGGAGAGTCCATCAACGGCGAACATTGCTGACGCTCTACTGTTTTGTCTTCACGGTGATCAACTAGCGATGGTGACTGTTGTGATTGTTTAAAAAAGCTGAAAATCCGCACGGTCATTAGCCACTATTGTCTGATTCGTTGGCTGAATGGTCAGCGTACTGGCCTTCGGTTCAGAGGGTCCCGGGTTCGATTCCCGGCCGGGTCAGGGATTTTAACTTTCATTGCTTAATTCCAATGGCCCGGGGACTGGGTGTATGTGCTGTCCCCAACATCCCTGCAACTCAAACACCACATATAACTCTATCCTCCACCACAATAACACGCAGTCACCTACACATGGCAGATGCCGCCCACCCTCATCGTAGGGTCTGCCTTACAAGGGCTGCACCCGGCTAGAAATAGCCACACGAAATTATAAGTATTAGCTACTACTGATCAGGAAGATAATGCAGATGAATACCGAAATTAGAAGGCAAATGTGATCACTCGAGGAATTCAAAGGGAATCCAAAGGGGGGTGGTTGGTCTAATATCAACTGACCATTTTCTTCCATGGCTCAGAGCGGGACACACTGATTCCGATGGCCTACACATAAACGAGAGGTCAAATTTTGACACAGCTATTTTTTACACGTTAAAGTTGGTATTGCAATATTTCTCCACTACACATTTTAAGATAAAATTATAATAATACAATACCTTCCCTTGTGATACATTTCAGTGTTACTCGTACTTCTCAGAGGATATAATTAGCTGTAACAACTGCGGCGATGATTTCAAAAACTTATGAAACTCTAAACAATTCTGCGAAAAGTTAAACTTGATCATTAACTCTTTCAACTGAAGCATTAGTTCCAGGAAAAGAAAACATATACTGTGTCACTATTGAGAGTTGAGAGTTTCTACTGAAGTGCGATGTTTAAAATTGTCCATCTGTAAACAGGCACAATTAAGCGTCCCCAGAATTTTCGATGGGACAGCGGGCCAGAATGCCTAAAAGCGGAACTGTCTCGCCGAATCCGGGACGTCTGGTCAGTTTACTCTAATATCAACTGAGCTCCAAGAAATTGTGATTGCCTACAACGTCCTAAGTACGTCAAACTTATTAACTACAACATTTCATTGACTCACTGTTATTATAAGTGGACGTCAAACCTCTTGATTTTTTCGTGCGCCAATGGAGAACGTGCAAGTCACGAGGTTCAGAGCGATCTAGCGGAATTCCATGAATTACCGCGCAGGCTAGCGCTGCGAGTTGCTAATGCAAATAGTGAGCAAGGAGAGATATTTTCCTTTATAATGGATCTAATGCCGTAAATTTCATACCAAAAAGTGAATCAAATAATGCCCCAAATTATATTATAGCCTACGTGTTAAATAACAGAAGGTCTTTTTCTTTTCAATTTTCTTTACGTCGCACCGACACAGGTAGCTCTTATTGGTAACGACGGGATACAAAAATGCTAGAAACGGGAAGGAAACGACCATACCCTTAATTAAGGTACAGCCCCAGCATTTACCTGGTACGAAAAAAAAACATTAGCCGGGCTGAGTGGCTCAGACTGTTTGAGGCGTTGGCCTTCTTACCCCAACTTGGCAGGTTCGATCCTGGCTCAGTGGGATGTTATTTAAGGGTGCTCAAATACGTCACCCTCTTGTCGGTAGATTTACTGGCACTTGAAAGAACTCCAGCGGGACTAAATTCCGGCACCTCGGCGTCTCCGAAAACCGTAAAAGTAGTTAATGGAAGGTAAAGCCATTATTATTATTATTATTATTATTATTATTATTATTATTATTATTATTATTATTAAAAATATTAATCTGTAAGGGTCTTAAATGGGGGTTAAGAACCGAAAACAAAAATACACATTCCTCCGAAACCGTTCTTACATACGAGACGAAATTCAGAATGGCGGTATATATTTTTAAATCCTAGATGTAAAATAGGAAATATTTTAAAACATTCCACACCTAAGGGATTGAATTAGGTTAGCTCTGCATTGCGCCCATTCTCTTCCTGTATGCTGCAGTAGAAACAGCAAGGGAATGCCTAGGAACAACTGTGTGCAAAGATAGGAAAAATCATGGTAGAATGATCAAGTGAAAGCAGCTTGTAAACGTGAAAAGAAGGCGTATCAGAAATGTCTCCAAAGAAGGGTTGATGCAGACGAAAGAAACAGAACGAAACAAATAGTTGTTGAATCCAAAAAAGAAGTTCTAGGAAGATTTTGGTAATAACTTGGAAAGGCTAGGTCAAGCAGCAGGGGAACCTTTCTGGACAGTAACAAAGAATCCTAGGAAGGGAGGGAAGAAGGAAATGAATAGTGTTTTGGGTAATTCAGGTGAACTCATAGATCTCAGGGAATCACTGGACAGGTGGAAGGAATATTTTGAAAATATTCTCAACGTAAAAGGAAATCTTCCTGGTGACGTCGCGAACAACCGAGCTCATGGGGAGGAGGAAAATGATTTTGGTGCAATTACGCTTGAGGAAGTGGAAAAGATGGTAAATAAACTCCATACCGGACGAGTTGGTCGTGTGGTTAGAGGCGCGCGACTGTGAGCTTGCATTCGGGTTCGAATCCCACTGTCGGCAGCCCTGAAGATGGTTTTCCGTGGTTTCCCATTTTCACACCAGGCAAATGCTGGGGCTGTACCTTAATTAACGCCACGGTCGCTTCCTTCCAACTTCTAGGCCTTTCCTATCCTATCGTCGCCATAAGACCTATCTGTGTCGGTGCGACGTAAAGCCACTAGCAAAAAAGCTCCATTGTCGTAAAACAGCAGGAATAGATGAAATTAGACCTGAAATGGTGAGGTGTAGTGGGAAGGCAAGGATAACATGGCTTCATAGTGTAATAAGATTGGCATGGCGTGTTGGTAAGGTGCCTTCAGATTGGACAAAGGCAGTAATTGCACCTATCAATAAGCAAGGGAACAGGAAGGATTTCAACTATCGAGGTATCTCATTGATTAATATACCAGGCAAAGTATTCACTGGTATCTTGGAAGGGAGGGCGCGATCAGTGCTTGAGAGGAAACATGGGTGGTTGAGAGGAAAAATGGAAATGAATGAAAATGAAAATCCACAGCCTGTTTCCAGTCATTCGACCGGGTCACGTATGGAATGAATGAAGCCCCCATCTAGCGGTGAGGATAGGAATTGTGCTGACTGTCAAAGCCTGAATGACAGATGAAATGAAATGATATTAGAAAGTGTTGCTGGAATAAAATACCACCTGGAAAACCGGAGTATCCGCAGAAAAACCTATCCCGCCTCCGCTTCGTCCAGCACAAATCTCACACGGAGTGACCGCGATTTGATCCATGGAACCCAGCAGTGAGAGGCCGGCGCACTGCCGCTTGAGCCGCGGAAGTTGGATGAAAACCAGTATGGTTTCAGACCACAGAGGAGCTGTCAGGATCAGATTTTCAGTGTGCGGCAGTTAATTGAAAAATGCTACGAGAGGAATAGACAGTTATGTTTATGTTTCGTAGATCTAGAGAGTCCGCCTCTGTGGTGTAGTGGTTAGTGTGATTAGCTACCACCCCCGGAGGCCTGGGTTCGATTCCCGGCTCTGCCACGAAATTTGAAAGGTGGTACGAGGGTTGGAACGGGGTCCACTCAGCCTCGGGACGTCAAATGAGTAGAGATGGGTTCGATTGCCACTTCAGCCATCTTGGAAGTGGTTTTACGTGGTTTCTCACTTCTTTGTTTTTTGCTAGTTGCTTTACGTCGCACCGATACAGATAGGTCTTATGGCGACTATGGGGCAGGGAAGGGCTAGGAGTGGGAAGGAAGCGGCCGTGGCCTTAATTAAGGTACAGCCCCAGCATTTGCCTGGTGTAAAAATGGGAAACCACGGAAAACCATTTTCAGGGCTGCCGACAGTGGGGTTCGAACCTACTATCTCCCGAATACTGGATACTGGCCGCACTTAAGCGACTGTAGCTATCGAGCTCGGTTTTCTCACTTCTCCTCCAGGCAAATGCCGGGATGGTACCTATCTTAAGGCCACGGCCGCTTCCTTCCCTCTTCCTTGTCTATCCCTTCCAATCGTCTCATCCCCACCACGGCCCCTGTTCAGCATAGCAGGTGAGGTCGCCTGGGCGAGGTACTGGTCATCCTCCCCAGTTGTATCCCTGACCAAAAGTCTCACGCTCCAGGACACTGCCTTTGCTGCGGTAGTGGTGGGATCCCTCGCTGAGTCCGAGGGAAAAACCAACCCTGGAGGGTAAGCAGATTAAGAAAGAAAGGAAACAGATCTAGAGAAAGCGTACGATAAGGTACTGAGGGAAAAGATGTTCGCCATACCGGGTGACTATGGGATTAAGGGCAGATTATTAAAATCAATCAAAGGCATTTATGTTGACAATTGGGCTGCAGTGAGAATTAATGGTAGAATGAGTTCTTGGTTCAGGGCACTTACAGGAGTTAGACAAGGCTGAAATCTTTCACCTATGCTGTTCGCAGTTTACATGGATCAGCTGCTGGAAGGTATAAAGTGGCAGGAAGGGATTCAGTTAGGTGGAGATGTAATAAGCAGTGTGGCCTATGCTGAAGACTTGGTCGTAATGGCAGATTGTGCCGAAAGCCTACAGTCTAACATCTTAATATGGTATGAAAATTAGCCTTTCGAAGACTAAATTGATGTCAGTAGGTAAGGGAAACTGAATGTCAGATTAGTGATACAAAGCTGGAACAGGTAGACGATTTCAAGTATTGAGGACGTGTGTTCTCTCAGGATGGTAATATAGTAAGTGAGATTGATTCAAGGTGCAGTAAAGCTAATGCAGTGAGCTCGCAGTTGCGATCAACAGTATTCTGTAAGGAGGAAGTCAGCTCCCAGACGAACTTACGGGAGTGAAAACTGGGAGGACTCAGGATATCTTATTCATAAGCTAAAAGTAACAGACATGAAAGTAGCGAGAATAATTGCTGGTACAAACAGGTGGGAACAGTGACAGGAGGGTACTCAGAATGAGGAGATAAAGTGTAAGTTAGGAATGAACTTGATGGATGAAGCTGTACCTATAAAGCGGCTTCGGTGGTGGGGTCATGTGAGGCGAATGGAGCAGGATAGGATAGGTTACCTGGAAGAATAGTGGTCTCTCTTGTGGAGGGTAAGAGAAGTACTGTAGAGGAGACCAAGACGACGATGGTTAGACTCAGATTCTCACGATCTGAAGATAAGAGATATAAAACTAAACGAGGCCACATAACTGATTAGAAACAGAGAATTGTGGCGGCGTTAAGTAATTCACAGAGGCTTGCAGACCGAACGCTGAAAGGCATAACGGTCTATAATGTATGTATGTATGTACAATAATAATAATAATAATAATAATAATAATAATAATAATAATAATAATAATAATAATAATAATAATATATTGCCGGGCTGAGTCGCCCAGACGGTAGAAGTGCTGGTCTTCCGGCTCAATTTGGAGGTATTTGAAGGTTCTGAAATACGACAGCCTCACGTTGGTCGTCTTACTTGTACCAGGCTCTTCATTTTCATGTATCCTGTTCGATCTTCCTTGGTCAACTCTTGTTCTTTTCCGACCCCGACGGTTTTAGGTTTCCGAATCCTAGGGACTCTTTTATTTTCACGCCCTTCGTGGCTCTTGTCTTTCTTTGGCCGTTACCTTCATTTTTCAAACTGTTGGACCCTTTTCATTATTTCTCTCTGATTGGTGTTATATACAGGATGGTTGCCCAGTTGTACTTTCTCTTAAAACAATACTCACCACCACCACCACCACTCATGTTGGTCGGTTTACCGGCACGTAAAAGAACTCATGTGGGACAAAATTCCGACATCTTGGCGTTTCCGAGAACCGTAAAAGTAGTTAGTGGGACGTATAACAAATATATTTATTATTATTATTATTATTATTATTATTATTATTATTATTATTATTATTATTATTATTATTATTATTATTATTATTGAACCGTGTGTTTGGTCTCCTCCCGCCTTAAAGGACTTGGTACCTGTGCTGTGCTCCTAGCGAGCTCATTGAAAATTTACTACCATCATTGTGCGTATTTCTGAATGTCCTAGGCATTGATTGTGTAATAAATGTGTCTCTCCCTGTTCCTCACTTATGGCTCCATGGACAAGGAATTCTTTCCGTCCTGGGGCGTCCCTCCGTATTTGCATTTCTTTCGTATGTCGATCGTCTGCCATGCTCCCTCGCGTGTACTTACCCCCTCCCGGCTTCTCCGAGAGAGGGGCGTGATGACGTTGGTATCGGGACCTACCCCTCCCGGCGAGCCAGTGTGCCTCGCCGGGCGGTGGTCCGTCTCACTTACCTGCTGCTCTTTGTGGAGAGCACTACTCTTGGGTCGAACCAAGGACCGTGAGAGGGGCATGGGAGGTAAGATCTACTGGCTTGCTATGTGTTGGTAGGATGATGGGAGGAACTAGGGACTTGTACAGATATGTAACGCCATGTGTCTGGTTGTAATTGATAAGGAACGGCTTGGTGCCGTAAAGTAACTTAAGGTGTTGTACCTTTCTTGTAACATGAACGAAACATTCCAGAATGTTCTGGATGTGTAGTTAGGAAGTATGCGTGTCATTGTGAGTTCACTGATAGAAGAGTTTTCCTTACCTTGTAACTGGCGAGCTGTATATACGATGTAGCGCTGTAGAGATTAGTAAGACATTTATTTGGTACCAAGGTGCGCAGCTTACGTTATGTTAAACCTTTTATTAGAGGAGTGGAATTCCTCTTATATTTTACAAGGATGAGAAATGGAAACGGGTTAAAACCCTTCTTTAGTTATGTTATGTTGATTTTCGTGCGCTTCCGAATTGGTTTGTTTTACATTGTCTATGAATAAAGTTGTTGTCAAGCTGTTTGAATTGGGGCTTGACATTATCCTCTGGGTTGGACCTTACATTTATACCCAGATCCCTGGCCCGCTCTCCTTTGGGTCATCCTGCCGGGGTACGGCACAGTGGTGGCAGCCAGGAGCGTGGTTCGATCTGGATTTCCTTTTTTTTTCATTTACTTGCGAAATTTGAGCTCCCAGAGCTCTCTCGTCTCGGTGCTTGTAATTTTGCCTTGTGTGTGTGTATCATTTACACGATGTCTGCTCGCGACATTATTTATCCGGGAGCTTTGCGGAAGGAGGAATTGCTGTATGAGTTAGCAATACGTAATTTGGAATCGAAAGGGACAGTTAAGGCCGATGAACTCTTGTTGAGGAACAATTTACATCGGAATGTCTCAGCGCCCTGTTATACCGAAAGCGAGGTCACGAGTTCGGTATCCCTTATTGAGACTAACCTCTCTGATATCGCCTCAGTGATGGATTTTCTGGAGAGCGACGTCGCTTCGCCCCATCAACTTAAGAGAGTGCAGGGTCGTTTGATGCATTATGTTCATCGTGTAGGTGATTTGCTGTCATTAGACTTAAAGGAGGAGGTGTTAAATCAGGTTCAGGATTTACAGGTCAAATCTTCTACGCTTTTAGAGAAAGTTGAGACTTGGCTAGCTGACCCGTCCATCAAGACTAAGCCAGTGTTACCTTACACTGCGGCGGTGGTAGGCGAGTTAAACCAACCCACTCCTGACCTTGGGCCTGACGGGCAGCGAACTTCCCTCGAGCCGCATTTCTCATCTTTAGAGCGTTCTTCAAAACAGACTACGAGGCAACAGCCACCTTTGTCGCCGCAGGTTTCACCATTTTCGAGTATTCCTCACCCATTGAATAACATGCTGAAGGACAGCCCGCGCTACTCAGTGAATTCGGCGAGTGATGTGGTTGCATTTCTTCGTTTTCTTGTCGAATTCTTGGATCACGCTCAAGTATTTGGGTTGACGCATGCACAAATTTTACAGGTGATCTATCCGCATACTGTTGGAGTTCTTTCTGATAAGATTGTTAATGCTATATCGGAACAATTATCGTTGCATCAGTTTCATGCCCATATACTAACTCACTTTATCCCCGCTAGGGCTCTTAATTCTTTGGTGCAACAATTCTACTTTCGTGTGCAACGTTTAAATGAGACCTTATCAGAATTTATTTCTGACATTAAATTTTATGCCAGGGTATTCGCACTTGATTATACGGAGGAGCAGGTGGTTTCGACTATCGTGGAAGGGATTACTCCGTCGTATCGTTCTTGCTTGTGTTTTGTGTCTCAGCCTCGTAACCTTGCCGAGTTGGAAGCTATGGTCGTCTCGGCGGAGGGCATTCGACATGCCGACTCGCTTCGCGATCCTGGTCTTTCTTCTGGCCGGGGTGTATCTGAGCGTGCTGTTACTCGTACACCCGCCCCGTTAAAAATATGTTTTGGCTGCGGCGCGTCTGATCATCTCCGTAATAAGTGCCCTTCTCGATCTCTTCAGGCACAAGGGCCTAGCCGTGGTTCGAGTACCGAGGGGCCGCCTAGGGTTTCGAAGGTTGTATGTTTTCGCTGTGGGACCCCGGGTCATGTAGCGAGGGATTGCACGAAAGGGCCGAAAGGTATCTGACTAGACCGGCAAAAGGCCAGGGACAGGCTCATTTATTCGCCGTCGCCTAGTCAAAATCATCGTACGACTCCAGGTGAACGTTTGTCATCCTGTCCTGCCGAATGTTTGCAGATAACGACCGAGAATAAGGGGGTAGCTCCATTTGTCAAGGCCGAGATTAATAATGAGCCAGTGACGGCACTCTTAGATACTGGAAGTGTTGTTTCCTTTGTAAGCGAGAAGTGGTTTGGTCTGCATAAATCTGTGTGTAAATTTCCCGTCGTCCACCCGGTTTCCTTTTCCTGTGTGGCTGCTAATTCTTCTAGAGTTGAAGTCTTGGGAGTTGTGAAGTGTAAGATTCGTGTTGCTAATTTTTCGTGGAAATTTCCGTTGTATGTGGCCAAAGATTTACCGTGTCCTGTAATCTTTGGATCTGATTTTTTCGCTTACTCAGGCTTGGTTTTGGATATACAGGAAGCGTCCTGCTGGTTCAAATTTTGTCGTGATGTTCGGATTCCTGTATTGCGGTCTAACTCGAGTTCTTCTTTTGCCGTGGTGCCCTCTGAGGACGAAAAGGGCTCCGATCTTAGCCATTTGCCCGAGGATCAGGCCAAGAGCATTAGGGAGTTGTGTGATGCCTTTCCCGAGGTTCTGACGGAAAAATTGGGGATGACTAACTTGTTGGAGTACAAGATAGAGGTCTCAGATTCTATTCCTGTTAGGAGTCCGCCCTATCGTCTTTCTCCCCCAAAAATGCGAGCATTGAAGGAGATCATCGATAACATGTTGCAGGAGGGAATAATTCGGCCTTCCACGTCCGCTTACTCCTCACCCATATTTCTTGTGCCTAAGCCTCAGGGAGGTTACCGTCCAGTTTTGGATTATAGGTCATTGAATAAGAAGGTGATATTGCAATCTGTTCCGCTCCCAGACTTGCATTCCTGTTTTTCGTGGTTCAGAAAGGCTAGGTATTTTACCGTCCTGGATTTAAACCAGGCATATTATCAAATCCCTTTGGCAGAGGAGTCCCGTCATTTGACAGCCTTCGCAACCGACTGGAACCTCTACGAATTTTGTCGATTGCCCTTTGGCATTTCCACTGGCGCTGCGGTGCTTAGTAGGCTTCTAGATCAGTTGTTTTCGGATATTAAATTCAGTTATCTTTATCATTACCTCGACGATGTCGTCATCTATTCGGAAACCTTTGAGGAGCACCTTGACCACCTGCGCGAAGTGTTGTCTAGACTGCGTAACGCTGGCCTGACGGTTAAATTGTCGAAGGTTTCCTTTGCAAAGCCGCAGATGTCCTTTTTAGGCCATATAGTGTCATCTAATGGAGTTTCAGTCGACCAGTCTCGCACCCGGGCCATTGATGAGTTCAGACCCCCACAGGACGTTAAAGGCGTCGCCCGCTTCATCGGGATGGTAAACTTCTTCCGTAAGTTTATCCCTAACCTTGCTAAGCGTGCTGGGCCTCTTAACGCCCTCCGGCGTAAAGGGGTGAAGTTTGAATGGGGTACTTCACAACAAGCAGCCTTCGAGGATCTGAAGTTGGCTATAACTAATGCTCCCATACTTGCGATGCCCGATTTTTCCAAAACCTTCATTGTTCAGACCGATGCTTCAGCCTCGGCGGTTGCAGCTGTCTTAATGCAAGAATCCGACCTGGGCCGACGACCTGTTGCTTACGCTTCCAGGACCTTGACTCCTCTTGAAAGTAAATATTCAGTCTATGAGTTAGAGGGTTTGGCTGTGTTGTTTGCCCTAGAGAGGTTTCGAATGTATTTAGAACATGTAAAATTCGAGCTTGAAACCGATAACCAAGCGTTGAGCTGGGTCCTGGGTAAACCTAGGAAAACGGGCCGTCTAGCTCGGTGGGCCATAAGAATATCGGCGTTTCAGTTCGATGTACGGCACATTCGAGGCTCGGACAATGTTGTGGCCGATTCGCTTAGCCGCATGTTCACTGGTCAGCCTATTCAGGATGATGACTCTTCTGACCCTGAGGTCCTAACTTCTTTACCCCTGGCTGGAGCGATCTTGACTGATGCCCCGTTGTTATACCATGATCTTGCAAAATTCCAAGTGGAAGATCCTATCTTAGGGCCTATTGTCCAGCAGTTGAAAGAAGGCAAGATTGTTAACCCATATGTGTTAAGAAATGGTGTCCTTTGCTGTCCCTCCCGCTCTGATCACAAGATGAAAGTTGTTGTTCCATCGGTATTAGTACCTATGATATTTAAATATTTCCATGAAACTCCTTTGGCTGGTCATCTGGGAGTGTTTAAGACCAGGGAGAAAATTCGCGAAACCTTTATTTGGAAGGGGCTGGATGCTGAAGTCCGTGAGATGGTCAAAGCGTGTAAGATTTGTAGGATGAGCAAGCCTGCCCTTAATACTCGGGTCGGCCTGTTGTCTTCTACCCAGGCTACGCGACCCATGCAACGTCTATTTATAGATTATGTGGGACCCCTCCCCAAGTCAAGGACGGATGGCAATAGATTTATATTTGTTTGTGTCGACGGCTTCACTCGTTTTTCTTGGTTTTTTCCGACGAGGTTAGCCACGGCAGAGTCCACCATAAGGTGTTTAAAAACCATATTTTCTTCTTTTGGTCCGAGCCAGTACTTGGTGTCCGATAATGCGAGGGCGTTCACGTCGAATTTGTTCAGAAAGTTTTGCTTTAGCCTGTCCATTACGCACGTGACAACGTCCCCGTACTACCCCCAACCCTCTTATGCAGAGAGAGTCAACCGCAATTTGCGGGCCGCTCTCATCGCCTTCCATCATGACGATGTTTTGAGATGGGACACTTCGTTGCCATGGCTGGCTTTCGCATTTAATTCTGCTGTACATGAAGCGCATCAGTTTTCTCCTGTGTCTCTTATGTTCTCCTTCGTTCCCAACTCTCCACTCAGTAATCTCTGGAACATTGATGAACTGTTACCAGAGAGGATTGACCCCCTTAACATCAGGGCAATTTGGAAAAAGGCTAAGGAAAACCTCAAGGTGTCCTATGAGAAGAAGAGAGAACGTTACAATGAGGGGCGCCGACCGACCGATCTCGCTGTAGGAGATAATGTTTTTGTTAAGAATTTCGTGCCTTCCGGGAAGCTCGCTCCTAGATTCCGAGGACCGTATGAAATTATTGATTTCTTAACGCCGGTCACCTTGTTGGTAAAGGATCCGGAGACGGAGAGAGTCTTCCGAGTTCATCTTTCGCAAGTAAAGCCTGCTTAGCGTTTCAGCTACGGGTACCTTGGTTTCATGTGGTATGAAGCTTTAACTTGGTTATCCGGAGAGTTTTGACTCATTTCCATTCTTGTCGGAGATATGCTCTTCCCTTAGTTAGTTTAAGTTTGTTCTTTTTTAAGAAAAACAAATCTGGATGTATTATTTATTTATTATGAATGATTTAATGTGAGTCCTCCCGGAGTCCTATCGCACCCGTACTGCTCCCATGCCCCCCGGTCCGGTCCCCTACACTGCATTGGCCCCCTGTACTCTGTACCGGTGGATGGATATCTTTCGACATCCTTGCTGGCCTTCTGCTTTATTTTACAGTGTACTGGAGTATCCACCTACGCCCACTGCTCCATGAGAAGGGCCCCTCGTGGCTGCGATTCCTGGCGATCATTGACTCCAGCCGCCGTGTCTTACGGCTACCGAGTTCAGAAGGATTGGGATTTCCAGCGTCTGAGTTGCCTAAGGAGGCTCCGAGACGGTCCGCTACTGTGGCCGTTCTCCTGCATGCATGCCGCTCAAGGTTTGGTTGGGTTGTATCCCAGCTATGATGGTTGCCGGCCCTGATGGCCCACCTTTCCCCTGGCGATTGCTGGGGACATCTTCATTGAACTGAATGTTGCCAAATCCCGGGATATACTTGTCAAAGACTCGCTACTTCATTGTGGTGTACAGTAAGAAACTAAATTTTGATACAGCAAGAATGTAAGGTCAGGGATAGGCTTGGCAAAGACTCGCTACTTCATTATGGTGTATAGTAAGAAAGTAATTTCAGTGCTAATCTTGGCAAGAACTCGCTATTTCGTTTAATGTACAGCAAGAATATAAATTCAGAGATAATCTTGGACTCACTACGTCATTTTGGTGACCAGCAAGAGTATTAATTTTATATATTATCTGGGCAAAGACTTGTTTCTTCATTTTTATGTGCAGCAAGATGTTACTTTTGTATATAGTTATTTATTGTAAAGCAAGAACACTATTGTATATCCAGCAAGTATTCAAGATAATGAACTTTATGCGGCTGATCTTTATGGAAGGAAAACACTTTGGTCAACCCTGGGTTGGTGTTTTGGGGGGGAGGTCTGAACCGTGTGTTTGGTCTCCTCCCGCCTTAAAGGACTTGGTACCTGTGCTGTGCTCCTAGCGAGCTCATTGAAAATTTACTACCATCATTGTGCGTATTTCTGAATGTCCTAGGCATTGATTGTGTAATAAATGTGTCTCTCCCTGTTCCTCACTTATGGCTCCATGGACAAGGAATTCTTTCCGTCCTGGGGCGTCCCTCCGTATTTGCATTTCTTTCGTATGTCGATCGTCTGCCATGCTCCCTCGCGTGTACTTACCCCCTCCCGGCTTCTCCGAGAGAGGGGCGTGATGACGTTGGTATCGGGACCTACCCCTCCCGGCGAGCCAGTGTGCCTCGCCGGGCGGTGGTCCGTCTCACTTACCTGCTGCTCTTTGTGGAGAGCACTACTCTTGGGTCGAACCAAGGACCGTGAGAGGGGCATGGGAGGTAAGATCTACTGGCTTGCTATGTGTTGGTAGGATGATGGGAGGAACTAGGGACTTGTACAGATATGTAACGCCATGTGTCTGGTTGTAATTGATAAGGAACGGCTTGGTGCCGTAAAGTAACTTAAGGTGTTGTACCTTTCTTGTAACATGAACGAAACATTCCAGAATGTTCTGGATGTGTAGTTAGGAAGTATGCGTGTCATTGTGAGTTCACTGATAGAAGAGTTTTCCTTACCTTGTAACTGGCGAGCTGTATATACGATGTAGCGCTGTAGAGATTAGTAAGACATTTATTTGGTACCAAGGTGCGCAGCTTACGTTATGTTAAACCTTTTATTAGAGGAGTGGAATTCCTCTTATATTTTACAAGGATGAGAAATGGAAACGGGTTAAAACCCTTCTTTAGTTATGTTATGTTGATTTTCGTGCGCTTCCGAATTGGTTTGTTTTACATTGTCTATGAATAAAGTTGTTGTCAAGCTGTTTGAATTGGGGCTTGACATTATCCTCTGGGTTGGACCTTACATTTATACCCAGATCCCTGGCCCGCTCTCCTTTGGGTCATCCTGCCGGGGTACGGCACAATTATTATTATTATTATTGTACCGGGTGGTACACCTCCACGCCGCTAATTCAAATATTGCGCCAGTTGAAACTTCTCTACAGGAGAAAGCCTGAAATTTAACAAACTGTATTACCTCAACGGTTTCTCGGAAGATGTCACTACTGTAAATTTGGTAATTTTGAAGTGTTCTGAACTGTTTATTTTGATTTGTGTTTGTTTGCTCCGTATCAAGAAGTTTGAACATTCTCTAACAGATGTCGCTACCCAAAACTATGGTAACACACTCTGGTGCAATGGAATGAACTTTCTTGAAGAAATATTGTATTCCTAAGTTGTATTTTTACTAAATTTTGTTCTGTGGTTTGTGGGTTGACAATATAAATCTTTTCTTTCCGCCCGTTTTGAATGTAACCAATCATGAATTTACGTAATTAATTTTCAACCAATAAGGTGTTTCTTCCTCGTCTTGTGTATTAGTTTTTGCTGTTGGCCAATAAAAGTTTGTGGGCGGGTTGTTATCATTCATGAAAGGTCTCGAATGTTCCACGAGGATATATAAACTGCTGATTTTCTTGTCTCGGTGCCACTTCAGTAACATCTCTCTTAGTGTGTGAATATGTAGCAGGGGGCGGGAAGCGCTTCTTTCTTCAAGCAGCAGTTCATCCACAAGGTAATGGCCTGTTAACATCTTCATTTCTTGCTAGCTCAGCAGTTTAACTCTCGGGGAGGGTTCGAAACCTTTTGTATGTAACCTACCTTTTTAAAATGTAAATTCTTTTCTGTCTATCTATAAATTACAAATCTGTAAAGCGGGGATAGAGAGTGCTTCACCCTCTCGAACTCCCCTTCATTTTTGAAAAAGGAGGCGACTACGTTTTCATAACCGTTCTTCTCTTCTTTAATGTAGTAAAGTTTTCTCATACGTGTCACCTCCCTAGCTTGGGATTAGCCCCTGTATGATCGGCCGAGCGCCACATGAGTTTTAGACAAACTTGGTGAAGGGGTGCAAGTTATCGCCTCCATTCATTTTGTATGTTGGGCCATTTTCTTAACCTGTTTTGTTTTCTTCATGCGAAGGCCCCGTAGGTTGGGTATTAATTACACCTGTTTCCGTGTGTGCCTTATGGGCAGATAGAAATGAAGTTTGTTGTAGCCTTTGATAGGCTTGTAAAATTGAGAGCGGGTCTGCTCTTTTCCTTAACATTGTAATTAGGAGCAAGTGCTCCTTGTACTTAGGGGTTTTCTGCCCTTTAGCAATTGTGGTTGTGAGCTGTGAGCTCAGAAATTAGACTTGGGGCTCGAAGCCCAAATCTTGTAACAAACTGTAAATTGTTAATTCGTTGATCTGCTACTTGGTACCTGTTATACTCTGTTAATTGTTGATTTTGAAAAGAAAATATAACCTTTGTTAAAGTTTTAAATTAACTTTAATTCTGTAGTTGAGACCTATTCCAGCCCGCACCTTCTTTCATCTCTAACTACCACGGATATATCCGTAACAATTATTATTATTATTATTATTATTATTATTATTATTATTATTAGTAGTAGTAGTAGTAGTAGTAGTAGTAGTAGTAGTTGTTGTTGTAGCAGTTGTAGAAGTAGTATGCTATCGATTTTGCGTCCCACTAACTACTTTTGATGGTTTTTGGAGACGCCAAGGTGCCGGGAATTTGTCCCACGGGAGTTCATTTACGTGCCAGTAAATCTACCGACACGAGGCTGTAGTATTTAAACACCTTCAAATACCACCGGACTGAACTAGGATCGAACCCGCCAAGTTGGGATCAGAAGGCCAGCGCCTCAACCGTCTGAGCCACTCAGACCGGTATTGTTATTATTATTATTATTATTATTATTATTATTATTATTATTATTATTATTATTATTATTATTTGCGTATAGACCCTGTTGGATCACGCATTACATTTATGATTCGCCTTTCTAACAGACCATATTGCTTTCATTCTTTCACTGTGTACCTGTTTTCTTTCTTCTGGCCACGTAGTCCCCGATCTTTTAGGGACTTCATTCTCTGGCTTTACTACCCATCTATTTATCTTGTGACGGTAAATGAGTCTGTCCGGTATTTCTGATATTTCTATCTGGGCCTTTTCCAGACCATTTTTAACATTTTGTATCCATGGTACGTTTTTCAGTTTTTCAGTAAGTTATATGTCAAAATCTTGTGGGTTAGCCTTGAAGACGATAGGCTGTGAACGTGTCCATAAAATTTCAGTCTTCGTTTCCTGACGTCTGCGGCAAGGTTGGACAGTCTTTCCGTAGCTTTGCGTGATTTGAGTCGATACCCTTATTTTTTTTATGGGCTCAGAATTTTCCTCAAGATCTTCCTTTCCTCCTTCAAGATGTTTTCCAGATCACCTTTATTATTAAGTACCAAGATTTCACTTGCATACAGCAAATTTTTGTATGTAGGCCTATGGACATGCATTTCTTGTTGTAGATATCACGGGTTCTCCAATATGCTCTTTTGAGTTTTTGTAATCGAACTTTCTGTGCTTCCTTTTCCAACCCTGTTGGTTCTAGGATCTCACCGAAATATTTAAAGTATGGAACTCGTTTGATCTACCCATATTTTGTTTGTAATTCCTGAATGTCGAATTTAGTGCAAATAAACTTGGTCTTCTCGAATGAGATTTGTAGTCCAGTTTTCTCAGCTCATTCCTTGAGGACTTCAATCTGTTTGATCGCTGAAATATCACTGTCTGTTAGTATCGCTAGGTCGTCTGAGAAAGCTAAACAACTGACCTTTATGTCATCCTTCTTTCGGCCATGTTGAATGGGTTTCCAGTGCTTCTGAACTTTCAATTCCTTCTCCCATTCTCGAATGACTTTGTCTAGAACAAGGTTGAAATGCAGTGGTGACAATCCGTCACCCTGTCGCACGCCGGTCTTAATCGCAAAGGGCTCCGATACCTCACTCATGAATTTCACTTTTGACTTCGTGTCCGTGAGTGTTTCTTTGATGAGTCTTAATGTCTTTGGGTCAAGCCCTTGTTCTTCTAAGATGTTAAAGAGAGACTGTCGATCGACCGAATTGTACGCTTTCTTGAAGTTGACGAAACTACAAATAAATAATCGGAGAGCTTCGGGTTGCTCTATATTTCAATATCGTCTTCAAGTTAAAAATTTGTTCAACACAGGACCGCCCAGGTCGGAAATCGGCCTGTTATTCTCCAATTTTGTGTTCAAGCTGTCCTTGTACTCTTTGAAGAAGACACGCGGAGAGAATCTTGTAGGTGACTTGAACGAGAGAAATCCCTCTGCAGTTATTTACATCAGTTTTGTCACCTTTCTTGTGTACCGGATGGATAAGTGCACATTTCCATTCTTCAGGAAGCTTTTCTTTTATCCAGATGTCCATGATTATTAGTGTGAGCTCCTCAAGTGTATTTGGGCCAATATTCTTTAAGAGTTCTGCAACTATGCCGTCTTCTCCAGACGCCCTATTATTTTTGAGTCTGCAGATGTGTCTCTGGATTTCTTCTTTGGTAGGTGGTGGAGATTCAGGGTTTACGTGTACAGAAGTTTCTTTGGGCCATCGTAATGTTGGCTCCTGGCAATTGAGTAATTCAGAGAAATGTCGAACCAACTCCTTACAATTATCCTGGTTAGACAGCGCGAGTTTTCCGTCTTGTTTTCGGAAGCATAAATTCTGTGGGGTGTATCCACGGATTCTTATTATTATTATTTTCTGGATGGGAGTGTATATCAATCTTTAATGTGAGGTTGTTCGCCAGAAAGAAATACAATTGGTTTATAAGGTAAGGTAAGGGTGTGTTCTGCCCGAAGGCAGGTCCGAACCTCCACAGAGGTGTGCCTGAGCCGGAGTTTACGTACGGTAGGGTGGCCAGTTCCTTTCCGCTTCTCCATTCCCTTACCCCCCACCAACAGAGCGTGGCAACCCATCCACTTCTCGACCACGCCCAATGTTGCTTAACTTCGGAGATCTCCCGGGATCCGGTGTTTCAACACGGCTACGGCCGTTGGTTTATAAAGTGAAGTACTAAAAACAGACAGAGGAGTCACTGACCCATTTCTTTCCGTAATTTCAAAGCATTTCAATTGCAAATGCTGTCTTCCTTTATCACAGAAAACTTTGGTAAATAAAATGATGAAATATAACTGTATTATCTTCCAGGCGATAATGGAATAAGCAAAGGAGATATCCCTAGTGATAACTCTACCGACTGTCGCATCTGCTTAACATCATAATGCCATTCCATTAAGCAAGGTTCAACAGAACAGTCTTGTATTTTTAATCCTGTAATCCAAACCAACTCACTTATCTAGCATGACATATAATACATATCACATATATGCATTCTGAAGTCTTTGAATTTTTGTTAGTGGTTTATTATTCTTCTTGCAGGTTGAACAGCAATAGCATCAGCATCTTCTCAAGGAAGGGATCTGAACCAGTAAGTAGCAGATAACGAATATTGATACATATTCAAGGCTTAAAGGATTGTATATTTATTCTTGGTTAATGCACGACTAGAATTGCAATCACATTAATTCAATCAATAACCACTTATCTGCGTTGAGGGCAGTCGTCCAGGTGGCAGATACCCTATCTGTTGTTTACTTAGTCTTTTCTTAAATAATTGCAAATAATTTACAAATTAATTGAACATCTCCCTTGGTAAATTATTCCAGTCCCCACCTCCTCTTCCTATAAACGAATATTTGCCCCAATTTGTCCTCTTTATCATCATATTTTGATCTTTCCTACTTTTAAAATGAAAACTAAAACTTATTCGTCTACCAATCTCATTCCACGCCATCTCTACACTGACAACTCGGAACATACCTCTTATTCGAGCGGCTCGTCTCCTTTCTCCCAAATCTTCCCAACCCAAACTTTCCAACATTTTCGTAATGCTACTCTTTTGTCCGAACAGACGAGCATCTTTTTTTTTTTTTTTTTTTTTTCAGTTCTCGAATCAAGTAACCCTGATGAAGGTCCCATACACCGCAACGATACTCTAGTTGGGATTTTACCTCTCCTTTACATCCTTACAACAACTCCTACACACTCTCAAAACCATGTGCGGAGATCTGTACCATTTAATAACAATCCCGTTTATGTGATTACCCTTATGAAGAGCTTTCCTTATATTAACACCTAGGTACTTATAGTGATCCCCAAAAGGACTTTTACCGAGCTCGATAGCTGCAGTCGCTTAAGTGTGACCAGCATCCAGTAATCGGGAGATAGTGGGTTCGATCCCCACTGTCGGCAGCCCTGAAGATGGTTTTCCGTGGTTTCCCATTTTCACGCCAGGCAAATGCCGGGGCTGTTACCTTAATTAAGGTCACGGCCACTTCCTTCCACTTCCTAGGCCCTTCCTATCCCATCGTCGCCATAAGACATATCTGTGTCGGTGCGACGTAAAGAAAAAAAAATTAGAAAAAGGACTTTTCACCCCATCAATGCAGTAATTAAAACTGAGTGGACTTTAGCTACCAGCGAAACTCACGACCTGACAATTAACCCCGTGAAATAACACATATTCTTGCAAGCTAATCACTGAAGTCTTAAAATTGTTCTTTGATGTGTTGATACACAAGGTCTTGAAGTGATGGAATTCAAATTATGTGTATTAACACATCAAAGACTTGATAGATGCACTTTCTATTCATATCTTAATTTGATGTTTCGTTTTAGATCTTAATGAGTCAAGCACTAGTTTCCCCACAGATTGTAATTCCATTGTTCTTTTAATATTTTAGTGTTAATGGTATAGTACTGATGGTATTAGCTGAAGATATCCACTAAGTTGACAAAACATGTACTAGTACTTGCTGTCAGGTAATAATTTTATCTGAATATATAATGTATTGAATAGGTGGAACTTGTACATTTGCGTTTGTACATGTTTAGTGACGTCAATACGGAACCAAAATTAAATTTTTAATATGTAATAGCTCCTTTATGCAAACAGTACTCAAATGAAGTACTTCTGATGTGGGACTACATCCAAACACATTGTCTTTAGTATATCCCCAGAAATCTTACGAAGTCCAGCTGCTTTTCTAGTTTTGAACTTTTATATCTTATTATAAATGTCTTTGTTATCGTAGGTAAATTTCAATACTTCGTTAGTACTAGTCACCTCCTCTATCTGGACATTATCCTTGTACCCAACCATCTTTACATACTCATTATTGTCTGTCTGCTGACTGAATACTTCTGCCTTCTGTAGATCCTCACATACACACTCTCCTTGTTCATTAACGATTCCTGGAATGTTCTTCTTGGAACCTGCTTGTACCTACGAGTATATTTCCCCTTCTAGTTTTCACTGTAGTTTGTATGACTGTCAATAATGCTTGCTATCATGTTATCCTTAGCTGATTTCTAAGCTAGATTCAAATTTCTAGAAAGTTCCTTCATATTCTCCTTACTTTTACAACCATTTCTAACATTATTTCTTTCCAACCTGCACCTCCTTCTTAGTCTCTTTACTTCTGTGTTATAATACAGCGGGTATTTACTATTCTTTACTACCTTTAAAGGTACTTGCCTGTTTTATAGTCCTCAACAATTGCTTTAAACCCATCCCACAGTCTGTTTACAATTTTATTTACCGTTTTCTACTCATTATAATTCCTTTTTCAAAACTCCCTCATGCCTGTCTTATCAAATCAAATCAAAATCACTTTATTTGCAAATGAGGTGTCTATCTCGGTGGCAAATGGTACAATCAAATACATTATTATCAAGCACTAAATTTTTAATTAACAAGAGAAGAAGACATTTTCTTAGAATACAGTAATATACAATTTACACTAACATTTTTTCTATTAAACACACAGCTCATCCTTAATAAATTTACATTGATTACAAAATTCGACTTATAACATCTCCTGTAGTTACATAGTCAAATCATATACAATATGTGGAATTACTTCAAATAATACTATACCATTGCTGTAAAATTAAAATTTACATTGCATTTATTTATTTATTTATTTATTTATTTATTTATTTATTTATTTATTTATTTATTTATTTATTTATTTATTTATTTATTTATTTATTTATTTATTTATTTATTTATTTATTTTCTTACCCATTTTGGAACCTAAGCAGCATAATGACCTGCCACATGGTACTGCCTAATAGTCCTACTTTTACAACCTACCTTTTTATCAAATTTATTTTTAACTACGACAAAAACAGCTTCGTGATCTCTAATGCTATATATTACTTTAGTTTCTGTCTAGAGCTCATCTGGTTTCACCAGCACCACGTCCAGAATATTCTTCCCTCTAGTTGATTCCATCACTTTGTGATTCAGCTGTCCTTCCTATATTACCTTATTTGTCATGTGTTGGTCATGCTTCCTGTCTTTCGCGTTACCTTCCCAATTGATATTTGGCAAATTGAGATCACCTGCTACAGTCACGTTCCTTTCTGTATCGTTTCCCGCATAGCTGATTTATCTTATGAAATAATTCCGAATCAGCACCTGCCTTTCCAGGTATATACACTCCAAAATCATCAAGTTTCCTATTATCTTTGGAAATGATCCTTACATCTAAAATTTCATGTTTGTCACCTTCAACTATTTTAGCAGCTTACAAATTCTTCCTTCACTAGAATGAACTCCCCCTCCTAACATTCTCATTCTATCTCACGGACATTTTTATCGAAATAAGAAGATAAGCCCCTACATAATGGTCACTTTACATGCACTAGAGATGGGGAGGATTAGTATATAACTGAATTTACTAAAATATATTAATTAATGTCTGATTCTGTGGTGTAGTGGTTAGTGTGATTAGCTGCCACCCCCGGTGGCCCGGGTTCGATTCCCGGCTCTGACACGAAGTTTGAAAAGTGGTACGAGGAATGGAACGGGGTCCTCTCAGCATCGGGAGATCAACTGAGTAGAGGGGGGTTCGATTCTCACCTCAGCCATCTTCGAAGTGTATTACCGTGGTTTCCCCACTTTTCTTCCATGCAAATGCCGGGATGGTACCTAACTTAAGTTCACGGCCGCTTCCTTCCCTCTTCCTTGTCTATCCCTTCCGATCTTCCCACCCCCGCAAGGCCCCTGTTTGGCATAACAGATGAGGCAGCCCGGGCGAGGTACTGGTCCCCCTTCCCAGTTCATTCCTCGACCCAAAGTCTCACGCTCCAGAACACTGCCCTTGAGAACGTAGAGGTTTGACCCCTCGCTGAGTTCGAGGGAAAAACCAACCCTAGATGGTACCCGAATTAAGAAAGAAAGACAGAAAGAAAGAAAGAAAGAAAGAAAGAAAGAAAGAAACAATACGGTATTAGTAGTATAATCTTTTAAAAATTACAATTCTCAATATGTCCAGAACGCTCGTGACGTAGTTTACAATACTCCTCACAAATCCAAACTAACGGTATCTTAAATTGTAAATTTAGTGCATAATTTTGCTATATTCCACTAAAAAAGTTTTTAAAAAAATTTGATTTCTAAACAAGTCTTCAAACTTTTCTTGATAAGCGAACTTAACGCCGATCTCAGTGTCACAGTCGATAGGTGGTTGTCTTTCTGGTACCGATTTAGAGTGTTCGGCCCTGGCTGAAGTCGGTGGCATATGAGAGCTATTGAGGACAACCTCATGTAGCTGGCTTCCGTGATATCAGGAAAATGTTGCAGGGCAAATATCGACATCCAACATCGTAAGGACGTCAAATATATAACATAATTTTTTGTCACGAAGTTTAGAATATATTAGGATGTTCGATTTAAAATATTTTTTTTTCACTTCTGTTTCATATCCTCTTCCGTAGCGTAAAGCGTTAGAGTTATTAGCTACCGTCCTCGCAAGCCTGGATTCGATTCTCAGTTCTACCAAAAATGTAAGAATGACAGGAGGGCTGGTATGTGGTTGAACTGCTACATGAAGCTCATCTCCATTGCGGGTGTGCGTGAAAAGAGCTACAAGACCTCGGGATGAGGACACGAGTTTACTTAACTTTTACTTCTGTTTCATGCCCAACAATTACATCTTCAGAAAATGCCCATTAGTAGGCTATGCCATGGTTCAAAATATATAACGTTCCTTGTAAGGCTTGTAAGATTAACACCTCCTTAAGGTGTAAGAGAGGACATTTCATGATTTAGTAGGGCATTACAAAAGAAAGAGAGAGCTAATTTTTAGTTCTGAGGCGTACAGCATTATCAGCTTGATTTCACTTAGAACTTTGAAACTAATAGTTTTTGTTCCAATGCACACTATGAATTACTTTGTTTTAGTCTACAGAACTTGTGTTTAATATTATGTGACATCTTGTGTAGTGAAATCTGTAACTGACGTTGTTGACAGATCTCTGAAGCTCTCACAGACAGTGTCCAGAGCGGTGCGCAGTTAGCTCTAGATCACTGCCAGCGCCAGTTCAAGTGGGACCGCTGGAATTGTCCTGAATCTGCTTTTGTCGGGTAAGAAAGTCTCTACCGTTTGCACCTCTCATGTTTGATATCAGCACATCACATCTAGGCATAGGAACTTTGAAACTAGGTAGCTGTTGCAAGTTTTTAAGTGCATTATTGTGTAGTTCAGAAATCCATAAGGCAAGTGGCACTTCGTCAGAAATTAACTCAGTTCAGAAATCCAAAAGACAAGTGGCACTTCGTCAGAAATTAACTTAGTTCAGAAATCCAAAAGACAAGTGGCACTTTGTCAGAAATTAACTTAGTTTAGAAATCCATAAGACAAGTGGCACTTCGTCAGAAATTAACTTAGTTCAGATATCCAAAAGACAAGTGGCACTTCGTCAGAAATTAACTCAGTTCAGAAATCCAAAAGACAAATGGCACTTCGTCAGAAATTAACTCAGTTCAGAAATCCAAAAGACAAGTGGCACTTCGTCAGAAATTAACTTAGTTCAGAAATCCAAAAGACAAGTGGCACTTCGTCAGAAATTAACTTAGTTCAGAAATCCAAAAGACAAGTGGCACTTCGTCAGAAATTAACTTAGTTCAGAAATCCAAAAGACAAGTAGCACTTGGTCAGAAATTAACTTAGTTCAGAAATCCAAAAGACAAGTGGCACTTCGTCAGAAATTAACTTAGCTCAGAAATCCAAAAGACAAGTGGCACTTCGTCAGAAATTAACTTAGTTCAGAAATCCAAAAGACAAGTAGCACTTGGTCAGAAATTAACTTAGTTCAGAAATCCATAAGACAAGTGGCAGTTCGTCAGAAATTAACTTAGTTCAGAAATCCATAAAACAAGTGGCACTTCGTCAGAAATTAACTTAGTTCAGAAATCCACAAGACAAGTAGCACTTCGTCAGAAATTAACTTAGCTCAGAAATCCAAAAGACAAGTGGCACTTCGTCAGAAATTAACTTAGTTCAGAAATCCATAAGACAAGTAGCACTTCGTCAGAAATTAACTTAGTTCAGAAATCAATAAGACAAGTAGCACTTCGTCAGAAATTAGCTCAGAAATCCAAAAGACAAATGGCACTTCGTTAGAAATTAACTTAGTTCAGAAATCCAAAAGACAAGAGGCACTTCGTCAGAAATTAACTTAGTTCAGAAATCCATAAGACAAGTGGCACTTCGTCAGAAATTAACTTAGTTCAGAAATCCATAAGACAAATGGCACTTCGTCAGAAATTAACTTAGCTCAGAAATCCATAAGACAAGTGGCATTTCGTCAGAAATTAACTTAGTTCAGAAATCCATAAGACAAATGGCACTTCGTCAGAAATTAACTTAGTTCAGAAATCCATAAGACAAATGGCACTTCGTCAGAAATTAACTTAGCTCAGAAATCCATAAGACAAGTGGCAGTTCGTCAGAAATTAACTTAGTTCAGAAATCCATAAGACAAGTGGCACTTCGTCAGAAATTAACTTAGTTCAGAAATCCATAAGACAAGTAGCACTTCGTCAGAAATTAACTTAGTTCAGAAATCCATAAGACAAGTAGCACTTCGTCAGAAATTAACTTAGTTCAGAAATCCATAAGACAAGTGGCACTTCGTCAGAAATTAACTTTGTTCAGAAATCCATAAGACAAGTAGCACTTCGTCAGAAATTAACTTAGTTCAGAAATCCATAAGAGAAGTAGCACTTCGTCAGAAATTAACTTAGCTCAGAAATCCATAAGACAAGTAGCACTTCGTCAGAAATTAACTTAGAGTTCAGAAATCCATAACACAAGTGGCAGTTCGTCAGAAATTAACTTAGTTCAGAAATCCATAAGACAAGTGGCAGTTCGTCAGAAATTAACTTAGTTCAGAAATCCATAAGACAAGTGGCAGTTCGTCAGAAATTAACTTAGTTCAGAAATCCATAAGACAAGTGGCAGTTCGTCAGAAATTAACTTAGTTCAGAAATCCATAAGACAAGTGGCACTTCGTCAGAAATTAACTTAGTTCAGAAATCCATAAGACAAGTGGCACTTCGTCAGAAATTAACTTAGCTCAGAAATCCATAAGACAAGTAGCACTTCGTCAGAAATTAACTTAGCTCAGAAATCCATAAGACAAGTGGCAGTTCGTCAGAAATTAACTTAGTTCAGAAATCCAAAAGACAAGTGGCACTTCGTCAGAAATTAACTTTGTTCAGAAATCTAAAAGACAAGTGGCACTTCGTCAGAAATTAACTTAGTTCAGAAATCCAAAAGACAAGTGGCACTTCGTCAGAAATTAACTTAGTTCAGAAATCCATAAGACAAGTAGCACTTCGTCAGAAATTAACTTAGCTCAGAAATCCAAAAGTTCAGAAATCCATAAGACAAGTGGCACTTCGTCAGAAATTAACTTTGTTCAGAAATCTAAAAGACAAGTGGCACTTCGTCAGAAATTAACTTAGTTCAGAAATCCAAAAGACAAGTGGCACTTCGTCAGAAATTAACTTAGTTCAGAAATCCATAAGACAAGTGGCAGTTCGTCAGAAATTAACTTAGCTCAGAAATCCAAAAGACAAGTGGCACTTCGTCAGAAATTAACTTAGTTCAGAAATCCATAAGACAAGTGGCAGTTCGTCAGAAATTAACTTAGTTCAGAAATCCAAAAGACAAGTGGCACTTCGTCAGAAATTAACTTTGTTCAGAAATCTAAAAGACAAGTGGCACTTCGTCAGAAATTAACTTTGTTCAGAAATCCAAAAGACAAGTGGCACTTCGTCAGAAATTAACTTAGCTCAGAAATCCATAAGACAAGTGGCACTTCGTCAGAAATTAACTTAGTTTAGAAATCCATAAGACAAGTGGCACTTCGTCAGAAATTAACTTAGTTCAGATATCCAAAAGACAAGTGCCACTTCGTCAGAAATTAACTCAGTTCAGAAATCCAAAAGACAAATGGCACTTCGTCAGAAATTAACTCAGTTCAGAAATCCAAAAGACAAGTGGCACTTCGTCAGAAATTAACTTAGTTCAGAAATCCATAAGACAAGTGGCACTTCGTCAGAAATTAACTTAGCTCAGAAATGCATAAGACATGTAGCACTTCGTCAGAAATTAACTTAGCTCAGAAATCCATAAGACAAGTAGCACTTCGTCAGAAATTAACTTAGTTCAGAAATCCATAAGACAAGTGGCACTTCGTCAGAAATTAACTTAGCTCAGAAATCCATTAGACGAGTAGCACTTCGTCAGAAAATATTGTTGTGTAAACATAGCACTACAAAGAGAAAAAATATCTAGGATGAATGTATTTATTTTGGAATTTTATCCCGTATCATTCAAGTGTCTCCTCCCATGATATCAATGACTAAGGTGACATATTAACTGCATTGAACCCAAACTGCATACTGACCAATCCTCTAAAAAGCACATTAACAATGTCTATCCGGTCAATAAATTCGATAATGGTAAAAATATATTTAGGGAAGTAAGCATGTCTGTAGTTGTTCCAAGGTTACAAGGTCTACCACAGAAGATAGTGAAATAAGGACATTAAAAATAATGGGCACTACGATCCGAATGTCGTGAAGTACCGAACCTTTCAACTTACTGTTCCATCGTTTGTCGTCTGTCTCGGCTGCTTCGGTAGAGCAATGTCGTACTCTCGGATCTTGGAGTTGTTACAATTTTTTTCTGTCACTTCATTGACCAATCAATAGGGTCCAAATGAGGAACAAAAATGTGCTTACTAAAATTATTTATTCAATGTAATCACGATAATTTGTTTATTAAATAGGTAAGAACATTCAGTTAAATTTGTCACAACTTGTTAAATAACGCAGTCACAATGAATAACGTGAATGGTAAACTTATCTTGAAGTTGTTTATATTATTGTCTTCCAAAGAATGAAAACGCAGTGTAAGATTCGTGGACAGCAAAAACCAGAAAAAGAATAGAAATCCTGAAAATCGGGCAACATTTTTCTTAATCGCTGTAATCTTTCTCATCTTTGATGTAGAAATTGCTCTACTTCTTTCAGTTAACATCATTATAAAGTGATCAAATATTATATCACGATCAATTATTAGTACATTCTTCTTATTTATTTTACTATTAGGAATGTATCATGAATGAAATCAAGGTGTTTTAGAATGAGCACATTAGGGTTGTAGTTAATTATAATATTTGATTTGCACTCAAAAAGTATTGATCCAAACGATAACTGAGAGTTAACCCACAGGATCCGTGGAAAATCTGACCTTCAACAAGTAGAATTCCAGATTTACACTTAATTAAGGCCGACTATCCTATCGGATATCGGAACATCCCCCGAATGGATCCTTAATCGAACCAAATCGACCATCAGTTGCTTTGGATAGGTTGAGAAATATTACTTGAAAGCATGGTGTTCATTACAAGTTAACAGCAATTGTCATAATCATAAATAAAATTCCACCCTGTATTGTCATCTCGTGACACCCTTAAGTTACAGAGGAATCCCGAAGCTGAAACATGCATCACCGCAAACAGATGTTCAGAAGGAACCAACAGCACTTGATCCGAGAGGATGTACGTTACATCGTTCTGAAGGAACAAAACTGCGAAGTGAAGGGAAACATTAATTCACTATAGGTTCTGAAGAAACGCCAAACACTGAAGTTAAAGAAAAGTGATAACTCACTTGAAAATGTTCTTACTAAACCAACTTTCAGGTTATTATTATTATTATTATTATTATTATTATTATTATTATTATTATTATTATTGCTAGTTGCTTTACGTTGCACCGACACAGACAGGTCTTACGGCGGCGATGGGACAGCAAAGGCCTAGGAATGGGAAGGAAGCGGCCGTGGCCCTAATTAAGGTACAGCCCCAGCATTTGCCTGGTGTGAAAATGGGAAATCACAGAAAACCATTTTCAGGGCTGCCGACAGTGGGGTTCGAACCTACTATCTCCCGAATACTGGATACTGGCCACTTTCAGGTTATGAAACAGTTACGTCATTAAATTCGTTAAAATACAAGTCCACAATATAACACAAACAACAGGAAGTATTTCCAATTTTCTATAACTACGACTACAATTGCAAATATGTCGACCTACATTTGTCCCATTAAACCAAACTACAAGTGATCGGTAGATCAACGTCCCACATAAATAATGTGAATAACGGAGAATTAAAATGAAATATAGGCTACTAACAGCTGACGAATCGAAACCGCATCCGTAGTGTAAATCCTACAAAAATTAACCAAGTGTCTACATAGGGCACTATCATAATATACCGTATACACGAACAATGAATCTGAAAGTAAAGAAAAAGAAACAAATAGAAACGAAAGTTCATCGAGCTTGAACACACGCGGCTAAGTAGTAGGGATCAGTCTCCATTAGCCAGGTTTCCACGTGGGACAACCCTTACATTCATGCCTCTACTGATGCAACACCATTATGAGAGAACCTTCTGGCTAGTAAAGATTATGCCGAAACATGGCCTAAATATTGCCTGCTAATATCTTCCACACTCGTATCCACTACTGCAAACACTAGCATCGTTCAAGTCGATTCGCAAAATGTTAGTACCTTTTACGTCGCACCCACACGGATAGGTCCTTATGGTGACGATGGGATAGGAAAGGCCTAGGAGTTGGAAGGAAGCGGCCGTGGCGTTAATTAAGGTACAGCCTCAGCATTTGCCTGGTGTGAAAATGGGAAACCACAGAAAACCATCTTCAAGGCTGCCGACAGTGGGATTCGAACCCACTATCTCCCGGATGCAAGCTCACAGCCGTGCGCCCCTAACCGCACGGCCAACTCGCACGGTAGCAAAAGTGCCTAACCTATGACTTGTCTATGTACAACTGGCTCCAACTCCTGTTGTTGAGCCAACGTTACAGTGTCTACTCATCCTTAACGATAATTATAAATACACGCGGCATCCTAAAATATATAGTATGGTATCTTTTTTTTGCTAGGGGCTTTACGTCGCACCGACACAGATAGGTCTTATGGCGACGATGGTATGATATCTACACATCACTCATACTGTCGGGCGAAATCGAAACTTCAACACAATGTCCGGATATTTAAATCTGATCCTCGTTGAAACTCTAACACATGAAGTGAAATTCGCTACAGAAATGAACTCGAATCTGGAAATACTGTGTGTATTTGCTGCGATAAAGCGTGAAACTGAAATTTAACAACAGGTTCGAATACTTTGATCTATTCCTCATTTAAACACATGCGGTGAAGTGAACTTCGCTAAATAAAAATAAACTCAAATCTCGTTTGATATTATGTAATATCATCGAAAGCAGTAATCACCACCAACACGATATTCACGGCATAACTCGAGTGTGAGGCTCCAATTGACTTGCCATGTCAACACTCCAAACTGTCCAGTGAAGTAACTTCTCATCAACCTACACAGGCTAAACTCTCATTCTAATAAAATTCATTCTCGCACGCGCAATGTTTCCAGTCCGCGATGTTTTCTTCTCGTGAAGATATAGGATAAAATTCAATCTATCTATCTATCTATCTATCTATCTATCTATCTATCTATCTATCTATCTATCTATCTATCTATCTATATACAGGGTGTTAGGTGTATACGTGCAGATATTAAGCTAGTCGGCTAAGAAAAATACATCTCATAATATATGCTATGTACTTTTTACCTTGTCCTATTAGTTTGCCCATAACTGAGCCAAATATTTCAGGACCTAATGTGTTTTGAACGGCCGTAGCAGGATACGCCGGTGATGTCATTCTGTCCACGCGTAGCGGAAGTACAGTAGCCGAGTATAGAGCTTGTTGAACCTGTTTCTTATCGCAGGCCAACACATGTTGTTGCGCACTTCCCCTAAAGGCTTGGCAAGTAGAAGAGGATGACTCACGTGCCAGGTCACTTGCTGTACTCGAAAACCGGTGTAGGGTACTCTGTGTGAAAAGTACACAGAATCCTTACAGTGACGTCGAAGATCCGTACAAGCACATACGTGCGAATCAAGTGTTGTGTATTTGTGTGCGATTTTTAAACGTCAATGGCATTACTCAGTGATCCAAGCTGACAAAATGAAAGGAAATGGTTAATAAGTAAATGAAATATGGGCGCAACATTTCTGTGCTGTTATTGCGACAGTCTACGATGAATTTCTGACAATAGGCAATGCGGGTTGTCGATGCTTATTCATAAACTTTTTAGGTCATTGAAAGGACGGTGGACACTGAAAGAAAAGGCTATAAGTATTCAGTGAAATTGTTATTAATGAGACAAATTTCAAAAACCGTAGTTGCATCCATCGTGAACATTGCTCGAAGGAAAAAGACCTACTGTGGAATTGCCGCCGGGCATTTCTAATAGAAGGCTTATTCTTCTTTTTCCTAATCTGTTTACCCTCCAGGGTTGGTTTTTCATGGGACTCAGCAAGGGATCCCACCTCTACCGCCTCAAGGGTAGTGTCCTGGAGCGTGAGACATTGGATCGGGGATACAACTGGGGAGAATGACCAGTACCTCACCCAGGCGGCCTCACCTGCTATGCTGAACAGGGGCCTTGCGGGGGTATGGGAAGATTGGAAAGGATAGACAAGGAAGAGGGAAGGAAGCGGCCGTGGCCTTAAGTTAGGTACCATCCCGGCATTTGCCTGGAGAAGGGGGGAACTACGGGAAACAACTTTCAGGATGGCTGAGGTGGGAATCGGACCACCTCTACTCATTTCACCTCCCGGGGCTAAGTGGACCCCGTTCCAGCCCTCGTACCACTTTTCAAATTTCTTGTCAGAGCTGGAAATCGAACCCGAGCTTCGGGGGTGGCAGCTAATCACACTAACCACTGCACCACAGAGGCGGACGGAAGGCTTATTACTGAACAGCAAGTACCGATAGGTAAAATGATGACTGTAATGGACCCGTTTAATTAGAACTTCCGTAAAAATAATATTACTACTACTACTACTACTACTAATAATAATAATAATAATAATAATAATAATAATAATAATAATAATAATATCTTTACGTTCCACTAACTAATTTTCACGGTTTTCGGAGACGCTGAAATGCCAGAATTTTTTTATCGCAGTATCTTTTAATGCAAATAAATCTACAGACACGAGACTGACGTATTTGAGCACCTTCAAATACCACCGGACTGAGCCAAGACCAAGCCTCCCAAGTTGGGTTCAGAAGGCCAGCACTTTACGCAGTGCTGCACCAATCATCTTGCCGGGCTGAGTGGCTCAGACGGTTGAGGCACTGGCCTTCTGAGTCCAGACTTGACAAGGTGCTCAAATACGTCAGCCGTGTGTCAGTAGATTTACTGGTACGTGAAGAACTCCTATGGTACTAAATTCCTGCAAATCCGCGTCTCCGAAAACCGTGAAAAGTAGTTAGTGGGACGTAAAGCCAATGACATTATTATCATCATCTTACCTGCACAGTTCATAGGGGTATCTTACCTGGAGTTCCTCATAGGTACGTTATTAGAGCTTTCAGAGGACGCTCCGTTTCGACTACGCCGAAACATGTGGTTTTTACACGATGGTCCACCACCTGATATAAGCCGCTTACTGCGTGATCATTTGGATCAGTCCTTTGGTCTATGGCGAATAGAACTACATGGACCCATCAAATGGCCCGCCAGATCTCCAATGGATATTACGGAAGACTGGATTCGGAGAAGTGATTTTCTTTTGTTAGTTGCTTTACGTCCCACCAACACAGAGAGGTCTTATGGCGACAATCGGACAAGAAAGGCCTAGGAATGGTAAGAAAGTGGTCGTGGCCTTAATGAAGGTTCAACCCCCGCAATGCCTGGTGTGAACTTGGGAAACCACGGAAAACCATCTTCACGGCTGCCGACATTGGGGTTCGAAGCCCCAATCTCCCGGATGCGAGCTCACAGCTGTGCGCTCCTAACCGCATGGCCAACTCGCCGGGTACGGAGAAGTGAAGCCTGCAGAGTAGTCCAGGGAGGTCACTTGAACAATTGCTACGTGTTTCACATTGGTATGTCAGATGATACACCATTTCTGCAGCGTATTGAGTTGGGAATTCAGTTCTCAATCGATGTAGTCTTTTGAGTCTCGATAGTTCGATATTCTCATAAATCCGAGCAGAAAAATTGAAGTACCGGTAACAAAAATTATAAATCTAGAGTTTCAGTTCGCGATTGCCTTGTACGTGGCGCAAGCTGAACACAACACACGGAAGACGTGCTTGTTAAAACGCTAGATATTGACCTTGAACACAGCATGGCAGTTCTTCATTCTACACTGTACTGGTTTGGGTACATTGCGTGTGTGTGTCTGTTGCTGTGCATGTTTGATGTTTATACACAAAACCTGTTTGTCACACTTTGTCCTCTAGTGCTAACCACAAAACGAAGATACACCTGACTCATCGCAAAGAGACCTGGTTCTTGTCTTACGCATACTATCCTGTAGTAAACTACTGCGAGCGATGTAGGCACGGGTGAAGTACATTTCATTTTGTTTCCTCCTACACCACGCATATTTTACTATTTTGTTCCCTGCCTTTCAGCTCCTAATGACCTGATAATAATAATACCGGTAATGTTATTTGCTTTACGTCCCACTAACTACTCTTACTGTTTCTGGAGGCGCTGAGGTGCTGTAATTTAGAATCGCAGGAGTTCTTTTTACGCGCTAGTAAATCTACCGACACGAGGCTGACTTATTTGAGCATCTTCGAATACCATCGGACTGAGCCAAGATCGAGCCTGCCAAGTTGGGGTCAGAAGGCCAGCGCCTCAACCGTCTGAGCCACTCTGCCCGGCAGCAAAAAATATTATTATTATTATTATTATTATTATTATTATTATTATTATTATTATTATTACCGTGCGAGTTGGCCGTGCGGTTAGAGAAGCATGGCTGAGAGCTTGCATCCCGGAGACGATGGGTTCGAATCCCACTGTCGGCAGCCCAGAAGATGGTTTTCCGTGGTTTTTCATGTTCACACCAGGCAAATGCTAGGGCTGTACCTTAATTAAGGCCACGGCCGCCTCCTTCCAACTCCTAGGCCTTTGCTATCCCATCGTCCTATAAGACCTATCTGTATCGGTGCGTCGCACCGACACAGATAGGTTTTATGGCGACAGATATAACTAAGGACTAGGATCGGGAAGGAAGCAACCGTGGTCTTAATTAAGGTACAGCCCAGCATTTGCCTGGTGTGAACATGAAAAACCACGGAAAATCATCTTTAAAGCTGCCGACAGAGGGATTCGAAGCCAGTACATCCCGAATATTGGATACTGTTCGAACTTTAGCGACTGCTACTATCAAGCTCGGTGATGATTTAAGATTGGATTTCTGCCGCTGGTTAATTGATCAAGCACTCAATCCAGAATTTCTGTCAATGTATTAGTGACACATGAGGCAATTTTTATAGAAGGAGTGTTTAATATTTAGTATACCAAGGCAACCTCTAGCACCGGCTCTCAATTAATATCTGGATGGATGCAGTGGGAAGTCTGTCTCTTTGACCAATCGTCTTTTTATTAGCGTTATTTTGCTTTACGTCCCACATACTATTTATACCGTTTTCTGAGACGCTGAGGTGACGAAATTTCATATCGCAGGAGTTCATTTACGTGCCAGTATTTCTACGACACGAGACTGACGTATGTGTGCCCCATCAAATATCATCAGACTGAGCCAAGATTGAACCTGCCAAGTTGGAGGTCGGAAGATAAGGACCTCAACGGTCTCAGACACTCAGACCGGTACCAATCACCTTACTTGCATAAATTTGATCGGTGTAGCTTTCCTTATGGTGACGATGGGACGGGAAAGGGCTAGTATCGGAAAGGAAGTGATCGTGGCATTCATGACGTTACAGCCCCAGCATTTGCCTGGTGTGAACATGGAAAACCACGGTAAACCACCTTTAGGGCTGCCGGCAGAGGGGTTGGAACCCACTATATTCCACTCATGAGCTGTGGAATATCCCCATTCAATAGGACAAGGCAGTTTCCAGCACCGGTTCTAATTAATATCAGGATGGGTGTAGTTGGAGGTCGGTTACATCTTTTTATTAATGTTATCTTGCTCCTGTACAGTAGATACAGTACGTTACTGGAGCTTTCAGAGGACGTGTCGCTTCGACTACGCCGAACCACGTGGATTTTACACGATGGTGCAGACATTTCCTCAACGGTAGACAGGACGATGTGGAACTATCAATTGGCCAACCCTTATTCCAGTGGATTGTTATGCCTGGGGGGACATGAGAAACAAAGTATACCGAACTGAGGTAACCACTTCGGATGACCTCCGTGAACGTATGTTTAAGCACCAGAGGATATTCTGAACCACAGTGGTGTCTTGGCTCGAATGACAAGTTGCTTTACGTCGCACCGACACAGATAGGTATTATAGCGATGACGGGGCAGGTAAGGGTTAGGAGTGGGAAGGAAGCAACCATAGCCTTAATTAAGGTACAGCCCCAGCATTTGCCTCGTGTGAAAATGGGAAACCACGGAAAACTATCTTTAGGGCTACCGACAGTGGGGTACGAACCCACTATCTCCCGAATACTGGATACTGGTAGCACTTAAGCGACTGCAGCTATCGAGCTCGGTGTACCAGTAAATATACCGACACGAGGCTGACGTATTTGAGCACCTTCAATACCACTGCACGGGGCCAGGTTCGAACATGCGAAGTTGGAGTCAAAAGGCTGGCACCTCAACCGTTTTAGCCACTCAACCAGGCAGGAAGCACGAAATGTAGGTACGTTTAATTTACTTAGTTGTATAATATGTCCATTTTTCGTTTGAAACAAAACGTTCGATGTGCTTCGATAATTCAATTCTGATTCTACTCATATGGATATCCTATGCCATGCATTTGTTCGTTGGCGCAAGGAACTGTCTTCCTTCTTCTACCTTTACGCAATGCACAACGGGGATCGTACCGCATTTCACGTCCCGGCGTGCGTATCCCAACCAATAATTATATCACACGCTCGTACAGGTCGCGCACCGACACAGGTTTTCAGGTCATTTCCATACTCACTAGATCACAGGGCTGACGACCACAGATATCCCTATCCCCTAAAGGACGTAACAGCAAATGAACCAGTATTAACGCTGAGAATTCAATACATCTCCAGGGTCCGAAACCGATAATTAGTGTTGTCTGAAACCCCTAAGACGAAAACTAAATACTAACAACAACAAACCAGTCTGGCGATAATGTAACGTAACATGTTGTAGACTGGTAGCCTTCAGCTGTTACCGTAGGTCAGTTGCTCGTAAACATAAAACCAGTTTGGCAAGTATATTACGTAACATCTCGTGGCTTTGAATAGGGAGCGCTCAGCTGTCACAGTAGTAGATTTGCTCTTAAACATAAACAGAACAGAAACCAGTTTGGCAGGGATGGCGCGTGACTTGCCTGTTATCAAAGGAAAGCTATTCATTCACAAGAACAAGGCATACTACCTATTCTAAAAACATCGTACCCCTTTGCTCTCGAAAATAACTTCCGAGGATTACTAAAAGTTTGATATATAGTGGTTCGTCACATCGTTCTCTATTGCTACAATAAATATCTGCACGTATACACCTAACACCCTGTATAATAAGAGTTTTGTCTGTACATTACTCAGCATTTGAAAAGAACGGTATTTCTGTATCGATCATGTCCAAAGTAACAAGGAAATGAACTTTTTACTTTTCCGTAATTTCTGTCTGTCTGTCTGTCTGTCTGTCTGTCTGTCTGTCTGTCTGTCTGTCTGTCTGTCTGTCTGTCTGTCTGTCTGTCTGTATACGCATCACGCGAAAACGGCTGAAGAGAATTTAATGAAAATCGGTATATAAAGTCGGGGAATGAGCCAATACAATCTAGGCTATAAATAATTTTATTCACGCTGAGTGAAATGGTAGTTTAGGGGAAGACCTAAAATTTAATTCTCAAATATTTATATTATTATTGGTCCTATCGATAAATACTACCGAACTAAAGTTATATAGAATTAAATTTCCGAGCATTTATGTCTTATACATTTTTACTGTACCGGCTATGATAACACACATATTCATGAATTTGTATTTTTGTTGCTAAGTCCGTATCAACGCCGAACCATGAGAAAATGGGTTAACAGAATTTAATGAGAATCGGTATATTGAGTCGGGGAATAAGAAAATACAGTCTAAGATATAAACAATTGTATTCACCCTGGATGAAATTGTAGTTTAGAGGAAGGCGCCTAAAATTAAATATTTAAGTACCTATGTTATTGGTCCTATCGAAAAGTACTACATAACACAAGTTATGGTGAATACAATTTCCGATCATTTATATTTTATGCGATTTTACCGTACCGGCTATGATAAGAGTGGTATTTCAGAGTCGGAAGAAAACTAAATGTGAAGGCCTACAATATCGAAAGCGCATAAAATTGATCAATAATAACATTACATTGTGATGTTCTTTGTTTCATGCTGCCACTCAACTCCGATAGATGGGATTACTACTGCGTACCGAGTATAACAGTCGGTCTGAATATTGGCGGGAAATAGCTGGGGAGTTAGAAAACTTTCTTTTTTAGCATGCCATTCCTCTGGTTCATACATTTTCTGATACTGCTGGTACGTAACACACTGGTTCATCATCGTATTCCAGCTATTCGATCCCTACTCTGACGCGCTGTTTTGAATGAGCAGTGTGCACACTTAGGCCTAGGGCAGAGGCTCACTTAGTAGTAGTAGTACCGACCTGGTCTAGAATTACTATTTAGGCCTATTCAAAATTATAGCGCCAAAGTTCACTAAATAACTCAATATTCAACCCTGAAAAGAGCCGTTTGTTAAGAAAATCTTCTTCCTCTTCACATTTATTAAATCGTACATTCATTTAATTCCAATTTAGCCGTGAAAGGGGGTATTTCCTCGGACTTGAAGGAAACATTTGCGTCAAAGTCAGATAGATTTTTCCGCCGCCAGTGTAGTGAATTGAGATTTTCCGACTAATTGGGTAGTCCTAGGAAACAGTTTAGAAAACGGGCATAGTTTTCACCCTACGACTTTTCGCTATTCGACCCCCTTCCCGGCGAAAAAATACGAAGAGTATTCACGGATCACGGCTGTCTGCAGCTTGGTCATTCCACCTCTGGAACTGTGGACTGTTAGATCGGCAGCATAGTACTGTTCGTTAAAAGTGAGAATATATGTGGTTTTTCATTTGATCGGGTATTTCGCATGAAAGCATTACTTTTAATCGTGCCATTCCTACTGACGTCATTGTAATGACCTGCCCTATGTTCATTTCAGTTGGTAAACCACTAGGACAGTCTTTCTGAGGATGTAAAAAGGCAGATGTCTGCCATTATAACAAAAACTCCCCAACCTGATTGCGACTGATGGTAGGCAAGCGGGCCTACCACATTATAATTAAAATTCCCTAACCCAGTCTTTATTCGAGAAAATACTTTTGGTGACTTCCCCGTCACGTTTCAAAGGTAACGTTAAGAGCTATGCAATTTAATACAATCCTGCTCATAACGCGAACACTATACACTACGTGACCTAGAATTGTGTATACAATTTAGAATTCCGTGGCGAAGCACGGGTACATTAGCTAGTTTACAATAATTAAGCATTATCTTGACCGTGTGTTAGAATATATTTTTTTCATGAAGTTGGCTATCACAAAATGCACTTGGCTGGTATCAAATAGAATCGTCACCTAGACTTAACCTACGGTCTTACATAAAATAATAATAATGGGATAACATCAACTTGTACTTAAAATAGGCGTTACAATGCACTCACTTGGATTTGACAACCCTTACGTTCTTCAATCTTCTGGATCGCTACAGGGCATCGCTGATCTTATACAGCCTGTCTCAGAAATATTACACATCAACTTATACACCACGTCACACAAATTCCTCTCCATCGAACTACAGGGCCTCTCATTCTTGGCGTCCTGCTTATTCTACATCACTCATAAAATACAGACTTATTCTGCCTTTAACTTCTTCCTAATTATTCTCATAATATTTCCATTACAAGCCATTTTCTTCATGCTTGAAACTTTTCCTCTCCATCGAACTACAGGGCCTCTCATTCTTGGCGTCCTGCTTATTCTACATCACTCATAAAATACAGACTTATTCTGCCTTTAACTTCTTCCTAATTATTCTCATAATATTTCCATTACAAGCCATTTTCTTCATGCTTGAAACTTTTTAAATACAAGCGATCCCATAACCAAACAACTTTATAATTATCTCAAAATTAATTTCTCGAAATGTTTCCGGGCCTCGGGAGCAAAATAGCATGCTGTAATTTTCTATATCACAAATACACGGTGTCACAAAATGTAAATTTCCCAACATGCTATACTTCATCATTCACTGGATTTTGATATAAGCTGTAAATCTCGCTTACCCAACTGCTGAACGCATTATTATTATTATTATTATTATTATTATTATTATTATTATTATTATTATTATTATTATTATTATTATTATTATCACAATTTAATCCTGACATTATTATTATTATTATTATTATTATTATTATTATTATTATTATCACAATTTAATCCTGACATTATTATTATTATTATTATTATTATTATTATTATTATTATTATTATTATTCTTTTCCTGCCGCTTTTTCCCACACCTGTGGGGTCGCGGGTGCGAACTGCGCCGCACATGTGAATTTGGCCCTGTTTTACGACCGGATGCCCTTCCTGACGCCAACCCTCTATGGAGGGATGTAAGCACTATTGCGTGTTTCTGTGGTGGTTGGTAGTGTAGTGTGTTGTCTGAATATGATGAGGAGAGTGTTGGGACGGACATATACACCCAGTCCCCGAGCCAGAAGAATTAATCAGAAGCGATTAAAATCCCCGAACCGGCCGGGAATCGAACCCGGGACCCTCTGAACCGAAGGCCAGTACGCTGACCATTCAGCCAACGAGTCGGACATTATTATTATTATTATTATTATTATTATTATTATTATTATTATTATTATTATTATTATTATTATTATTGGATACGTTAGTATTTGAATTTATTACACTTATAATGGTTATTTTTATCGTTGTCATTATTATAACTTTTACCGGCCCGAATATTATTTCATTGATTTTCATTGTAATATTTAACTTCACTTTTTAAGAAATTGAAATACAATTTAACGTCTCGCGCGGACATAAGTAACAAACAATTCGCCTCTACAATGGAATAACGAAAAGACACGTCATCGTCATCGTAACGTACTTAATTCTACACACGCCACATATACAACGCGGTGTTATGATTTATTAATTAATTTAAAGAGAGAAGCATTTACATCTCTAACTACAGAAACATAATATTTGAATTAGACAGACCTGTAATTGTGTCGCTTGGCGTGGCGTTATCCTGGCTTCATCTTACGCCAGCCACCTCTGAACTTAGCCCCTCATAATGGTAGGAGGTATTCTTTGCTTAAATACTACCTTATCAATGCACTGATCCTGCACTTGTCTTGAAACAACACACATTAATTTCCTTTATGATCTTTAAGTTAACATGAAATTATATTCTGTGCGCATACACAACAATTAAACCATACAGGCTCGTGTCAAGTATTCAACTGACGCAGTTTGTGGAAAGTTCCCACCTCCTTTACACCAGGTATCCCACAGATGTGATGACCGTGAGACAAAGGCTTATCTATGCCAGACTCCGTCAGTCCTCCCTTACCAATTATCAAAATAACCTTGTCAGCAATAATTCATAAGAGCTATCTATGACTCTGCTGTCTCCCTGCGCAGAAGTTCAGGAGTCCTACAAATATTAACTTATGATATTTCCCCCGACCAGGATGGATGTCGTAAATACATTGTTTCATTATCTAAGTTGTATTTGCTCTCCATTACCACTTTGTAAGATATTCATCCCTCAAGCCAACTGGCTTTAGAGATTCTCCAAGTCTACTTCACACACTTTAATTTTAGAAGTCCTCATCTTAATATCGCTCGACGTATGTTCACCCTCTCGGACAATTGAATGATGACTAACTCTCTTGCTTGTGGAGGGGGTATTTAAGCATTCTCTAGAGACGCGCTGCGTGGCATTATATACTGTTGTACAATCATTACCGCTGGACCGATTTCTTTGAGACTCGCTCCAGACATTCCGCCTAATTTTCCTGTCACGATGGTGTTATTCGCTGATTTTTCCTGATTCTCTAACGGGCGTAATTAATTAATTAATTAATTAATTAATTAATTAATTAATTAATTAATTAATGGTTCCCGCGCATTTTGACCGTATGTCCTTCACACGTGTATTCCACTCTGCCAGGATGGATGCTAACTTCTCTCCGAGCATAATTAAATACATTTTTCACCCTGTGAAATTAGGTTCATCAAATGTTTCCTAAAATTCCTAATTACTTATTTCCTCGTTACTGACAGTACCGAAATATCTCACAATGAGAGTTATTAGCCAGAATTTCATTATTAATTACCGGAGGTCTTCCGAAATGTTTCGACCTCGTTCGATGCTTTGGGGGAGTCGCCTCCCGCTGCGAGTTGGCACGCCACGGAATACGAGGTAAGCTTGAAATTAAAAAAATATGGATGCGCGTTTTATTTTTTCATCTCGTAGTTGGCATTTCAGCAAGGTAGAATTATGGGCTCAGTACTTTGATAACCGGGCATGCTGTTTGTCCATAAGAATATCGTAGCGTAGTCAAACTAGATTTTGTCAGTCCACTGATTGTGTATTTGGGTTATCAGTCCATAGACTGGTTTGATGCAGCTTTCGATGCTGTCCTATCGTGAGCTAAACTCTTCATCTGTACATGGCTAATACATTGTCCATTTAGTCATGTAATGTCTTGGCCTCCTCTTACCAATCTCACGGGGCCGATGACCTAGATGTTAGGCCCTTTAAAACAACAATGATCATCGTCATCATCATCACCACCATTCTCTTGCCCTACACTTCCCTACAAAACCAACAGGACAGCTCCAATTTAGAATCAGTCCAGATTAATTTTCATTCTGTGTTGCAGTCGAAGGTGGGAGAGACCTAATCGAGAGTCAGCGTACGCAGTGGCGATAACTTCAGCAGGAGTAGTGTACAGTGTCACGAGGAACTGTTCGAGGGGCGATCTGCTTGACTGTGGCTGTGATACCAGTCTCCGCGGTCGAACTAGTAAGTATCGGTTCACACAGTTTGTTCCAAAATTTAGTGAATATCTGAAGATACAGTATGGTCCGACAGTTAGAGGTTAAGAACGGTAGTATCTATATACAGGCTGGAAATGAACTCTTCAGACGAACATTCAGGGGTTGTTCAGGGATGCTGGCCGAGTAGTTTGATATAAGAATCCCTTGGTCGCTGGTGATTCATTAGCCTACTTCACCTTACTGAGTGATTTTCTTTCATTTAAAAAATCTCGCCTGTTTTCGTGTTTGTTTACGCATATTTGTGCTGATATCACACTAAAGTACTTTTGCATACGTTTACTTGGCGCAGTATCATTTGACTCACTGCCATAGTACTCGCTATTGAGTGTAACGTTTACATTGTAATCTCGCTACGGAGCTTGAACTCTATCGTGACAATACGAACACATTACGCTCAATCGCGATTGCCGTGGCAGTGAGTCAAATAAAACAACGCCAAGTAAGAGCATGCAAAGGTAATTTAGTTCGATTTTTTTATGTAAACAAACTCAAGGTTAAATGAGTTAAAAAATAAAGAAAAGGACATGCTATTAGCTACTCAGCAATGAGCCTTGCGTTCCTTACATCAAAATATTCGGACAAAATCCTCTAAAACTTTGTCGGCGGATTCACTTCCACACTGTAGGCCTATACAGTCGAAAAAATCAGTGCCTGAATGCATAGTTATTCCTTTAATTAGACAAGCGAGTAGTTTGGCCATGAGTCTATAGACTGATTTGATGTAGCTCTCCATGCCACCCTATCCTGACCTTTTCATTTCTATGTAACTACTACATGTTTCATCTGCAGTATTCTAATCCATGTCTCGGTCTACCCCGACCGTTCTTACCACCTACACTTACCTCAAAAACTAACTGAACAAGTTGTGCGTGTCTTTTTCTTACAATTGGTTTTACGTCGCACCGACACAGATAGGTCTTATGGTAACAATCGATTAGGAAAACTTAGGGGTGGGAAAGAAAGGGGCGTGGCCTTAGTTAAGGTACAGCCCTAGCATTCTCCTGGTGTAAAAATGAGAAACCAGGGAAAACCATCTTCAGGGCTGCCGACAGTGGGGCTGGAACTCATCTCCCGGATACAAGCTAACAGTTACGCGCCCCTAACCGCACGGCCAACTCACTCTTAATATGTGTCCTATCTCTTCTTGTGGTCACTGTATGGGAGTGTATTTCAACAGTTAGGAGTCGAATATGTAAGCACCGGTACGGTATTCATATGCACACTATGTCACTAGAGTCAGAGACAATGTATGCCGGGCTGAGTGGCTCAGACGGTTAAGGCACTGGCCTTCTAACCCCAACTTGGCAGGTTCAATCCTGGCTCAGTCCGGTGGTATTTGAAGGTGCTCAAATACGACAGCCCCGTGTCGGTAGATTTACTGGCACGTAAAAGAACTCCTGCGGGACTAAATTCCGGCACCTCGGCGTCTCCGAAGGCCTTAAAAAGTAGTTAATGGGACGTAAAACAAATAACATTATTATTATTAAATCTAAATGTAGATTTGTATATACAGCTCGTTTCGACAGCCAATATTTGTAAACACAGTGGAATTGGTGCAGTTATTTAGAACCATAAAACGTTAAAAGGGTGTTGAGACCATAGATATTATGATGATTTTCATATTTATCAAATTATTGCTTTTTTTCGCTAGGGGCTTTACGTCGCACCGACGCAGATAGGTCTTATGGCGACGATGGGATAGGATAAGCCTAGGAGTTGGAAGGAAGCGGCTGTGGCATTAATTAAGGTACAGCCCCAGTATTTGCCTGGTGTGAAAATAGGAAACAACGGAAAACTATCTTCATGGCTGCCGACAGTGGGATTCGAACCCACTATCTCCCGAATGCGAGCTCACAGCCGCGCGCCTCTACGCGCACGGCCAACTCGCCCGGCATCAAATTATTTCTCCAGCAATCTATGCAGAGTGATTCAAAAGATAGCACAAAAAAGCGAAGAAGTCGATTGAGGGATCAAAGTATGACCACTTTCGAATAGTCTAGGACGGCCGGGCTGAGTGGCTCAGACGGTTAAGGCGCTGGCCTTCTAACCCCGACTTGGCAGGTTCGATCCTGGCTCAGTCCGGTGGTATTTGAAGCTGCTCAAATACGACAGCCTCGCGTCGGTAGATTTTACTGGCACGTAAAAGAACTCCTGCGGGACTAAATTCCGCCACATCGGCGTCTCCGAAGACCATAAAAGTAGTTAGTGGGACGTAAAAGCAAATAACATTATTATTATTATTAGTCTAGGACGAAGCCCTGCATCAAAACAAGCCTGGAAATGTCTGATGTTTGTGACAGTTTGAACACCTTTGTAAATAAAATTCACTGCCGAGGGTTTAACCTGCGTGTTCAAACGACTGTCACTTCATTGTCAGTTCTATATTGTCTAGGAATGTGGATCATTAAAAAAAATGAAAATAAGTGACCATGATATCGTTTCTGACATTACCAGGCTTGCCCTGGCGCAGAGTTTCGTTCTAGACTACACGAAAGTGGTCGTACTTCAACCCCTCTACGGCTGTTCAATCTCAGCGCAACCTTTTGAATCAGCCTGTATATCGCAACTCATGTGACAGACTCGGTAGTCTAATCGAGATGATAACAGTGTAATGAATACTGTGATAAAATTATTCTAAGTTGTTGTTTCTTTTTTTTTTTTTTTTGCTAGTTGTTTTACGTCGCACCGACACAGATAGGTCTTACGGCGACGATGGGACAGGAAAGGGCTAGGAGTGGGAAGGAAGCGGCCGTGGCCTTAATTAAGGTACAGCCCCAGCATTTGCCTGATGTGAAAATGGGAAACCACGGAAAACCATTTTCTCGGCTGCAGTTGTTGTTTCATTCGAGGTACAGCCCTGAGCAAGTTTCATGACAGAATGTGTAGATTGTAGTGAGGAGTAGAATATAGCTTGTTTGAAAAGAGCAGTGTTCACCTTCCTGCTGCAGGTGAGGGCTGGTTCTGGGGCGGCTGCAGTGACAACGTGGCTTTCGGGGAAGACGTGGCCATCCGCTTCCTGGAGGCGGTCAAAGAAAGGGAGAAGGACACAACGGGCTACATCCATCGCCACAACGCGAGAGCCGGCCGGGAGGTGAGTGCTAGCTTGCACAAAACTGGATGATACTCTGTTTAAAACAATATTGTTTTAAAATTTTTAATTTTTTTTTTACAATTTGTTTTATGTCGCACCGACGTGGCGACGACGTGATAGGAAAGGGCTAAGAGCGGGAAGGAAGCAACCGTGGCCTTAATTGAGGTACAGCCTTAGCATTTGCTTTATGTGAAAATGGGAAGCCACGGAAAACCATTTTCAGAGATTCCGACAGCGGGGTTCGAACCCACTATCTCCCGAATTGAAGCTGATAGCTACGTGACCTAAACCCCGCAGTCACTTCTTCGACAATGTCCTTAAATATCGGCTGTCTGAACTACTTAGTACGGTTTACGAACTATGTTTTGGAAGAAAATGATACATTTCCTTTCTTTATAGATCTGGGAGTCACTTTGTTCCCGTTTACAAATATGCCGGTGGACATTCATCTCAGCAATTTAGTCGTATGCCGATATATGCCAATTCATGTATTAATATATATGCCCCGGTTTGCCATATACCGGACTGCTTAATCAACTGTAATTAAAAGATTCAAATTATAGCCATCAACCAAAATAATACTGTACATCCCTTTAAATTTTCAACAAGTTTCTGAGATTTATTTTATAAAAGTGATTGTTTATCTGATAAGTTCATTGAAATGATTGAAGTTAGGTGAAACACAACTTGCATGTAATTTCTATAAGCACAACTAGTGAAAGTTTCTCTAATGACTTGAATAGTTCCATGATCCCCATTTTCAACTGGCCGTACGTCCTATTCTGTTCCAACGCGTTATTGAATTGGTTTATATTACACAGACCACATTCCTGTAAATAATATATGCTCAGACCAGTAGGCCTGCATATACTACAGTGGCACAGGTTAAACGATTTCACACTTATCTGTTGACCATGCTGACGCTGAACTTAAAAAAATTTCCAATGTGATTGTGTTCGCGGCACGACCGCAAGTTTTGACGTAAAATACGTACTGTGTAATGTCAAAATAACCTAGCCCTAGACAGTATCTTCTTCTTGTAGGGCCTTCTCCATCACTGAAGGTTGGTCACTATCACAGCGATGTTCGGCTGTCCTCATCAGTCTACTCAAATCTAGTCCTGTCCAATCCCGTAAGCTCCTCAGCGAAAAGTGTTTCCTTCGACCGCGACCTCTACGTCCATTACTTTTACCCTGCATGATCAATTTAAGTAGGTTGTACTTTTAATTCCTCATAATATGCCCAAGGAAGGTCGTCTTTCTTTTCTTTTTGTATACATCAACCTTCGTTCCCTCCTCATGCGCCTGAGCACGAGAGCATTGGAAACGTAGTCAGTTCACGAGATTCGTAACATCCTTCGGAACACCCACATATCAAAGGCATTTATTCTCTTAATGGTGTTACATTTCAGGGCCCATATTTCAGCGCCGTACAGAAGCACTGAATATACATAGTATGTGACGAACTTGTGACGTGTCTCCATGCTGAGGCTTCTGCCACACAATATATTTACATTTTCAGAAAGCTAGCACGGGCCATTTCTAATCGTACACGGATCTAAGTCTTCAGTAATCCGCACTTGTTGCCCATAAATGTTCCGAAGAATGTGCGTGTTACTAGTTCTGGTAATGGCCGTCACCTCTGTCATCATCATCACATGCAGTTTCCAGCTATTGGCCGGGTCTGTTTGGAACATAAGCCTCCCCATCTCCTCTTGTCTTCCCACCACTTCTCCCTAGTCACTCTTGCCCAATCATCTCCTCTTCTCTGTACACACTCTTCCACTCCTTTATTCCCCCTGTCTCTTGGTCTTCCTCCTGGCCGTTTACCTGTTATCTCCATTTCGTGCATCCTCCTCGGTATCCTTTCCTCTGTGTCATTCTCTTCATGTGTCCATACCATCTAAGTCTAGATGCCTCTATCCTATTCTGTAGTGGCTCTTCTTTTACTGTATCTCGAACCTTCTCACTTCTCATCTTATCCCATCTTGTCACTCCTATCCTGCTTTTCAGAAATGGCATATTCTATTCACGGCTCTCTGCCTCATTACCCAAGTCTCAGCTGCATACGTCAGAATAGTTATATAGTACATCCTGTATATCACCCTTTTGCTTCTCTGAGGGACATCCTTGCTCCAAACCAGGCTTCTGACATTTTTCAAGAATGCTCCTGCTTGTCTTCCATGCTCGATTATTTCCTTATCATTTCTTCCACTTTCCTCTATGATACTTCCTGTGCTTGAAACTCTCTACCTTCCTAAGCTGTACCCCTCCAAGCATTATCCCTCTCCTAGGTCTCTCCTTCTTTCTAGTTGTGATCACTATCTCACTCTTTTGGGCAATACATTTCATTCCATATTGTTCCACCTCATCTACCCAAGCATCTAACTGTTCCTGGATGTCCTCTTCCTTTTCTCCCCAGACTAACAGGTCATCTGCAAACATCATCACTTTCATTTTTTCTTCTCCAATTTTCCTTGGCACTTTTGTCACCTCTGTCTTGTCGGTATTAATATTGAATCCAAGTATATACCCTTCTGCTACGATTCTGCTAGACAGTATGGGTTTGAAATACTACTGTTAACATTTTATTTCTTAGTTCGTGGTAACAACACCGGATAATCAGTAGAATGATCAGTATACCCATCCAAGAGTTCCTAATAATTTTCTATCACTGGAGTAGTAGATGTCCTTAGCTGGGGTTTCATTAGCGCGGAACTTGTCTCACGATACTCAGCCGCGTTAACTTTGCTACGCCCCTGCTAAGCCATTTCACGTTCGACTTTGGCGGTTTTGCACTTTAATGATGATAAGCCGTTCTATCCTCTCGAATGCTTCTTTTTTGGATCACAATATTCTCAAGTGTTCACAAATTGATATTTGTTTGCCATACAGCAGCAAAACTCACTAAGAAGAATCAGATGACACCTTGCACGGCGCTCTACCGTGCAAGAGTCGAGTGCTACGCTAATTGATAGCCGCGTGACATGGTGATTTTAGTTCCTAAAGATGGCAGCACTATTGCATCACTCAATGATGTCAAATAGAAATCAAACTCTTGTTGCTAGGTAAATTGGTCGTTGTTATTTACCCGCTGTCTAGAAATTATGCTTTAACGTTTTTGTAACACCCGCCGGCCCAAGTACGCTTCACACGTATTCTACATCAAGAAACAGGAAACATACCACCTAATAATTTTCCAGTAATTATCCCCGATTAGTCGAATACTTTTATCTCATAATATAACTCTTCTATATTTTTTTTTCTGGAAATGTGTGGGTGTATTCCTGAATCTACAAAGTGTTTATACTAATCTCAAACTAAAATAAAGTACTCCACATAATTAAACGTACGTTTACCCTCCAGTCCCGTTTCTTCATACGGGGTTGGGGATGAGAGGAGATGAATTTATATTGTATGTTTTTACGGCCGGATGCCCTTCCTGATGCCAACCTCAGTTGGGGAGCTAATGAAGATGAAATGATTGACGGTGAATAAAATTGGGTAAGGAGGTGGAAGGAGGTGGCCTATGTATATGAACTGTTACGGCATTTTCCTGGAAGAAAAAATGGGAAACCACAGAAAACCATTCTCAGGACAGCCGACGGTGGGGTTCGAACCCACGAGTCTCCCGAATGCAGACCTCGGCTCCATAGCCGCTGCGCGTTAACAAGCTTTACAGAAATTTTGTGTTTGTGAATTAAGGTTCTGAATGTTATTCTATCTTGAATGATTTCTTCATTACTGCCAGTTTCATTTAGGTCTGCACTCATTTCTTTTAGCCAATTATTGTAATTTTTCATTGATGAGTTTAAGTTTAAAATTTGTTTATGGTATCTGTGATTTTTTCTATAACACGATAGTTTTCATGTGATTTGTTTTTCATCCTAATTTTCGCATTTTGGTCCAAAGGTTTTTCTGAGGATTTTACTTTCTTGATCTTTATTCGAGATTTTCCACCAATTATAATAGTTTCAGATGCATGAAGTGCTTCTGCTTTAACTACTGTGTTATAATGTCATCATTTTGTCCTTTTGGATATAGTTCTTTTATTGTATCTGTTCCAAGTAATTTTGTATGTTCTTTGAAGTTTTTTTTAGTTCTTTCTTTGCTAGCTTGCTGACTTAACCCTGCTGTTTTAACAATTTCACTTACATACTTACATTTGTGTACTTGAGCGATATTTCCGTATTTGGTGATTAACGGTTGACTGTTGAAATCTGATCTAGTCCCTTCCATATAATTTGTATTTTTATAACAAATGTAGAGTCCTGTTTTGGTTGGTATTTCACGAAGATTTTTTACAGACCGGATTACTTCCTGTCTCTTGTTGGATAGGATAGCAATGTCATCAGTAAATGCTAGGCAATTAAGGTACATTTTGTTTTAGAGACATTTGCCATTATTTATACCTTTAGTTTCATTTTTCCATATCCTAATCACTTTGTCCAGAACTAAATTAAACATTGGGTATAATCCATCTCTTGTTTGACTCCTGTTTTGATTTCAAAGTTTAAATGATAATAATAATAATAATAATAATAATAATAATAATAATAATAATAATAATAAAAACTGTACCTCTGGGAGGAGGTGAGAAATGGACTCAGGAGCGGAAAGACATTCACAGTGCAAGAATGAAGGAGTACTGGTCAAAGAAGAAAGCTGCTAGAGATAAGAACCACGTGGTCCATAGCAGGCCCAAACGGAACTAAATAATAATAATAATAATAATAATAATAATAATAATAATAATAATAATAATAATAATAATAATAATAATAATAATAATAATAATAATCTGTTAAGACGGAAGCCATACTTTCTTCGTGCTCTAAACGAGCAGATTCGTAGACAAGCTGGAATTATAATTCTCGTCTTGCAGCAAGAATACAAAGCGGGGCTGAGAGGCTCAGACGGTTGAGGCGTTGGCCTTCAGACCCCAACTTGGCAGATTCGATCCTGGCACAGTCCAGTGGTATTTGAAGATTCTCAAATACGCCAACCTGGTGTCGGTGAATTTACTGACACGTAAAAGAACTTCTGTGGGACTAAATTCCGGCACCTCGCCGTCTCCGAAAACCGTTCAAGTAGTTAGTGGGACGTACAGCCAATAACATTATTATTGACAGAATACGTGAGCATGAGAAGCATAAAGATTTAAAGTCACAGTAATAATCGAAGTGTGTTCTTGCCATAGGCTGTACGAGATGGGTTGAAACGGCGCTGTAAATGTCACGGCGTGTCTGGTACCTGCTCCGTCCAGACCTGCTGGCAACAAATGGCACCGTTCTCAGAGACGGCCGCAAATTTGCGGCAGCGGTACGAGCGGGCTGTCAGGTGAGTGTTCTCCGCCTTCGGAGGAAATTTTAAAATATTCATTGTAGATGTTCATAACAAGTTGTCCTTTCACTATTAATTTAATGCATGTTTTATAAGGACAGCAGGTGGTGATTATTGTTTTAATGGGAAGTACAAGCATGCAACCATTCCCTCTTAACTCTAATCTGAAGGGGAACAGGAAGGAGCCGATCCATCGAAGAATGAGGACATCGCCTAAAGAAAGGGAAGAATCACGAAGGGTGCGATTAATAAAACTCCCAAGCCATTACAAACCTAATACCTTCGGAGTTGGAAGGGAATAAGAGTTGATCATGGGAGGTCGGATAGGAAACAACATATGAGTCTCAGTTTGAATTGTTACAAAAGGTGAAAAGCGTATTTTGCATAAGAAATCAGGAGCGTTCAATTTCAATCAATCAATCAATCAATCAATCAATCAATCAATCAATCAATCAATCAATCAATCAATCAATCAATCAATCAATCAATCAATCAATCAATCAATCAATCAATCAGTACCGTTCTGCATTTAAACAGTCATCCAGGTGGCAGATACCCTATCTGTTGTTTTCCTAGCCTTTTCTTAAATTATTGCAAAGAAATTGGAAATTTATTGAGCATCTCCCTTGGTAAGTTATTCCAATCCCTAACTCCCCTTCCTATAAACGAATATTTGCTCCAATTTTTCCTCTTGAATTCCAACTTTATCTTAATATTGTGACCTTTCCTACTTTTAAAGACACCACTCAAACTTATTCGTCTACTAATGTCATTCCACGCCATCTCTCCAATGACAGCTCCGAACATACCACTTAGTCGAGCAGCTCGTCTTCTTCCCTCCAAGTCTTCCCAGTCCAAAGTGTGCAACATTTTTGTAACGCTACTCTTTTGTCGGAAATCGCCCAGAACAAATCGAGCTGCTTTTCTTTGGATTTTTTCTAGTTCTTCAAGTAATCCTGGTGAAGGTCCCATACACTGGAACAATACTCCGGTTGGGATCTTACCAGAGACTTATATGCTCTCTCCTTTATATCCTTACTGCCGGCCCCGTGGTGTAGGGGTAGCGCGCCTGCCTCTTATCCGGAGGCCCTGGGTTCGATTCCCGGCCAGGTCAGGGATTCTTTACCTGGATCTGAGGGCTGGTTCGAGGTCCACTCAGCCTACGTGATTAGAATTGACGAGCTATCTGACGGTGAGATAGCGACTCCGGTCTAGAAAGCCAAGAATATCGGCCGAGAGGATTCGACGTGCTGACCACACGACACCTCGTAATCTCCAGGCCTTCTGGCTGAGCAGCGGTCGCTTGGTAGGCCAAGGCCCTTCAAGGGCTGTAGTGCCATGGAGTTAGTTGGTTTATATCCTTTTCTTTGCTATTTGCTTTACGTCGCACTGACACAGATAGGTCTTATGGCGACGATGGGATAGGAAAGGCCTAGGAGTTGGAAGGAAGCGGCCGTGGCCTTAATTATGGTACAGCCCCGGCATTTGCCTGGTGTGAAAATGGGAAACCACGGAAAACCATCTTCAAGGCTGCCGACAGTGGGACTCGAACCCACTATCTCCCGATTACTGGATACAGTTTATATCCTTACTACAACCCCTAAATACTCTCATTTGCATTTGAGAGGATGTATGATCTTGTCCTTCAAGTGTCTCGTCCTCCTAGAGCGTTGGCGATCGTGTACATGCTTTTCTTCTTGTTCATTGAACAGCCAGAAAGTGGCCAGTCGAAACCACTGGTCCAAGTTCTTAGCTATGACGGTCTAGAAAAATGCCTTTAAGTTAGTGCGACGTCTAACCACTAGCAGTGTTCAAACCCTACTGTTAGCAGCCCTGAATATTGTTTACAACTTTCATACCAGGAATACGCTAGAGCTTAATCTTAATTTCCCAGTACTAACCCTGGCTCCTCCCCTCGTCACCAAAAGACATGTGTAAGTCGGTATGACAATAAACCAATAGAAACAATAAAAGTAACTTTTCCCTTTGCGAAAAGCTAATGATCATGAATATTACTTTCAATAAATAAATACAACCAAGGCCTACGGTAACGACTAATGTGACGTCACTTCCGTCACGCATTTTGTCGGGTCACATTAAACAAATTTTCGGATGACCCCTGCCATAAGGCTGATGACACACGGAGCGGTTTTCGCCGAGTCGGCAGCCGAGTCGGCCGCCGCGTCGGCGCATGTTTCTATTGTATCAGATGGGATGAAACAGACATAGCGGTGCTCGCCGACAGGCGGCAGATTTGCCGACTCGGCCTGTCATGTAGCTGGCGGTGCAGCGAGCGTTTTGAAGACTTTGTGCGCGCTCTAGCGCCATAGATTTATTACATTCAGCTGAATCACGGCTGACTTGATGCTTCGCTCTAGTCGGGCGTGGCTGAATTTACGCGCCGATTGCATCATTGGTAGGTATTCTTGTATTAGATATCATGAAGTATCTTTGAAATTCAATAATATACACGTAAAAGGACATATAGAGTAAGTAGTCTTTTGGAATAAGAATAAGAACAATCCTTTATTTTTCGGTAATTTTAGCTAGCTTTCTCACCTAACGTCACGCTCACTAATGTGTTTTGTCCACTGCCTGCTCGATACGCACCCGATGACTGCTTATAAGCAGTCATTTTAGATGCAGTTCGAGCAGGCAGTGGTTTCGTCACAGTCGGCAAAAACCGCTCTGTGTATCAATCACAGGCGGCGGCCGACGCGGCTGCCGACTCGGCAAAAACCGCTCCGTGTGTCATCAGCCTAAGACTCTGTATTTATGTCAAAAGAAAGAAATACTAGCATAGAAGATCATTGATGCTTGTTGTTTTAAGGGGCCTAACATCGAAGGTCATCGGCCCCTAGAAGATCATTAAACTGTTATTATGCTTCAGTAATTTGATTGCACAATCAGCTGGATTGTTCAGGATCTTCACCTACAGCAACTTGAAATGACATGCGATCAGACAATTAAAACAATTATCTTGTATTGTGGCGCGAGATAACTAATGCACATGACGGATGTTTTGCCAAATTTCCTGTATTTTGAGGAAAAAAGATAATAAATTTAAAAAATCAATTTGTAGGGGTAAAATTCCGAAATTAAAAGGAAATAAAGTCGTCATAAAAAGTTTGTCTATTATTTTAGTATTAAATATACCTCACATTCACCACATCAATCAAACGTCTTAATAATAACCAACAACCGGATTACAAAATCTATATATATAAAATAACTTGTCCTGACTGAATGATTCATCATCGCCGAGCCAAAATTACTGGACATAAAGGAATAAAATTTTGGGGATACATTCATATTATAATGTAGGTGCTCGCTAAGGGAGGAATTTTTGGTATTCGATCGCTAAAGGAGAGAAAAGGGGTGAATTTTTAAAATGACGCTAAGGGAGGATTTTTGGGTATTCTATCGCTAAGGGGTGAAAAGGCGGAGGGAAGGGGTGAATTTTTACAATGAGTGTATCTATATCTCAAAATTTAAAAGTTTACAGAAGTAAAAAGTTGGTATTTAGAATCTCCTTTAAAAATAAAGAAACACGTATTTTTTTGTTTCTGGAAAATCCAATGAAAGGGGGGGGGGGTGAAAAGGGGAGTGAATTTTTAAAATGAGGATATCTATATCTATATCTCAAAAACTTAAAAGTTTACAGACATAAAAACTGGTATTCGGAATCTCCTTTAAAAATAATGAAACATTTTCGGAAAATCCCATTAAGGGGGATGAAAATGGGGGAAAAGGTGTTGAACACCTTTTATGAGGAGACTTATATCTCGAAAACTTAAGATGTTACAGACATGAAAATTGGAATTTGGAATCTCCTTTAAAAATAAAGAAACACGTATTTTTGTGTTTTTGGATAATCCGATGAATAGGGGGTGAACAAGAGTGACAAGCGGGGTGATTTTTAAAAAATACTATATCTGCAAATTATCTCAGACAGATTAGAAAATGGGTCATTGGAATTTCCTGTAAAAGTAAAGAAACATAAATATTTTTTTTCGGAAAATCCACTTAAGGGGAACTGAAAAAGGGAGTGAATTTCTAAAATTAGCATATCTACAGTATATCTCAAAAACTTAACATGTTGCAGACGTGAAAATTGGTATTTGGAATCTCCTTTAAAACTAAGGAAACACGTATTCTTTTGTTTTCGGAGAAACCCTTAACGGGCGTGGGAGGGGTGAAAGAATTGAAAAATTAGTTGAATGATTTATATTAAATATATATACCCAAAAATTTAAAGATGTTACAAACGTGAAAACTGGTATTTGGAATCTCCTTTAAAAATAAAGAAACACGCTTTTTTAGTGTGGGGGGAATCAACTTGGTAGGGGAGGGGGAGAAAACGGAGATGAATTCCTTTTACGAGGATACATAACTCAAAAACTGAAGATGTTACAGTCGTGACCTTCGTATTTGGAAGCTCATTTAAAGAAATGGGTACAGTTTATTTTTGGAAAATTCACTTAAGTGGGGAGTGTGAAAGGAAATTAAAAAATTGAATTCTTTTTCCGTAGAAACTTATATATCAAAACTGAGGGTTACAGACGTGGAAATTGGTATTTGGAATCTCCTTGAAAAATAAATAACACGCAATTTTTGGGTGGGGTGAAATCAACTTAACGGGCGGGGTAGAGTGAAAAAGGAGATAAAGAAGAAGAAGAAGAGAGCCAGCCACTGCCAGTTGGTGTGCGTCAGGGAAGGGAAGGGAATTGGGAAGTGGTAGACAGAGGTAGTGCGCGACTCACCACACATCCTGAACAGAGTCAAAAGGTCACCACTACACCGTTGTGAATTGTGCATCAAGTACGGGGGGGGGGGGGGGGGTGGATATTGAACATCTACTGTAATCAAACCATTGGGCGTATTGTTTCCTTCGTTCAGTATTGCATTCCATTTACAATGTTGTGAGTGGGGAGGCAGCCTTGCCTTGTCTGTTGAATTCCTTGACTGTCTTAATTACAGTGTGCCCTTGTACTATGCGCGCAGTTACGGCTGTTTAATAAAGGAACTGTGGATATTGCCTATAAAGGATAAGAACAATCCTGTACGAGTCCAACGAGGAAACTTGTGCACACGGGTGGAGCTTTATCTCTGTCTCCATCATACAGCCCACTTCCCTGAAGCAAGGCATAGCGAATATGGCGATATCGCGCGCTCGGTAGTAACAAAGTAGCCGCATTTTCTCGAGAAGAAAAATGTCCTCCGCCAATCCGATTGCGCCATCATTCTTAATATAACAAGAAAGCGCGTACCTGATTTCTTTTGTCGGTATCCGATAGCTTTATAAATCAGGTTTGACATCTTCCTCGTACGCGGTGGCGGTTATTTTATTGTATTTCCACCAAATAAAAACCAGCTTGTTCATCTCATCGAATGAACTACACATTATGAACAGTGTCACTGGACAGCGACCACTAACTTGGCACGGTACTGGTTGGTTATTAGTCTACTAATCATTGTTATTGTTCCTAATGTTATATTAGTTTTAACTTAGTATTCTGCATGTATCTTTCAGAATTGACGACGAACCACGTAATGGAGCAGTAGCCGCCGGAAATTCTGCAGCTGGCACCAGCCCTTTGCACAAGCCAGTAATAGACAAGCGAGATTTAGTGTATCTGCAAGAATCTCCGGACTACTGTCAACCCAACAAAACTACAGGTATATTTTTTTCTGACCTAACATAAAATTTTGACTTGGTTCCTCGAATGAGGCACTCACAGGCTATTTTTTTCTTTCACTAATGGTTTAAAGTCGCTCTAACTCAGATAAGTTTTCGGTGACGGCGGTAGAGGGAAGGGCTAGGATTGGGAAGGAAGCCTTAAAAGGTACACGCCTAGCATTTGCCTGGTTTGCAAATGGGAAACAACGCAATGCTACCTTCATGGCTGCTGATTGTAGAGATCGAACCCACCATCTCCCGAATGCAAGCTCATCCACAGGCTAAGTAAAGGGGTTGGAACAGAACATGATGCAGTTTAATTGAGAAAATTGTACAAGACATTGATCTGGCCACTGTATACAACGAGTTAAGAAAAATCGAAGAAACTCTCGCCCGAAGTTTATGAGCACTCGAGTACTTACTTTCCCAGCTTTGTTTTTTGATCCCCTCTTTTCGCTCACGAATGACGAGAATCGGAGGGTAGTACAGTAAGAGAAATGTGAAAGTTACAGAAAGTGAATATTGCAGTGATCAGAGATTTTAACTTAAAAAAAACACTGTCACTTTAACGAATATAATTTTGTAATTATAATAGAATAGACATTTTTCATTTCGTTCATTCATACCTCCTATTTATTTATTTATTTATTTATTTTATGTGCCAGTAAATCTGCCGAAACGAGGCTGACGTATTTGAGCACCTTCCAGTATCACGGGACTGAGCCGAAATAGAACCCACCAGCTTGAGCTCATATACGGCCAGCGCTCTACTGCCTGAGCTACTCAGCCCACCTCCCTAGGAACAATCATCGTATACCTAAATATTATTGTTGTAACTAACTATTGTTACATTGTAGATGTACATACTTTCTTTCTTTCTTTCTTAATCTGTTTACCCTCCAGGGTTGGCTATTCCCTCGGACTCAGCGAGGGATCCCACCTCTACCACCTCAGGGGCAGTGTCCTGGAGCTTCAGACTCTGGGTCTGGGGATACAACTGGGGAGGATGACCAGTACCTCGCCCAGGCGGCCTCACCTGCTATGCTGAACAGGGGCCTTGGTGGGGGATGGGACGATTGGAAGGGATAGACAAGGAATAGTGAAGGAAGCGGCCGTTGCCTTAAGTTAGGTACCATCATCCCGGCCTTTGCCTGGAGGAGAAGTGGGAAACCACGGAAAACCACTTCCAGGATGGCTGAGGTGGGAATCGAAGCCATCTCTACTCAGTTGACCTCCCGAGGCTGAGTGGTCCCCGTTCCAGCCCTCGTACCACTTTTCAAATTTCGTGGCAGAGCCGGGAATCGAACCCGGGCCTCCGGGGGTGGCAGCTAATCACACTAACCACTATACCACAGAGGCGGAGATGTACATACACCGTAACATTAACCAACTGTCAAAGAATAATTAAAGAAAATTATTAATTTAAGTTTAAATAATAACACGTGTAACAGTCCGACTCATTGGCTGAATGGTCAGCGTTGAAGCCTTCGGTTCAGAGGGTCCCGGCTTCGATTCCCGGCCGGGTTGGGGATTTTAATCACTCCTGGTCAATTCCTCTGGCCCGGAGACTGGGTGTTTGTGTTTGTTCCATCACTATCCTCTTCCTATTCAGACAAAACACTACACTAACAACCACCACAGAAACACGCAATAGTGATTACATCCCTCCATATAGAGTTGGCGTCAGGAAGGGCATCCGTCCGTAAAAAAGGCCAAATCCACATGTGCGACACAGTTCGCACCCGCGACCCCACAGGCTTGGGAAAAGCGGTAGAAAAAGAAGAAGAATTACACGTGTAACAGTTATTACAATGTAATTAATTGATTAATTATTAATTTGCTTTATTATTGTTTTGGTACAGTTGGCAGTGCTTGTGTATCTGTAAATAACTGAAGCCATCTCTTTTCAGTTTCATCTCAGTTAATTTATAACTGTTAGGTTCCTCAGTCTGCCAAAACTATTTTTGAGAAATAAATTAATAAACTACCTGAAAAAGAAATCATATGATACTGTAACAGAATTATACTGTAGTTGAAAAAGAAACAATTAACTTAAAACAAATTCGAACCAGTGGCGGCTCGTGAAAAAATCAGCCTACGTGCTACAAGAAAACCACTGAATAAGCTTTCTTTAAGTCTGCATATTGCCATGATGACCAACATACTTCAAACCTGTTAATAATAATAATAATAATAATAATAATAATAATAATAATAATAATAATAATAATAATAATAATAATAAAGCTTTTCTCACAATTTATAACTCAGAACAAACAAGAACAAAATTACATTGTAATGCAGGAAAACATTTAGGGCCAGTCAAAGATTCTTTGACTCACCAACGAATTCCTTATTTTTGATTCCAAAAGGAAGATGGATATTTTAATAAGCATTGGTTGGTTTCCTTAATAACAACATTATCATTGCGATAGATTGCCTCCACTTACGCTTTACTTTCGAGACTGACGTTGCTTTCAATCCCAGGCGATACTAATCTCTAGTGGCAGAATCGCTAACCACTTACCACGTTCAACATCAGGGTAGCAGGAAACATCGTGCAGTTCTACCCCCCTTGCGGGAGAAAAAGTAACTATTGACGGGATCAGTGAAAGTTGAGCCCGGTTTATGGTATAGTCACTGATCTCTATACATGGATCGCTGATAGCAGCTCTCCGTTGCAGGAGAAAGTACGCCAAGTTGAGCGCGCGGTTCGCCATGTTGCTGTGCCCACTCTAGAGCTCTCCTTACGGGGAAGCAATGATAATATAATCAATTTTAAATCGCATTTAATGGCGCATTGTAATAATTAAAAATATACGGACATGTTCACTCAAAGCATAAGGACATTGGGAACACTGACACGTCATTCCGAGGTCAGTAAATCTCCGGGATAGCTATAAATATGAGTGTATAATAACGGTCGACAAATATTAACTTAGGTGCTGAATACACGCAATTAGCGATCGGTAACACAATACGAGTGAAAAACGGTTTGTGGAAACATTGCTGTAAATTGTATACATGTATGCCACGAAATTATGCGTTCCTAAGGTGAGGTATGACTGAATTTTTCGTATTTTGAGCCCAAAATTCGTTTTGTTATTCATACAAAAATAGCCCAATTCTTCCTCTTTCAGAAAACCACTCCAGTGTCTGAAACCCATAATTATTACTGATGTAAATAAGGTCTAGAACTCCTCCAGACTTCATTTTCTAAGATTGTTATAAAATCATGTGAATTATTTCATCAAAAGCGTCAGATTAATGACGACAAATAAATAAAAATATCAGTAAATCCTTACTTGCAGTAAATGTTCAGGAAAATTGAAAACAGTTGGCTGTGCATCACTTCTAAGGCGTACAGTTTGTCCTGTTCTATCAAAACATTCTTCCTCAAAGTGATCCGAACAGAGAACAGCTGTTTTAGAAGGCTCCCAATGTTCCCGCCTGATACTCCTAATCAATAATCTCAGAAGTTCGGGTCTCGAGAAAGGAAACCTACAAAAATGAATTGCCATTTTGCTTCCAGAATATGCGAAATACGATACGATAAACATAAAACACTACCCTAGGAAGGTTTTTATGTACAGTATAAAACTCACCGATGAAATGATTTCTCCTTCTGCTGATCGGTTCTGTTTGTACATCCATAAGCTGAACACTGCGGCATGTTAATACCCCGTAGGATGTTTCTTTATTCAGATTTCACATAAACACATAAACACTGAAATTGAATCTTTGTAATTCACAAGCATACTATAAGGCAACGAACCTAGATTCGTAAAATACACTACTATTTCCTTTGCAATAACACAGCAAAAAACACTCGTGGAACTACAATCAAAAGACCTGTCGTCACTGAACTAAGCATTAACAAATGAAGCGCGCTCCTCGTGGTCTATTGCACCGTGCGCTCGCTGCCATCTTACTACGCCAGTCATCTTCTACTCGGCTTACTGCTACCCAAGCTACCAGCCATCCATGTATAGAGATCAGTGGGTATAGTCCACCGGCTACGGGGTGTGTTGCAAGCTTGGCTGCGCCTGCGTATTGCTTCCTTCAGGCTACAGGCCAGAGCTCATTTCAGATGAGCACGGACTAAGTTTCCCGGGAGAAGAGAGCTAGGTGTTCAACAGATCTTGTCCTGATTTTCACCAAACACAAATTCATACCGTACTCAAAACAAAGAAAAGGCACCAGGATAATTGTACTGTACATAAATAATTCCGTACAGTTCCAAGCTACGTGCTGGAGCCCGGTAGCACGTATTGACCGGCCGCCACTGATTCGAACTGTTTCGTTCTTAAAACAAAATCATCAGATTCTATCAAATCACATTCAAATATTTAGAAAAGTATAAATATTTATGTTTATTTCTGTTTAAATAATTATGAGCTTGAAATCCGGAACTTATCTTAATGAAGTCCTATTTTCTCTCCACTCTAGCATAGAATGAGAGATGATGAGGAAAACGTTGCTCTGTCAATGGTGCGAGTCCAGCTGGCTAGCGAGTCCGTTGACCTTCCGTTACGCCACGCCCCTCGCCCTGGCTAGGTTAATGATACGCTGTATTTTTCTTTTAGGCATTTTATTTTTAGTGCTCCCCTTATTATTATTATTATTATTATTATTATTATTATTATTATTATTATTATTATTATTATTATTATTATTATTATTATTATTATTATTCGTTATGCCCAACTAAGGAGCGCGTGTGAACTTATTTAGCGCAACTTTTCTTCTTGTCTTCCCAAAATCTCTTTATCCTTTCGCTGTGCTTCTTGTAGCGTTCTTCCTTCCATCTCGTAGCTTGTCTTTAGGTTAATCAGCGAATTTGTGTTAGTACATGAGATTTCTGAATTTTTATCTGTCTTTCAAGATTTCTTCATTTATACCAATTTCCTGACGATCTTTGTTTATTTCTGTAAGCCAGTTGTGATTTTTTCGAGATACTGGGAGATTTATTATTTTCTTTGTTAGCCTATAGTTATCCATCCTGATCAGGTGACCTTGGAATTTTTATCTACTTTTTCTAATGGCGTGTGATGTTTTCTGTTACTTGATAGATTTCCTGTGATTTCCTTTTCATCCAAATACCATTTTCGCAATTATATCCTAGAATTTTCCTGAGAATTTTCCTCTCTTATTTTTCGATGTTTTTTATTTGTGATCTGCCACCAATTATCAGAGTTTCTGATGCATAAAGGGCTTCTGGTTTGAAAACTGTGTTGTAGTGTCGTAATTTTGCGTTTTGAGATATTGATTTTTTGTTGTATCTGCTCCAGACAATTTTGTATACTTTTTGTAATTCTTTCTTTGTTTGCTTGCCGATGTATCCCGTTTGGTTGTATAATTTCGCTTAGATTTTGAATTTATCTACTTGGGAGATTTTCCCATATCTAGCGATTAGAGGATGGTTATTAAATCCTGAGCTGCCTGCCGAGGCGGTAAAGGCGTGCTCGGTTCACCCGAAAGGACGTGGGTTCGATTCCCCGTTAGGAAGTCGAAAAATTTAAGAAACGAGATTTCCACTTCCGGAGGTACATATGGTCCTGAGGTTCACTCAGCCTACACCAAGAAAATGAGTACCAGGTTAATTCCTGGGGGGCAAAGGCGGCCGGGCGTAGAGCTCTACGCCAACAAATGCCGAGGTTACGGGTAGTGGAAGCCTTTACCTTCCACCCCTCCAAGGGCCATCATGGCCTGTACGGAGATGACTTTACGTTGTTAAATCCTGATTTTGTACCTTGCAGACTTGCAGGCTTGTTCTTGCCGCTATTTCATGAAGTTTTTCTACGGACTGGAGTGCTTCTTGTTTGTTGTTGGAGAGGATTCCCAAGTCATGTGCAAAGGCCGAGCCAATCAAGGTGAATTTTATTTTCGAGAAGTCTACCAATATTGATCCCTTCAGTTTCATTTTTCCATTCTCGAACCACTTTTTCCAGAACTAGACTGGATAGCAGTGGTGATAATTCATCGCCTTGTCTGACCCCTGTTGTAATTTCGAATGGCTCTGAAATTTCTCGTAAATAACTTATTTAACTTTCGCTGTTGTGCCTGTTAGAGTTTGCTTGATCAATTCCCATGTTTTTCTGTCGACTTGAAATTCCTCAAGAGTGTTGAATAGAATCTGTCGGTCTATTGAATCATAAGCTTTTTTGAAGTCAACAAAGGTAATTATTGTTTGTTTCGTTTAACGAATTATTTCTTCTTCTTCTTCTTCTGTTCTTCTTCTTCTTCTATTCTTCTTCTTCTTCATATTATTATTAATAATTATAATTATTAATTAAATAATAATAATAATAATAATCGTATGGCCTCAGCTACCGTGTGCAGACATTTCGATTTGACGCCATCTGGCTGTCTGCTCGTCAATTTCGACGTTCCGTTTTTACTCTAGGTCCGCTAGATGGCAGACAGAGTAAACCGGATCTCTCTTGGGCGTCTATGGCTGAGATTTAATTAATTTTGTCGGGTAAATACCAAATGTATCACCAGAGATCTTTTACATGCCGACATCGTACGACATGGAGTGTCGAATGGACTTTTTTCCGCCCTTCAAAAATCCGACTACCTCTGCCGGGTTTGAACCCACTATCTTGGGATCCGGAGGCCGACACTCTACCACGCATCCACAGAGGCAGCTATTATTAATTATTAATTAATTAATTAATTAATAATAATAATAATAATAATAATAATAATAATAATAATAATAATAATAATAATAATAATAATAATAATAATAATAATGGGAATGAGAAACTATTTTAAACAAACTTAGGACACCTGAGACAGCTAACATGCAGAATAGCAATGGGATACCAACTGCGGAGAGCATAAGAGAATACTGGTCAACTATATGGGATGCGTCCATACAACACAATGAAGAGGCACATTGGCTTAAAACTATCAAGAAGAAAGGTGAGAATATTGAAAGCATGACCCAAGCAGATTTCACATTAGAGGAGGTTGTAACAGCGATTAACAATTTACACAATTGGAAGACCCCAGGACTAGACCGCATACACAATTACTACTATAAGAAATTTACCAGTGTTCACAGATTACTCACCTACCACATACAAATTTTCATCAGTAAATCAGATGCCCTCCCACACTTTCTCACTATAGGAATCACGTACCTAAAATCTGAAAATAACAACACGGCAAATCCTGCTAACTACCGACCAATCACATGCTTACCAACTTTATACAAAATTATAACATCTCTTGTAGCAAATAGAATCCAGAATCATTGCAAGGTCAATGACATCATCGTTGAGGAACAAAAGGGCTGCAAACGGTTCACAAAAGGCTGTAAAGAACAATTAATAACTGATAGTATAATCAGGGAACAAGCATACCATAACAACCGAAATTTGCACACTTGTTTCATAGATTACAGAAAGGCATTCGACTCAGTGCTGCATTCCTGGCTTGTTGAGGTCCTTAGAGTATATAAAGTTGATCCTAAAATAGTGACATTTCTAGCAACTACCATGCAGACTTGGAAAACTACTATTAACCTCCACAACGGAGAAGAATGTGTGATAACTGACCTCATATCAATTAAAAGAGGCATTTTACAAGGGGATTCCCTCAGCCCGCTCTGGTTTTGTCTTGCTCTGAACCCACTATCAGACTGAGTTCAACAACATATGGATTCACTATCAAAAATAAGCAAAGAACAATCTACAAAATTTCACATCTACTGTATATGGATGATCCGAAACTGTATGCTGCATCACAAAGACAACTTGAACACCTTGTTTCAATTACCCACAATTTCTCCACAGACATTTGCATGAAATTTGGACTCGATAAATGTGCTACTCAGACAATCAGGAGGGGCTCTTTCTCGGCACAGGGCATCCACTCTGAAGCAACAGGTATCTCACCATTGACAACAAATGAAACATATCGATATCTTGGATATAACCAATCAGCCAGGATTCAACACAAGGACACAAAACAGACATTGAGACTGACATATATTGAACGAGTAAGACGAATCGTGCGTTCTAAGCTC